>NW_004444028.1:4564181-4617472 GCF_000243295.1 Trichechus manatus latirostris | reverse complement strand
CTTTTGGTGAAGTCTTTTGATGAGCATAAGTGTTTGATTTTTAGGAGCTCCCATTTATCTAGTCTCTCTTCTGGTGCTTGTGCATTGTTACTTATGGTTCGTATTGTGTTTATGCCATGTATTAGGGCTTCTAGCATTGTTCCCTAAAAAATAGGGGCATTTTGAATAAAAATATGTATTTCTGGATTTTCTTGAGAAATCATAAAATCTGGCAACACTGGGCCTTTGTGGCTGTAGCCTGCTGGATCTCAGTGGTGGCTGCCCCTTTTGAAAAATACATGGTTTTGCTAGTTATCCACAGTCCCCACCATTCCCTACTGTCTCTTGGACTCTGACGTTGAATGGCAGTTGCCATTATCATTAGTCTTACATCAACCCTTCTTCATTCATTCGTGTTACCTGCTTGGTCCTTTGTAAGGTTCTGAGTTGGCAATTTTTGATCTAACAAAAGCCCCTTGGGGGCAAAGAACACCTTTGTGTTGTCCACAAAGCTTAGCTCATTAAGGACACCCACAAGGTCCTCAAAGAAATGCTCGTTGAATGCAGTTATGCTGTTTCCAGTGCCCTAAGAAAAGGGTTTGGTATACAACGTCAGTCAGCCCCTTTCTTCAGGGTTTTACTGTGAACCTCCCCTCTTCCTCATGAAGACACTGGCTGTCCTCTGATGCGGCCTTATTTCCAGCCCTGATATTTCCTCAGACTGTGTCTAAGGAGGCTTGGCTTAGTCCAACTTCTCACTTGGGAGAGAACTTGGAAGATTATCACCACAGAGACAGAAAAGGGATATTCCACATATCACTCTTGACACTCATTTTAAAACACAAGGGCATTTTTTTTTTTTTTTCATGTGCCAACCATCCAAAGACAGAATCCTCATCTGTCTTTTTGGATTTGGCTAAGCTGCCAATAAATACAGACATGGCAGCTTCTGGAGACATGCTGAGAGGTGAGAAGTCAGCGTGTACTAATCTACTCCGTATCTCTGCTCTCAGCAGTGCCTATTTGCCATTGAGCCTCTACTCCTTTAATATTTCTATTCTTCTGATGATTTTATCTTTGGTCAAAGTGAAAATATTCTGTAGAGTAAATTAGGCTGTTCAATGAATAAGTCAAGAACAGTCAATTAACTTAAAGTAAATAACTTGAGGAAAATCGTATATTGCACACATTTTACTTAGAAACTGGGTAAACATATAACTTATTATCCAAACCAAGACTCTTTGGAGAATGAAACAAGGCAAAACCCTGAAACTGCAGTATAGGCACAAATTGGAACTCTCCCAGGAAAATTGGTATTTATGGTCAACTTATTTATTATCTTTATTAAAACAATCTAGGGCAATGGTTTTCATTCATGGAAAGGCTTCATGCTTCATAGCAAAAGTCTTTAGAGCTGTTGTTGTTGTTAGTTGCTGTTGAACCGGCTTCATCTCATGGCGACCTTATATATAACAAAATGAAAAGTTGCCCGTTCCTGCACCATCTTCATGTTCACTGGTATGTTTGAGTCCATTGTTGTGGTTATTGTGTCAATCCTTCTCCTGGAGGGTTTCCCTCATTTCCATTGACCGTCTACCAACCATGATGTCCATTCCTAGGGACTGGTCTTTCCTAATGATGTATCCAAAGTAAATGAGCCCTTCTAAGGAGCACTCTGGTTGTATTTCTTCTAAGACAGTTGTTCTTTTGGCAGTCCACTATATATTCAATATTCTTTACCAACACCATAATTTAAATGCATCACTACTTCTTCTTCTGTCTTCCTTTTTCATTGTGTAGCTTTCCCACACATATGAGGTGATTGAAAAGACCAGGGTTTGGACGAGGCACACCTTAGTCATCAAAGTGACATCTTTGCTTTTTAAAACTTTAAATTTGTGCAGAAGATTTGCCCAGTGCAATACTTTGTTTGATTTCTTGACTGCTGCTTCCACGGGCATTGATTGTTGATCCAAGTAGAATGAAATCATTGACAACTTCAATTTCTTCTCCATTTTTTATGATGTTGTTTATAGGTCCAGTTGTGAGTTACTTACAGCAAAAACTGTTGTAGCCAGACCAGGGAGAAAGAGGTTATAGGCTGTCAGGAGAAATTTGTAAGTGACTGCAGGCAGTCCCCAACTTCTGTTGCTGTACATACATCTGCTCATTTGAGATTGCACTGTATAAAAAGTCAGCTTTATCTCCATAGTCAACTCCTTTACTCTCATTTTGAATTTCACGTTCTTAAGTGATGTCAAACAGGTTTTTAAGTGGTCAAAGTACCTGTGATTCTGGTACTGGGCAATATATTAGGAAGTTAGCAGGTTAGGGAGAAGGAGGTAGCTTTTATGGGAACGAGTAGAAGTAGTAATCACTGCCACATGAACATCTATTACGGGCCAGGCCCCATGCAAAGGCAGAGGAAACTGACCTACAAGGTAGACGCACCAGAAAAAATCCTAACACCGGCCCTGCAAGGTTTAAGTGAATTGTTATGGTAACTGCTGCAACAAACAACCCTGAAGTCTCAGTGACTTCACACAGTTAAGGTTTAATTCTTGCTCAAGTCACTGCCCACTATGGGTCAAGAGGCTCTCCTGAGCAGCTGTCCTCCAGAAGGTGACTCAGGGAGTCAGGTTCCTTCCATCATATGGCTATACCATCTCAGAAGCCTTCACTTCTAGCCACGTGATCAGGGGGAGAAAGTACCTGGATGATCACACGGGGCTTAATGGCCAGGACTGAAATTATACTGGCCAAAACTAGTCATATGGCCCCAACTTAACTATAAGAGAGATTGAAAAATACAGTCTTCCTTGATGCCGGGGAGATTGGTGACATCTAGCCAATCTCTGCCAATGTCATTGTAGTCTAACCTCTTTACTGACAAAGAAACTGAGGCTCAGAGAGATTAATAACTTACTCAAGAGTCACACAGCTAAAACCGCAGCAGTTGGGATTTAATTTAGGTGTGGTGGTTAAGAGCTATGGCTGCTAACCAAAAGGATGGAGGTTCGAACCCACCAGGTGCTCCTTGGAAACCCTATGGGGCAGTTCTACTCTGTCCTGTAGGGCCACTGTGAGCCAGAATTGACTCTACGGCAACGAGTATTTTTTTACAGTGCCTGACTCCAAAGTCTATGTTCTTTCCATCATATCTCATCCTATACAATCAGCTCATAAGCACCCTCTGTGATCAGCAAGATAAAAGGGACAAACACGTCAGCCTAAGCTCATTTCCCAAGACTTTGCCTACTTCCCCTGGTTTATGCCAGGCCAACTAGATTAGATATTTCAATTTAATTAAGCAAGCCTCATGGACGCCAGGACATGCCAACTACTAGTAAAGCTAAGCAACTCCTCCTCCTGGAAGTGCTCTCATTTATATAGGTCTTCTTTAATTTCACCCAACAATATTTTGTGGTTTTCATCGTACTGGTCTTGTACACCTTTTTTGAGATTTATTCCTCAGTGTTTCATATACTTTGATTCTGTTATAAATGGGATTTTCATTTCAATTCCTGATTTTCGTTGCTAGAATATAGAAATAAAATTTATCTTTGTATGTTAATGTTGTATCCTGCAACCTTGCTAAACTCACTTATTAGTTCTAATAGGCTTTCGGAGATTCCATTTATTTCTACATGGACAATCATGTAATCTGAAAATAAAAAGAGTTTCACTTCTCCCTTTTCCAGTCTAAATGCCTTTCAGTTCTCATTCTTGCTCGATTGCTCTGGATAGAGCCTCCAACACAATGTTGAATAGGAGTGGGGATAGCTGACATTCTGGTCTTTCTCCTGTTGGTAGGGGGAAAACATGCAGTTTTTCACCATTAAGTATGATGATAGTTGTAAGTTTTTGTAGATGCAGTTTATCAGGGTGAGGAAATTCCCTTCTACTACCAGCTATATGACAGTTATTATCAGGAATCGATGTTAAATTTTGCCAAAGGGTTTTTCTGGGTCTATCGAGATAATCATATGTTATTGTTAGGGTTGTTGTTTTAATTTGTTAAGATGAATTACATTGCTTGATTTATGAATGTTAAGCCAATCTCACATTCTGGGGATACACCCCACTTGGTCGTGATGTATTGTCCCTTTCTTTATATTGTTGGATTTGATTTGCTAAAATTCTGTTTAGAAATTTTGATATTGGTTAGTTGTTTTCTTATGCCTTTGGTTTCAGTGTCAGGGTGATGCTGGCCTCATAGAATGATTTGGGAACAATTTCTCCAATATTCTGGAAGAATTTGCGTAGAATTGGTATTCTTCTTATCTTAATTGTTTAGTAGAGTCTCATCCTGAGTACTATTTTGTATTCTGCGAATTCTAAAACAGAGCCCAACAGACCCCTCTGTCTAGCCTTACCTTGAATCTCAGCCTGCTTGGTAGGCTTTTATGGACTCCCTGCTGGGGTTTTGCCTGCCCTTCTCCCTGAAGGAAGAATGCTTTTTCCATCCCTCAGCCTTGAAAGGGAAAAGGGAATGAAGCAATGAGGGATGAGGGACAGGAGTGGGAGCATTACATCTGAATGCATACTAAAAAAAAAAAAAAAATTGAGGTGAAATCCACATAACATAAAACTAATCATTTTAGAGTGTACAGTTCTGTGACATTTAGTATATTGAAAATGTTTTGCTTATCTAATTATCTAGTTCCAAAATATTTTCATCCGACACCAAAAGAAAACCCCTTACCCATTAACCAGTCATTCCCCATTCCCTCTCCCCCCGCCCCTGGCAACTACCAATCTTCTTTCTGTGTCTATGGATTTATCTATTTTGAATATTTCATATAAATGGAATCACACAATATGTGCCTTTTGTGTCTGGCTTCTATCACTTAGCATAATGTTGCAGGGTTTATCTGCATTGCAGCATGTATCAGTGCTTTTTTTTAATGGCTGAATAATATTCCATTTTCAATATATGTCACGTTTTGTTGATCCATACATCTGCTGATGGATATTTGGATTGTTTCCACCTTTTGGTTATTACGAATAGTGCTGCTGTAGACATTTGTGTACATACGTTTGTTGGAGTGCCTATTTTCACTACTTTTGGGTATTTATCTAGGAGTGGAATTGCTTGGTCATATGATAATTTCATGTTTAACTTTTTGAGGAACTGTCAACAATTTTCCATAGCAGCTGCACCATTTTACATTCCCACCAGCAATGGATGAGGGTTCCAATTTCTCCATATCCTCACTAATGATTATTTATTTGCTTATTTAAATGACCATGAATTACACTTCAACATAAAGAAAACAAAAATCCTCACAACTGGACCAATAAGCAACATCATGATAAAGAAAAGATTGAAGTTGTCAAGGATTTCATTTTACTTGGATCCACAATCAACACCCATGGAAGCAGCAGTCAAGAAATCAAAAGATGTATTGAATTGGGAAAATATGCTGCAAAAGACCTCTTTAAAGTGTCAGAAAGCAAAGATGTCACCTTGAAGACTAAGGTGCACCTCACCCAAGCCATGGTGTTTTCAATCCCCTCTCATATGCATGGGAAAGCTGGACAATGGATAAGGGACACTGAAGAAGAACTGAAGCCTTTGAATTGTGGTGCTGGCAAAGAATATTGAATATACCATGGACTGCCAAAAGAACAAATAAATCTGTCTTGGAAGAAATAACAACCAGAATGCTTTTTAGAAGCAAGGATGGCGAGATTATGTCTCACATATTTTGGACAAGTTATCAGGAAGGATCAGTCCCTGGAGAAGGGCATCATGCTTGGTAAAGTAGAGGGTCAGAGAAAAAGAGGAAGACCTTCAAGGAGATGGATTGACACAGTGGCTGCAACAATGGGCTCAAGCATAACAACGATTGTGAGGATGGCCAGGACTGGGCAGTGTTTTGTTCTGTTGTACATAGGGTCACTATGAGTTAGAACCGACTCAGCGGCACCTAATAAGAACAAAAACAACATCTTATTGCACTTTAATTTACATTTCCCTAATGATTAATGAAGTTGAGTATCTTTCAAGTGCTTGTTGGCCATTTGTATATCTTCTTTGGAGAAATGTCTACTCAAGTCCATTGCCTACTTTTTGATTGAGCTGTTTATCTTTTAGTTGTTGAGTTTTAGGAATTCTTCATGTATTTTGGATATGAAATTCTTATCAGATAGATGATTTTCAAATGTTTGCTCCCATTCTGTAGGTTGTCTCTCCACTTTTTTGATAAAGACCCTTGATGCACAAAAGTTTTTAATTTTAATGAACTCCAATTTATCTTTTTTTCTTTTCTTTTGTGGCTTATGCTTTTGGTGCCATATCTAAGAATTCATTGCCAAATCCAAGGTAATGAAGATTTACTCCTATGTTTTCTACTAAGACTTTTAGCTCTTATATTTAGGTCTTTGATCTATTTTGAGTTAATTTTTGTATCCATTTTTGAGTGAGGTATGGATCCAACTTCACTCTTCTGCATGTGCATATACAGTTGTTCCAGCATTCAATGAATATGTTTTATATAATTTTGATTTCTTAACTATAGAAATATATTACCTATAAAAACTTAAAAGTAATTTCTTAAAGTGAGAAAGAAAGATACTTCTTGTAGAAAAAAGAACAAATTGATAATGTGGTTAAGATTATGAACTCTGGAACGGGATTCTTTGGGTTTGAATCTTGGCTTCTCCACATGCAATTTGGTTGATCTTGGGCAAGTTTCTTTAATCTTGCTGTGCCTCAGTTTCCTCATATGTAAAATTATGATACTAATAGTACCTACCTGTCTTAGTGAGGAGCCCTGGTGGGCAGTGATTAAGCACTCTGCTGCTAACCGAAAGTTTGGTGGTTTGAAGCCACCAGCCACTTCGCAAAAGAAAGATGTGGTAGTCTGCTTCTGTAAAGATTTACAGTCTTGAAAAACCTATGGGACAGTTCTACTCTGTCCTATAGAGTCACTATGAGTCAGAATTGACTTGAAGCCAATGGGTTAATGGGACCTGTCTTTGTTAATTAGTGCTGCCAGAACATAAATACCACAAGTGGGTGGCTTTAAAGGACATCTATATAAGGCCACACTCCCAAGGAAACTCCCCGTTCAACTGATTGGCTGCTCACATCAGATCACAAAATGGAGGATGATTACATAATATCTGCCAAACCACTGTGAATCATGGCCTAGCCAAGTTGACACGTAACCTTAACCATCACAACTACATACTTTGTCGTTTTGCCAGAGAAAGGCAAAAACATAAATTTTATGGAAAAGTTTTTAATGGTTTATAGGTTATAAATGTCTTTATTTATTACTCATCCAAACACCACCAAACCATCAACAGAACTCACAGCATACGTAATAACAATTATGTTCAGTTATCTTTGATATCTTGTTAACTTTTATCAATGAAAAACCTTCAGCTTTGCATTTATTTTTTTTCTATTTAATCATTATGAAGACATATTTGTCAAGGAAGAAGGATGGAATGTTGTTCAACCATTTGTGATTTATAACTCTTACATGTAGACATATGATATGTGGGCCTCCATTTGAACTGTTGGCCGAGACGTCACAAACGTGAGGCATAGGCCTGTCCAAACCTGAGTTGTCCACCTGTGAGAGTGGAAACACCACACGTTGGTCACTGGTCTCAAGCCTCTCGATTACCACCACAGTTGGTGTCACCTATTAATGACTACCACCTGTGCTGTCGATTTCCGGCTCCTCCGAAGCCCATTGAGAACTGTGGGATGCACCTTGAAATCCTGCAGGGGCCCTTCTCATCTGTGTAATATTTGCTGTCAGTGAAAGGGGAAACTCCTTGAGGCACTGTCAGGGAACATAATTCAACAGTGCAGCATCCTGATCTCCAAAACAACTAAAACCACCATTCTTTTCTCCACCAAACTTTTAATTGTCTCCTCCGCATCGCTTGAATAATGTACTCATCTTACCCCCATTGCCACTGAGTCGATTTTGACCATAGCGACCCTATAGGACAGAGAAGAACTAACTGCCCCATAGGGTTTCCAAGGCTGTAAATCTTTATAGAAGCAGACCGTCACATTTTTCTCCGCGGAGTGGCTGGTGGGTTCCAACTGCCTATCTTTTGGTTAGCAGCCAAGCCGCTCCTTGAACCCATCTTAGAAGGTAAAAAATTCCCAAAGACTACCAGTATTGACTTATTTTTATTGTAATCTTGCATGTTATGTACCAAAAAAAAAAAATCAATTCCTTATGGCTATAGTTCTTATTCAACTGTAAGGCTCAATAAGCTTTCTAAATTAAATACAAATAAAACTGCAAAACTGGTCAAAATAAAACCAGCAACATTAATTTAATGTGATAATATTTTGTGGAAACCAAACTGCCAAAGTTGAGTTTAACAGTAGGAAGCTATCTCTCAGCATGAGTTTTTTATTTATTGTGTTTTGTATTTTAAATTTAATGATACTTATACAGAAAATGCGATATGAAAAATTATTTTAAAAGAGTTTTTGTTTCTTCCTTCAGGAGAATCAGAACTCATATTTAGCTAAATCTCTGCCCTTGAGCACCAGGTTTAATGAGATGCTTCTTACTAACTAGATTAGCTGTCTGGCTATACGCAGGTAAGAGCTACCTACATTACAATATTATTGCTATCTGAAATGGGTATATAATTCCATTAGATTTCTGGATTCAGAAACAGAAATTTTTTATTGAATATTTTTGAATATGCGTATGTTTAATAAATTGGGATCCATGCAATAAATCCCCTCCCAGTCATGAATGTGGTCCTGATAGCCATGACCCACCTTCTTGTTAGTTCCACCTGCCTGTACTTCCCTACACCCTGCAATGACAACCAGACACAATGTAAACGTGGGCTCTGAGGTATGCGGCACTATTCAACTGTGAGGTGGCCCTTTTGAAGACTCAGAGTGGGTTAGTATACACACATTTCAGTTATTATAAAAATGAATATGATATATATATATAGGTTTATATATAATACAAAAAGGCAGCTATTGAAGCTGCATATGCACAACCAAACACCTCATGAAATTTGTTTTCTTGCTTTGGAGGTTTAGGGCCATGGTTTTGAAGACATCCCAATCAGCCTAATATTGTTTCTCCTTTACTTAGTACTTTTACCTCCTAGTTCTCTGTGTAATGACTGGGGTCTGAAAAGCTAGCAAGCAGCCATCCAAGGTAAAACAATTGGTCTCCATTCACCTGAAGCAACAGAGGAAGAAGGAGAATCAGGAAGCAGAGGAGGAAATTGAATATGGGTCTGGTTGCCTCCGTGAACAGCCGCCTCCTTTGCCAGGAGACCAGAAGAACTAGATGGTGCCCAGCTACCATTACTGAGCATTTTTATCAAGGATTCTATAGAAGAATCCTGATCACAAGGGGGAGAAATGCAGAAAAGAATTTCACATTTTCAATGGAATCTAGACTTTTTGGAGCCATTGAGGCTGAATGAGCCCTCAAAAATATTGCCCTGAGGTAATCTTTAAACTTTAAACCTTAAACCAAAATTATTCCCTGAAGTCTTCTTTGAACCAAAAAAATAGCTTATTTTAATTAGTAAATTACATCTGCTTTGAACATTGTGCTCTTTTGAAGAATCAAATTGACAACGACAACTCATAAGGTTGGATGGGCAGCTTAGGGTGCAGTGAGTTTAAGATAATGGTGGTGTGGTGGAGTAATGTGGAAAAAGATAGCGAGAATGGTAGCACAACTTGAAGAATGTAACCAATGTCACTGAATTGTACATGTAGAGATTGTTGAAGTGGTGTATCTTTGGCTGTGTGTACCTTCACAAAAAAGAAAATTTTTTTAATTCTAATACATAAAAAAATTAATACACAAAACTTACAAATCCTCAGGGAGTATCTCAGGAACTCCCCTTAGAAAAATAGTTCTCAAAGTGTGGTCTGCAGATCACTTGGGGGTCCCTGAGACCTATTATGGGGGTCTACAAAGTCACTATAATACTAAGTCTCCACATACTTCAACTCAGCAACATGTTGTATAGATTGAATGAAGAAACAGATATGAAATCCACCTGTCTTTGATCCAAGCCCAACATTAAAGAGATTTGCAAAAATGTAAAACAATGTCATTTTTTTCACCAAGTTTTTGTTCTGGAAAATACAGATATTTTTCATAAATATGTTATTTATGTTAACATGTAAAGGGTTTATTATTATTATTTTAAATGAATTAACAAATCAATGTTTTAAAGTTTTTCTTAGTTTTAATTTCTAGTAGGGTAAATATTGATAGATATAATTCATATAAACAAAAGCTCTTTGTGATCCTCAAGAAATTGTAAGAGATGTCTCAACCACAGCCTTAGACACCCAGGGACTCTAGTTTGATAAAAGCTACTCTACTTTAAGCCAGGAGCTGCCTGGCTCTCCTTGTTGTGCTGTGTGGGGCAGAGCTGGATCCTTGTTATTGTCAGCCAGGCAAGCAAGCATTATAGCCACTACTAGCTGTCAGCATTAAACTCCTTCATTGAGTCAATTCTGACTCATAGCTACCTTATAGGACTGGGTAGAACTGCCCGCATAGGGTTTCCAAGGTTGTAAATCTTTGCGGAAGCAGACTGCCACATTTTTCTCCTGTGGAACAGCTGGTGGGTTCAAACTGCACACCTTTCAGTTAGCAGCTGAGTCATCAGGGCTCTAAAATGAGCTCAGTCCTACTATGTAGTCATTCTACTTAGATCATATGATCTGAATGCCCAGCTCCACATAGTCACTCTTGCAATCTAGTGCTATCTCTCTTGACAGTTCTGCAATGAATTCTGAATGCAATTTTTCTCTTCCCTGGTTTGGAGTTTACCTAGTCCCTGGATGAATGTATACTTAGTTACTAGTCACAAAGTACACCTCATATTGAGATAAACCAAAAAAACCCATTGCCGTCAAGTCGATTCCAACTCATAGTGACCCTGTAGGACAGAGTAGAACTGCCCCATAGGGTTTCCAAGGAATGGCTGGTGGATTTGAACTGCCGACCTTTTGGTTAGCAGCTGATAATTTAACCACTGGCCACCAGGGCTCCGTTTGTTCCCTATGCAGGCCAAAATCAACTGGCAACAGATTTGGTTGCTATGCAATGTGTACTCTGCCCTTGTTTATGCTGGCAATTACTGAACGGTTCCTGAACCGTTACACACCAGTTCAAAGCCTTGGTTACAACTTTAGCTTGAAAGATCTGCCCTTGCATTTATTTATACTCCCCCAAATAAAGAGGTTGACTGAGTCTGGTGACCACCATCCAACATATCAATCGCCCCTATAGGGTTTAGCCCTGCTTGTATCTAGTCAACCCACAGGCCCAACATCTGGGGTGAGGTCATTAAGGTTGTGCCACTTAATTCACTTGGCAAGGACCACAGCAATGGATGCCAGGAGGAGCCTATTCAAATCAGGGCTGCACAGAGTCTTCACGAGTTTCCCCTTAATCTGTTCAGTACAATTATTCTCAGGGGACTTTTCTACAAAACCTCACAGCTAAAATCCTCAGTGAGGCTAACTTTTCAAAATAATGACTCCAATTTTAAGGCAGTTCCAAGTTCAGTGAATTGATTTTTAGTATCTCTGTCTGCTCCCGAGAAATTTATTGAGAGCAAAGGTAGGCATAAGCTCTAACTTCCTCGAACAGCTTATAAAGCTTATAAAAGGGCACTCCCTAAAGCCATTCTAATTCTTTATAATGCCAAACAGAATGATTGCTAATTAAGTGCTTAGTAATGTGGACCAGTATTTCCCAAACTGTGTCCTGTATGGAACTGCTTCTAGGAAAAGTTAATAGGTATACAGCAAAAATAAGTAAGTCAATAAATGGGAAATTTTAAATGCCTGGTCAAAACTCTTTGGGAAGAGTTTGTTTACTACAGGGGTCTCCTATTGGAGATTCACTCTCCAATTAGCATGTTTAAAGCTTCCACAGGTTTTACTGTAATGAAATTTGTTTGAATTTTAGTGAACCCAACATTTCCCAAATTTACATGAACACAGATAAGCTTTTGTTTTTGCCTCATACATCCCCAAATCCTAGTTTTTGGATATACTGATCTATGTAAATTTTAGGTCAAATGTATAATTTTTAAAAATGTGTAAAACTGAAATGGAACAAGATAATGCATATAGCCTGCCTTCATCAGGTTCCCAGGAAACAGACTCTGAGGGAGAAGTTTACTAGCGGTGTCCTCAAGATCAACACCCGTGAGGGAGTTAAGACATAGGATTGGGCAGAGGGAGAAGATGAACTGTGATGTAGTCACAACAAAGGCATTCTGTATCACAGGTGAAGGTGAAGAGCTGGAATGACTCTTCAGAGTTGTCCTCCTTGAGGCAATGGAACCAAGCATTTACCAAGTATACCCCTCATCACCAGGCTGCCTTCAGAAAAGGCAAGTGACCTTGCCTAGACAGCTCTCTTCAACTGAGGGCAGTTATTGGAGAGGGACTCAGCTGAGGGCTATCAGCAGTTGGGACATTGAATGCCTCAATCCTAAAGGGGGAGTCTAGGGGAACACCACAGCATCCACTACAGTCCACTCTTTGTGCCACTTGAATCCATTTGTAAGTTCTGGGAACAGCTCTTCCAGCATCCTGGTTGGTCATTTTTCTTGGGGAAACTTACAAGAGAAAAGAAATAGGAGGAGCTACAGCCTCTACCACTGCAGCTCATGTAGAAATCGCAATTGGTACTCATCTCTCCTTCTTCTACTACTACAACTCGTTCTAGATTCCCTTCACCCTCAGCCTAGCCCCTCTGTTGGTCTTGGGGTTTAGCTGCTGTGGTAACCAGACTTTTCTGTCTGAGGGGTCTGAGCCCTGGTCACCATGCCTCTCAGGCCACAACTGTTGCACTTCAACATTTTCTTCCCTGCCTCCATCGCGTAACAGTAGCCCTACCTCATCCCAATCATGGAATCAATTACCTCTTCCAGATTGGTGATTTCTTTCCTTGCCTACTATTCCCTTGACACAAGGCAGCAAAAGTGGCCCACGAACAGCCATAGTTAAACATTTAATGGGAACCTTGGTGGTTCCTCTGGTGGAAGTGTTTCTTCTTTGAGAACCAGAACTTCTAAACCCATAAAGCTCAGGGATCTAGACACAGATTCTATAAGTAGTTTGGTTGAGAGGAGTGATGGCAAACGGGGAAATTCCTAGTTCTCTCCCTTGGTTTCTGGATCCGTGAATTCTACCTCTTGAGGACAAGCCCCATGTACTGGTAGTTGATTTAGAGCAGTGTTCTTCAAATTTTGATTTCAGGACTCCTTTACATTCTTAAAAATCATTGAGGAGCCCTCGAAGGTTCTTGTTTGTATAGGTGATAACCATCAAAACTGTTATGTATTGAACTGTGTCCCCCCAAAATATGTGTTGTAAATCCTAATCCCTGTACCTGTGATTATAATCCCATTTGGGAATGGGTTGTCTTTGTTATGTCAATGAGGCAGTATTAGTGGATGGTGTGTTTTAAATTAATTTCTCTTGAGATATGGAAGAGCAGATTAAGCAAGCAAGTGAGCACAAACAGAGGGGAAGATACATACCACACGATTACCAGGGAATCTTTAGAAATAGAAGCTAAAAAGAGACAAGGACCTTCCCCCAGAGTGGACAGAGAGAGCCTTCCGCAAGAGCCGGTGTCTTGAATTTGGACTTCCAGCCTTCTAAACTGTGAGAAAATAAATTTCTGTTTGTTAAAGCCCCCCACTTGTGGTATTTCTGTTATCGCAGCACTAGATAACTAAGGCAAATACCTACTTTACTAGAAATTAAAACTGAGAGAATTTTAATTTAAAAATACTTCTTTTCATTTAAAGATACCAATGAGGAACACACTACATGTTCACAGAAATAACGTTTTAGTATAATTATCATGAAATTAGTTTTGACCCCATGGAACCCTGAGCTCCATCCTAAAGTACCAGTTAGTTCCAGAAGATGCAAGAGCGTAATAAAGGACAAAACTTGGTACATGAGTTTTACTTGCCTTGGTTCATAATACCAGGATGTTAAAACAAGGTATAAAACGTGTTAAAATTTTAGTAAAGTTACATCAACTTTAATGGGCTTGCGTCCTTGATTTACTGATTAATGCCTTTGCAAACCATTTGAAGGGTTGTTCTTCACTTTCTTTGTAACCCGCCTAGATAGAAAAGATTTTCTGTCTTACCAGCACAATTTTTCTGTGCATTATGTTGACTTTATCGTGTTCTTGATTATTTAAGGGGGAAAAAAAGATTTTTTGCTTATGAAAGAACTAGATTTTTTTTAACAATCATGTTATCTTCTATTTAAAAATTTTTTACTAGGTAACTAAATAGCATTTCTCAAGCACCCATGAGTCTTAATCAAGTGTTCAAATCTCCTCTGACAACTTCTTGATTTTTGCCTTCCCAGAATCAGATCCCAAATATAGAAAAAATAAAATAGATGTTTAAGGATATCTTTTACACTAACCTATTTTGAGATTTCCCAAATGGCCCCTGGAAAATAACACAGATTTGTTCTTTCACCTTATAAAAAGAGACGTGCTAAAAATAATTAGCATCTTTTGATATGTTTGAGCCCTGGTGGTGCGGTGGTTAAGAGCTCAGCTGCTAACCAAAAGGTCAGCAGTTCGAATCTACCAGCTGCTCCTTAGAAACCCTACGGAGCAGTTCTAGTCTGTCCTGTAGGGTTGTTATGAGTCAAAATTGACTCAACGGCTATGGGTTTTGGTGTTTTTTGATATGTTACTATTATAAAGTTTCGTGGTAAGAATTGTCTAAGTAGAAGAGATGCTCAGTCTACCCTAGGTTAAATTTGGATAGGCAAAATATTAATATAAATATATCAGAAATTGTATGTTTCATGGAAAGTCCTGGGAGATTTGTCAATGCCCTCGTTTTCATAATATGTTTTTGACTTCAGAGGCTGACCAAAACTCTGTCGAGTTTTCTTATATCTGTCAGAATTCTGGGGGTGCTTAGCCAGATGATATGAGACAGCAACAGTATGGTGTTAGTCATAATTTCAGTTATTCTTTAAAATGTGAACTTCTTCACAGCCTTACTCTTTAATTTGCATCTAGTATCTTCTATGCCAGTGGTTTTCAACTGAGGATGTACATCAGCCTGATCTTTGGAGTTTTAGAAAAATACAGATGTCCAGGACCTATGCCAAATTTACTGAATCTCTTTTTATTCTTGGTACAGTCTTAGTAGATGATTGGTTTAATATCATTATATTGTATATATTATGTCTCAGGATTATTATGTTATACCTCAAGGTTTTTTCTCCATGAAATTATGTTCATCCATTTTTATAAATCAGATATAACATTCAGTGACTTCTCTGAAAATAGACTTAATTATTATTCTTAGAGACATGTTGTCTAAACATTTCTTTTGGAATGGCTTTATTATCTGGTTGTGTATGGCACAGGAATGAGCAAATTTCCTTGTCAGTTATATTATTCTTATCATGAGCTCTCATCAGACCTTTTACATTTTCAAATTAACAGTAATAAATTAACCACAGCCATTTTCTCTTATCGTCTAAGATGGTTTTTGTTTACTGTGATGTCTGCCTGAACTCTGTTACTAGCTACAGGCCTGAATCTGTGTTTTCAGCAAAGAAAGACCATCTCAGAGACCTGTACAAAAGGACCACAACGTACGAGGTACTTCAAACTATAGACACTTCAAAGAATAGACTCTTGGGTACGGGCTTCTGATGTTTTATTTAGACAATTTTCAGACCATAGCAGTGGGTTGAGTCAGGATTTGCAGAACTCAGTTCAGTTGAACAAGCATACAGATTCATGAGACTGCTAGCTCAAGATCCAGTGGAGCAGGAATTAATTACATAGGACTGAACAAACTGATGAGGGGGATTTTATTGTGATTATTTGTTCAGAATATTGTTGATGTTTAAATGTTCTATTTCTCAGCTATGAAAGCAAGCCCTTTCTCTTTCTTCTTAAGCTCTCTATTGTTGTTAGGTACCGTCGAGTCAGTTCTGACTCATAGCGACCTCACATACAACCGAATGGAACACTGTCGGGTCCTGCGCCATCCTCACAATCGTTGCTATGCTTGAGCCCATTGTTGCAGCCACTGTGTCAACTCATCTTGTGGAGGGTCTTCCTCTTCTTTGCTGACCCTCTACTTTACGAAGCTCTCTATAACCCATAACAATTTGGTAGACTCTGCTTTTATGCACTGAAGTGAAGCACTTTAAAATGATACCTGATTTTCACTGATCTCCCCTGGATTCAGAAGCTCATTAGCAATTTTTACTTTTCATGGCAGAGACCCTGGATGGTGCAAGCCGTTAAGCACTTGGCTGTTAAATGAAAGGTTGGCAGTTCAAGTCCACCTATCGGTGCCTCAGAAGAAAGGCCTGGGATCTACTTCCAAAAAACCAGCCATTGAAAACTGTATGGAGCACAGTTGTACTCTGACACACACATGGGGTTGCTCTGAGTCAGAATCGACTAGACTATAACTGGTTTTACTTTTCATGGCATTATAGTTATTTGCATAGGCTCAACAAAAATCTGTCTTTTTCTATTTTACCAGAATACAATTGGAAAAATTGATTATGCAACCAAGGCTTTGCCTAGAATGTCATTATTTGAGAGTGATGCTCATTTAGTAGAACTGAGAGGGCCAATGCCTATAAAGTCTCCCCAGAAGAACTGGCCTGGTACCTGGTTCACAGGGTCCCAGCCTTACAGGAGGTGAAGGCCCCACTGCAAGATGGCTCATTTATGTGTTGTTGGCAGTTGCTCCCTAGCTGTTGGCCAGAGACCATACCAAGTGGGCATCCAGGTAGCCTAAATCTCCTCATTATGTGATAGCTGGGCTCACCTAGAGCCAGATGTCCAAGAGAGAGAACAAGGAGAAAGCCCCAGTGCTTTTTTATGACCTAGGCTCAGAGTCACACTGCCATTTCTGCCTGATTCTATCAGAAGGAATCGAGCCACCAAGTCCAATCCATTCAAGGGGAGAGGAGTGAAGCTCCACCTCTTGAAGGAAGGAGTACCCAAGAATTTGTGGACATATTTTTAAACACACCACAGTGGCAAATCCAGATCTGGTGGCTTCCAAAGCCCTGACCGTTTCCATCATTCTAGGCTCTGTCTTCACGCTTGGGTAATGGAATGATTTAATGGATGAAATGGTCTTAAAACAAATAGGTATAAAACAAAGCGAATATAATTGTGTGCTATAATAAGGATGAAGCCCTGGTGGCACAGTGGTTAAGAGTTTGGCCGCTAACCAAAAGGTTGGCAGTTCTAATCCACCAGCCTCTCCGTGGAAACCCTATGGGGCAGTTCTACTCTGTCCTATAGGGTCACTATGTGTTGGAATCGACTCAAAGGCAATGAGTATAATAAGGATATAAAAAGTGCCAGGGAAGGAAATTAAGTACAGCTGGGGGGCGGAGGGGACACTTCATGAAAGAAGCGACCTTTGAACCGAGCTTGAGGAATGACAGGATTTTAAAGATCTGAGATTAGAAGCAAGAGAGGGAGACCAGCGAGGTGAAGGGAGCAAGATGGATATTGGCACAGGGGCAGGAGAAATTATGCGTGTATCTGGGGAACTGAGAACAACAGAGCATCATTAAACACAAAATAAAATAGTGTAACTGTAAATTATAAAAAGAAGAGAACAGCGTAGGATTATGCATCAGGGAGTTCACAGGAGGACAGAAGGCTGGTCAAGGGTAGACCTTGTCTGGTAGGCTCAGGGTGTTAGAAATCCAGAGAATGACATGATCGCACCTACGCCTTCGATAGATCAGCCTAATGATAGTGTGAAGACTGGGTTAGCTGGGGAGAGGCTAGACGTAGGACGGCCGGATAGGAGGCTGCTGAAAGGAACAGGTGCCCTGCTCACTCCATGTGCAGCCTGGCAGGGCACCATCCTGGCACCATCCTGGCTCCAAGTTGGAGTCACCTGGATGCTTTCTAAAGCTACTCATGCCCAGGCTCCACCCCCTAGAAGTTCTGACTTAATTGTTCTGGAGTGGGTTTAGGCATCTCAAAAAACAAACCAAACCAAACCCGTTGCCATTGAGTTGATTCCAACTCATAGCGTCGCTAGCGATTGTAATTCTCAGCCCCAGGTGAGAGGGGCACTGTGAAGCCGACCAGGAAAGAGAAGTCAGGGTGATGTCTTTTCAGCTCCAGGCAGAATTTTGGACTATTGCTCCTCTTGCCTCATTTTCCGAATTCTTTTTCTACCTTAGTGGGTCCCTATCACTCATTCTCTGCATTTTTATTATTTCTGAGTTTCCTCACAGTAGAACTCCTATTTTGTCTGCCTATTCTATCCCCTAAACTGTTTCAAGCTCTTAAACTGCTTATTTTCTCCCATGACCCATTGCCCTTCCATTTCCTCAGGGCAGCTGCTGTTAGATAGGTATTAAGAGGAAAGCCACCTGATTGGACTAATTCACAGGAAGATGTGAATGACTGATGAAGCCATAACCCACCTAAGGGTGTTTTATTTTTTTAATTTTCTAATCTTTTTTTTTTTTTTAATAATTTCAGTTACAGAAAAGTTTCAAGGAAAAGAAAAACATTTTTCCATATGTCCTTTTTTAAAACTAAATTTGTTTAATCTTCCTTTTTCTGTCTCTATAAACACACACACACTCCTTTTTCTGAACCATTTAGCATATGTCCAGATACTTCAGCCTGCATCTCCTAAAAACCAGGACACACAGCCAAAGGGCACACGCTGATATCAACAAGTCAACAGTGATAAACAGTACCCCCTACTCTATAGGGAAACCCTGGTGGTGTAGTGGTTAAGAGCTATGGCTGCTAACCAAAAGGTCGGCAGTTCAGATTCACCAGGTGCTCCTTGGAAACCCTCTGGGGCATTTCTACTCTGTCCTATAAGGTCTCTGTGAGTTGGAATCGACTTGACAGCAATGAGTTTGGTTTTCTGTTTGTTTGTGTTATCCCAATACCATCTTTTATTAAAACACAACAACTACATCTTTCCTTTACTCCCTTCCTTTCTGGTCCAGGATGCAATCCATGATCACACATTACATTCATTTATTATCCCTCTTTAGTCTCCTTCACTCTGGAACACTTCTTCAGTCTTTTTTTGCTTTTCACTATCTTGATATGTTTAAAAAGTAGCATGTCCTTCTTTTGGGTTTATCTGGTGTTTTCTCACAGTTAGATTCAGGCTCCACATCTTCATCAGGAACCTCATAGAAGTGATGCTGTGCTCTTCTCAGCTCATGCTATCAGGAGGTACACATTGTCCATTTGTCCCATTAATGGTGATGCTGACTTCTCTTGCTTGGTTAAGATGATTTCTGCCAGGTTTCTCTGTAAAGATAGTGCTATGGATTGAATTGTGTCCCCCAAAAATGTGTGTCAACTTGGCTAGGCCATGATTCCCAGTATTGTGTGATTGTCCACCATTTTGTCATCTGATGTGACCTTCCTATGTGTGGTAAATCCTATTTCTACAATGATAGTGAGGCAGGATTAGAGGCAGTTATGTTAGTGAGGCAAGACTCAATCTACAAGATTAGGTTGTGTCTTAAATCAATTTCTTTTGAGATATAAAAGAGAGATATGAGGAGAGACAAAGGGACCTCATACCACCAAGAAAGTAGTACTAGCAAGGGAGCGCATCCTTTGGACTCGGGGTCCCTGCACTGAGAAGCATCTAGACCCGGGGGAAGATTGATGACAAGGGCCTTTCTCCTGAGCCGACAGAGAGAGAAATACTTCCCCTAGAGCTGGCACCCTGAATATGGACTTCTAGCTTCTTAAGCTGTGGCAGAGTAAAATTCTCTTTGTTAAAGCCACCCCCTTGTGGCATTTCTGTTATAGCAGCACTAGATAACTAAGACAGTAAGTATTTTGTTAGTAATTAATATGATTTTTATGGCAATACACTGAGATCATGTCATATCTTGTTTCTCACCAAACTTTCACCTATTTTTCCAGCATCCATTGCTGATCCTTGCCTGAATCCATGATTACTACGATGGTTGCCAAATGGTGATTCCCTAATGTTGTCATTTCTTTTATACCTGTTAGTTGGCCTTCTGTCATAAGGAAGGGATTTTCCTTCTTCCCTCCTTATCTTTATTTACTTATACAAACATGGACTCATGGATTCCTATTGCAGTCAATAGATTTAGTAAATTAGTATCATTATTTATTTTGATGCCCAGATTGAGCTCAGATTTGACCAATAAGAACCCCTTCAAGCTGGCTGGGATGTTTGATTTTTAAAAGAGGTGAGGTTAAAAAAAAAAAAAGAAAAGCTTTTTTTAATTAGTAAAGTACGTCTGCTTTGAGCATTGCGCTGTTTTAAAGAACTATTCTACGTGAGATCAAATTGACAATGGCAACTCAAAAATGTGGATGGGCAGCTTGAAGGGGAGTGAATTTAAGATAATGGTGGTGGGATAATGTGGAAAAGGATAGTGAGAATAGTAGCACAACTTGAAGAATGTAACCAGTGTTGCTGAGCTGTACATGTAGAGATTGTTGAAATGGTGTTATCTTCGGCTGGGTATACTTTCAGCAAAATGAACAAATTAAATTAAAAAAAAAAAAGAGGTGAGGTGGATTTTCAATTCAAACTTGCCTTCAAATAGCACGAGTAAGGTTTTAAGAGGAAAGGTCAGGCAGGGCGCCAGAAGATGATGGTGAACAGAATAGCCTTTCCTGCATCCACACTCCGAGCTGTTCCAACTTTTCACAGCTTCTTCCTTCTTCCCTGTCCTAAAATGGAATTAAATGCTGGAGCTTGAAGGGGACTTCGAGATCATCAGGTCTGTGGTTCCCAGACACTGATGTGTGCTGAGGGCTGACTGCAACCACTGGAGAGTTGGTTTACCAGAACAGAGATTCTGAGTCAAAGTGCAACCCAGGTGGGGTGGACGGGCATTTTGTGTGTTTATAATGCTCCCCAGGTGACGCCTGTGCTCAGCCAACACCACCCCACACACCTTCCTTTTATAGGTGAAGACCCAGTGACCCCGAGTGGGAAATCCACCTGCTCTAGATCACACTGTTTGTGCCAGACCTGGGAGGAAAACCAAGCCTTCTTGGCTGGTCACCACGTGCTTTTCACCTGCCTTGTGCTGCCACCTTCCAGTTCTATGAGTGCTCTGAGGTTTTTGTACCCTCCCAGCTGTTCTCAGCAGCAAGAATGAGAATTTACCCACAGGATGGGCAATGTCTAAGTCAGGTGTTGTAAACTGGGGGCTACCTCTGTTTATTTACTTAGTAATTACTGCATGTAGTTTGTTTATTTTAAACTGATCCCCAGAGTTTTGTCAGTGTAAACTGAAAATAATAATAATACTTCAGACAGTTGTTATGAGCGTTAGTTTTAAAGATGTCATATGAGAAGGGCTGGCACTGCTGTTAACTCAATATTCATTAGCCAGTCCCCCTTCCCCAAAACACACACGCGAACTCACGCACATGCACACACGCATGAACACACGCGCGCACACACACACATGCACACACGCACACACAACACCAAAAATCCATGAATGTAACTTAAGGAAGTACTTTCTGTTGCCAGTTCTCTCTCTACTACCTACTGACCCTGTCCCGAGAATAGGAGCAGCATGAGCGCCCTTTCACCAGGTAGAGAAAGATGACTGTAAGATGAACGGACACCATTACATTGTACACACATGTCCTACCCAGGGCTCATTCTGAGCTGTCACCCCCACCCATCCCATGGTCACCAAGAATTTGACTCTTAAACAAAACCAGCCTTTAAACATGCAAACCTGATAATCCAGGATTTCTACCCAATCACAATTCAGCCACACCACTTTACAAATCTAAAAATGTACCCAATATTTTAAAGGCTTTGTGGTGCTACAGTGAAAAAGGAAAAATATCTTACAAATATGTTTATGAATTTGGATAGCCTTGATATAGTGCCATTGTGTCTAAGACTTCTAATAGCCAACAGTTTAGTTTTTCATTAGGTAGGTCATTTGTTAAGCTTCAGCTCCCAACACTTTCCAGCAGTTCTCTTCCTTAAGGAAATCTGCACAGCAGGTCAATATTGGGGGGATAGGGTCACTGTGGAGCCCTGGTGGCACAGGGGTTAAGTGTTTGGCTGCTAACCGAAAGGTCAGCAGTTTGAATCCACCAGCCACTCCTTGGAAACCCTATTGGGCACTTCTGCTCTGTCCCATAGGGTAGCTCTGAGTTGGAAGCGACTCTACAGCACCTAACAACAACAAGCCCCCCTGAGCATCTAGCATGATGTCACTTCCAAATTCCTCCACTGCTACCTAAGTTGCCAATGCCTTCGTCTCCAGAGGGAGATGATGTTATGAGAGTAAGTGAAGCTAAGAAGTGGTTTGGGGTGGGGACAGCCAAGCCTGAGAGACAGAGAGAGTGACTAATGAGTCCATTTTTCCCTGGACCGGAGCTTTTACTATCTACTGGGGATGGAGCAAAGCAGGGGATGGCACATGCTAGCTACTGGGGATGGAACAAGGCAGGGGATGGAGCATGCTATCTGCTGGGGATGAAGGAAGCCAATGACGTGTTTTTGGGTAACTTTAGCAAACGAGCATAGCCAATTTAAAACACAGCCATGTTTGGTCTAGGAATGATTTTAGTAATCACAATAACTCTCAAGGGTCCGTGGTGGTTTTAAAATAAGTCCACAAATTCTTTGAAACTCTCCCTTCAGTGGAGACTAATTCCTTTCCCCTTGAGTGTGGGCTGTACAAGTGTCTTAATTCCAGTGAACAGAGTGTAGTGGAAATGATGAAACGTGACTTCCAAGTATAGGTTATGAAGTACATTGCACTTCTGTCTTGGTTTCTCTTTTGGATCCTACTCTGCAGGAAGTCAGCAGGCAGCCCTATGGTGAGGCCACATGGTGAGGAGCTGAAGCCTCCTACCAGCAGCCATGGAGGGAGCCATCTTGGAAGCAGATCCTTTACTCCCAGTATAACTAAAAGATGAGTACAGCCCCAGCTGAGATTTGACTACGGCCTCATGAACAACCCTGAGCCAAAACCACCTACCTAAGCTGTTCTAGAATTCATGACCCACAAATATTGTGAGATAATAAAAATTTATTGTTTAAGCCACTAAGTTGTGTGGTATTTTGCAATGGATAGCTAATACAGAGCTCTTAATCTTTTCCACAGCAACCCTGACAAAGGTAATGCAGAGCTTGAACATTCCCACTGATGGAGTACTTGCTTCCTCACAGGGCAGCCCAGTCCATTGTTTGGGTCCATTTATACTGTTGGGTATAGTCGGCCCTCTGTATCTTTGGGTTCCGCATCCATGGATTTAACCAACTGCAGACTGAAACTATGCAGTGTTTAAAAAAAAAAAAAAGTTCTAAAAAGCAAAACTTGAATTTGCCACTCCGAGTACTTCATCGAATCCACAAGAATGAAATAATGTGGAGGCATACCCTGCTGTAGCCTCCCACAGTCTCACAGATCCTCAGTCTCTCTCCAACACTTGTTTGAGCATTGTTCCTTATTCCCTAAATGATACAGCATAACAACCATTTACATTGTACTAGATATTACAAGTAATCTAGAGATGATTTAAAGTATACGGGAGGATGTGTGTAGGTTATGTGCAAAGACTACGCCATTTTATATAAGGAACTTGAGCATCTGTGACTTTTGGTGTCCGAGGTGGATCCTAGAACCAAACCTCCGCGGATACTGAGGGATGACTGTATCAAGTGCTGCTCTCACTGTCCTGGTTTTGGCTTCCCTAGGTGTGCCCTAGAAAGCAAAGGTGAGCCATCCCCTCTTCCATGTGACTGCCCTTGAGATACATGAAGTCAGTGATTATGACCTTGTATTCTCTTCCACTGGCTAAAGGAATAAGGGAAGGGAAACAGTACAGTTTGAGGGGCGTAGGAAAAGAGACATAGTCTGGAGTTAAGCCACAGTCCTTCTGCACCAACCCAAGAAGGACTAGATTCTGAATGGCCTTGGGAAATACAAGGCACCAATCCTAAACCACTAGATAATAATAGCAGTAATAGTAATAACAGAGTCCCTGGGTGGTGCAAATGGTTAACACCCTCAGCTGCTAATATATAGGATGGAGGTTCAAGTCTACCCAGAGGTGCCGCAGAAGAAAGACCTGGTGACCTACTTCCAAAATATCAGCTTATGGAGTACAGTTCTACTCCGATGCACATGAGGTCTGTATGAGTCGGAAATGACTCAACAGTAACTGTACTGGTAATAATAATGATTATATAATGTTGTCGTTGGGTGCCATCAAGTTGATTTAGATTCATTAATAATTACATTATAATTATAGTATATTATATTGTATTTTAGTAATTATTGCTATAATAAAATAATTATATATAATGTAATACTAACATATTATATATTATATTATATTGTATTATAGTAGTTATTGATATAATAATTTTTTTTATATAACATAATAATAATTATTAATACTAACATAGCAGTTGCTGTGTGCCAGGTCCTAGTCTATATGTTTTATAGGTGCTAAGTCATTTAATCCTCACAACAGCTCTCTATTATTGCCCCTTTTCACAGATGAGGAAATTAGGTGCAAAGAAGTTACAACTTGCCCAAGGTCACACAACTAGAAAAGGGCACCTGTTGCCATCGAGTCAATTCCGGCCCATAGCGACCCTAAAGGACAGAGTAGAACTGCCCCATAGGGTTTCCAAGGAGCGGCTGGTGGATTCCAACTGCTGATCTTTTGATTAGCAGCTGTAGCGCTTAACCACTGCGCCACCAGGGCTCCAGTGAGGGGCACAGCAGGATTTAAAGCCTGGCTGCCCTGGCATCAGAGTCCATACTCCTAACTAGCACAGCACTGCCGTCCCTGCTGGGTCTAGCTCATCTCAGGTCTGCTTTAAAAGCTTGTATGAAAACAAAAATAATAGCTACCATTTGTTGAGCATCTGCCGTGTGTCAGGACCTGGGCTGAGCGCTTTGCATGCACGGAAGATGTAACGTTCACAGTCAATGGGACCTTTCATTCAACATTTAATTATCAAGTGCAGACACTTTGCTGGTCTCTATGGGGATATCTGTTAACCCTTTTCCGTCAAGTCAGTTCCAACTCATAGCAACCCTATAGGGCAGAGCAGAATGGCCCCGTAGGGTTCCCAAGGCTGTAATCTTTATGGATGCAGGCTGCCACATCTTTCTCCCATGGAGCGGCTGGTGAGTTTGAACTGCTGACCTTTTGGTTAGCAACCGAGCGGTTAACCATTGCACCATCGAGGTACCTCTATGGGGATACAGCAGTAACAGGCTTGGGTCCTGCCCTCAAGAATGTTTCAGTCCTGGAGGAGTGAGCCAGGTACATGAATAACTATACTTGGAGGTGGAGAATAAGGGTTGTCCCCTCTGAGAGTTAAAAATAGAGCAGTGCTGTACACAGAGGGAGACAGGGGCCTGGGCAGGATGGAGGAGGCTTTTTGTGTAAGCAGCAGTTGAGCTATTCATGAAGGGTCATAGCATTGGGGAAGGTAGAAATGGGAGAAGAACATTAAGGAATAGAGATAGCACAAGAGTTAGGATGAGACTAATGAGGCCTTGCCCTAATAGAAGATAGAACAATGGAGTAGAAAGATGGAAACGCACGGGGGAATTTTTAGTCTAATCCCATGTCTACCACGTGATTGTACCAGGCTGTCCTTAGTCTGTGATATGGTGAATCCATCCCAGGCTGTAAAGGCAGGGGTCCTCTGAGGACTTCATCTGCAGCAAATGCAAACTGCCAGACCTGCAGAGCCCTCAGGACACGCATTTATCATGATGAGAAATATTGGCATTAATAAACCCTTCTGCCTGGTACAATTTCCTGTCATCAACCCCCACCACCGGTTTCCATTTGGAGAATAAAGCTGGCAGCAAATCGAGCTTCACACTTTCTGCAGACCTGTTGGCTAAACACACAGAAACACTCAGGGCAATCATTTCACACCTAATGAATAGGGGTGAAGGCATCTGACTACACTGCAGGAGATTTGAGGGCTGCATTCACTCTGATTTCCTCTCCCCCTGGGGCTGGCAGCAGTGGGCAAGGTGTGCCACCTCCCTACACCCTGCAGGTGATATGCCTGGGGCATCAGGGCCAAGTCTGGGACTCTGGTCCCAGTGGGGAAGGCTCTCCCCAAGGGAGGGGTGGTGGTGGAGAATAAGCTGCTGTTTTTTCTTGATTGTCCTTTCACCCCTTGTGCTCCCTCTTGTTGTGAGCCTGATCTTTTTGAGATCTCAGTTAGGGAAGAAGCAGATTCAGATTTTGTAAGGCTTGAAACTTATACAATACAGCGTCCCCATGGTGGAGCAAATGGTTTGCGCTTGGCTACTCACCTAAATGTTGGCAGTTCAAACCTACCCAGAGGTGCCACGGAAGAAAGGGCTGACGATAAGCTTCCATAAAGATTACAGCCAAGAAAACCCTATGGAGCAGTTCAAATCTGTAACACACGGGGTCACCATGAGTTGGAATCAACTCGACAGCAACAGATTTGGATTTTTTGGTTTCTTTAAGAAAAAGAATACTACGTTATGACTACAAAATGAAATTTAAAAGTGACTATTTAGAATAAGAAAAAAAATCACAACAAATTTCAAATCTTAAAAAACCAAATACCATAAACATCACAAACATCCAGGAAAAATAGTGATACAGTATTGTATGACAGGCAGCCCCTGGATTATGAACAAGTTCCGTTCCTGTCTGTCTTTATGTCGAATTTGTATGTAAATTGCAACAGTTAGGTACGGTTCGTATCTAATGTCAGTTAGTCAAATGCTGGTCTTGCTGTTGTTGTAGTTAGGTGCCGTCAAGTCGGTTCTGACTCATAGCGACCCTCTGCACCACAGAACAAAACACTGCCCGGTCCTGCACCATTCTCACAATCGTTGTTATGCTTGACCCCACTGTTGCAGCCACTGTGTCAATCCATCTCATTGAGGGTCTTCCTCTGCTTCACTGACGCTGTACTTTACCAAGCATGATGTCCTTCTCCAGGGACTGATCCCTCCTGACAACGTGTCCAAAGTATGTAAGACGTAGTCTCGCCATCCTTGCTTTGTTTGTCTTAGTATACAGTATAAAGCATACCTTTCTATGCACAAAAAACATTAAAGAAACAGCCAGATACACTAAAACATCTTTAACATAATAATACAGTAATAATAATGTTTGGATGCATGTCCCAAAGTAGTGCCCATTTGTTATTACTAACCAATGTATATACCTTGAATTTTTAATATAATAGACTTTAAGGGGATTGGTTCATAACTTCTGGGTTGTATACGTAAGTCAGACGTTCATAACCCAGGGACTGCCTGTAATTAACTGCCTGACACACAACTACGATATTTTTTTCCTTCTTTTTGGGCTACGTACTCCTTAGATCACTTCTTCAAATGGCAAAAAATTTATAATACTTTCTGTGGAGAGAAGTCAGTCTTTATTCTAGCATGTTTGATCAACTTTTTTTCTTATTTTTTTATTGTTTTGAAAAGGTTCTTTCAACTTCACAACTCATTATTGGAAATGCCATGTAAATGTTCAGGATTTTGTCAATTTGGGGAAAAGTTCAGACAAAATTCTTTTCCTATATGATTGCAAGACTTCAAGGTACATCAAGTTTTCTTCTGCAGTGACTAATTTTAAACACTCTTTGAATTGAGAATTACTCATGCGTTCATTAACCAGTTAGTCATCCACGCCTTCATAGTAGAGGGGTATCATGAGCTGTATATTACCCTCAGATGTGTCGGTTTTCATATTACGTTTGTAAGAAATGTAAATCTATCTCCAATGTGTTCATATGATTCACTCTTCTTCATTAACTGGATCATCAAACAATCCAAGAGTTTATTCATTACTGTTCTATTGAAAAGTTATCTCTTCCTCTTACTGAATATAAGATATAATTAAACATTTTTGGTTTATAATTCTATCTTGATGTCAGAATAATTTCTGTTTATTTCACTGCTTCTCTTTGTTGCTTCTTTAATTTCTGTCTGAATTTTCTCTATTCTTGAGTTACTATATTTAAAGTTGACAAAAGCACACACCTTCATATATTGCAAAATTGGGAGTCTGTACTATCTTATTTGTTTATTTAAATGTTACAAGAAATGTCTTTCCAAATTGAATTAAAATGGTACATTGAGCTCTGTGAACTTTTGAATAACCATTTTGCATCTTGTTTGTGTTCGAGCTTCTCTTGCCTCTTCAAAAATACATTTTAGAGTCTTTTAAACATTGTTGTATCCATGGTGCAAGGTTTGAGCAGATTTATAATGGCAGAGCAAACTTCATCTACATACCTGCAGTGTTGTGTGCTGCAGGACACATCCACATAGAGACAAAACCTCTGGTTCTGCACACTGGGGACAATAGAAGTATTCCTGGAAGCCATTTCTTCACCAGACAGCTAACTCTTCTATACGTGGAAGTGATTTAAAACCACATTATTATTTCCCAATAAATATTGGAAAAATAATCCTATATTTCTGATATACATAGAAGTGATTTAAAACCACGTAATTATTTCCCAGTAAATAAATTAACTATCCACAACTCAATTTCCTGTTAGTCAAATACCCACACCATGCCTGGGCACTATAATACTATCTGGCATGAAGGGGGATAGGATAGAGGAAAAATTTGTGTGGGAAGAGGAAATGGACTTAACCAGTTGCAATAAAAATTTTTTATTTTTAAGGACCTGCTTAGAAAATGATGGGGATATGTGGACACGGCATAGGAGACAACTTGAAAAAGCTCCCAGTGGCCAAATCTGGATAATTTGAGCAGCAAAATAAATGATAGTAATGGATTGTAACCTATAGAAAAAGGAAATATCCAGTAATCAATACTGATATAAATAAAATAATTGATTATATAAATGAGAGAGAAGGAATGGCTCTTCCTTATGGAAGATTTCCAGTTAATAAATGTAGGAGGAAAGATGGAAATAGAAAATCACCATTTGGCAAATACCACAGTAATAATTGTTGCCGGTAAGAATCATCAGTGGATGCTAAAATCAGCGGGTGAAAGTATGATGCAAAACATCATATTTGCATAGTCTCAAAGTATCACTTCACAACGTATTTATTAATTACAAGGGGAAAAAATCAAACTTTACAGAGGAGAAATTTGCCAGACGCTACCTTAACCAAGAGATCTAAGCTGACATCACCAGTAACAAGACATAGCAATACCACAGACCTCCTGATATCAGGCACTGAGGATACAACATCACTGTCGCGTCAGTGAAATATTTAGGAGTGCGGCAGTCTTAGAAATGCAGGGGTATCCTCTAGAAATAAAGGACAAATTATTGCATCTCACACCTCCCATCACCAAGAAAGAAGCCCAATGCTTGGGTCTTGGAAGGTAGCATAGTCCACACCTAGTGATAGTGTTCTGGCCCATTTACTGGGTGACATGAAAATCCATCAGCTTTGAGTCACAGCAGGTCTAGGATGCAATGCAAGAAGCCATGCTGTTTGGGCTAAATGGTTCAACAGACCCTATTGCTATCAAAGTTACCTGTGGTAGAAGAAGACAACATGTGGAGCTATATATGGCAAGCCCCAATAGGAGATTCACAATGTAGATCCTTAGGGTTCTGGAGCAAAGCCATGTCATCTACAGAGAAGAACTATATACCATTTGAAAAATAGCTCCTGGCATACTACTGGAACATCTGACAAGTGACCATGTGGCCAGAACTACCTATCATGAGCTGGGTTGTGTCTAACCTACCAGGTCATAAGGTTGGCAGGCCCAAAAGCAATCCACATATAATGGAAGTGGTATCTCCGGGAGCATGAGCAGAGCCAGAAGGCAAATGTAAGCTGGACCAGTCGTTGGGCCAGACTCCCATATCGTCCATCGCTGCTGTACCGATGATTCTCCCTTGTACTGAACTGATAGTCACATGGGGGAATTCCTTATAATCAAGCTGATGCCTCCAACAAGAAAAAGCCTTGAACAATGATTTGAGATTGGTTCAAGGATGTGTTGGCTTGGTTTGGGTATGCTAGCCAAAACATGGACTGCTGTAGTACTCTTAAGGAGCGATCCTGAAAAACAATAAGGGGAAATTCTCTCTTTGGGCTGAGCACATGGTCATTCAGTTTGTGTGGAAAGAGAAGTGGCCTGAAGTATAAATATACATGGACTCAGGGCTATGGCAGTTGGCTTGGCTGGTTGGTCAGGGACCTGAAAGGAAAAAGATTAGAGACCATGGTCTGGGGGAAGAGCATATAGATAGACCTACAGGACTGGGCACATGGTGTGAAAATCTCTTATGGAATATTAACTCCCACTGGAGAACATCCTCCACGGAAGAAACACCAAGCCCTGTGAAGATGGGGTGCCATCCTCTAGGCTGCAGCGAATCAAAGACCCTAAATCAAAGACCATTATATGATTTGGTATCCCCAATAGCTAGAATACGTGGGCCCAGGAACCAAAGGACAGAAGTAGAAAAAGCCTTGCAACCACCATTCCCAGCTTCCTGCTTTGGGAATTAGGGCTTTTCATCCCTGCAGCTTTAGGTTCTATGCGTCTAGAGGTCATGACTGCCAGAGGAGAAACAGGAGAACATAGTAAGTGTCCGATTAAACTCTAAAACTCGACTGCTGCCCTGCCACATTGAACTCCTTGTACCAGAAGGCAAGGAAAGGACTCCCCATACTAGCAGGGGTGATTGACCCTGGTTTTCAGGAGGAGGTAGGGCTGCTGTTATGCAATAAGCGAAGGTTAGAGTAAGGTTGATACCTAGGTGATCTACTGGGGCGTCTCTTGGTACCCTCCTGCCTACTTCTGATGGTACATTGACAAGTACAGCAGTCATGGCCTGAGAACAGCCTAGTGACCAGAAGCTCAAGGGTGATGGTCTGGGTCATCTCATCAGGTTAAACATCTTGACTAGCAAAGGTGCTGGTGAAGATGATGTGAACTAGAGCTCCTATTAACCCTTCAGAGACATATAGGATGAGTAAGTAAACCTTTGTGGTTTTAAGTCAGTGAGATTTAATGATTATTTATTACTACAGCATAATCTAACCCATCCTGACTGATACATAATTGATACACAATGATTCTGCCTTTAAAACTTATAGATTCTGGTCCTAGTTTAAAGGGGGAGAGGGGATTAAGGCCAAACTCCAATTTTTGAGGCAAATGTAGGTCTGTCTGCACTTATGTATGTATTGTGGATTAAATTGCTTCTTCAAAAAATATGTGTTGTAAATCCTAACCTCTATGCCTATGGTTATAATCCCATTTGGGCATGGGTTGTCTTTATTATGTTAACGAGGCAGGGTTAGTGTGAGGTGTATCTTGAGTCAATTCTTTTGAGATATGAAACAGATTAAATGCAAGTGAGCAAGCCGAGATGCGGGAAGGGAGATGCCAAACCACATGTAGACTGCCTAGGATCAGAAACTTGGAAGAGACAAGGACCTTCCTCCAGAGTCAAGAGAGAGAGAAACCCTTCCCCTAAAGCCAGCACCCTGAATTCAGACTTCTAGCCTCCTAAACTGTGAGCAAAGAAATTTCTGTTTGTCGAAGCCACATGCACTTGTGGTATTTCTGTTCTAGCAGCACTAGATACCATATTTTAATGCAAATAATAAGCATGGTATAAGTTAAAACTGCGCAGCCCCCCGTCTTAAGCAAGCTATCCGCCATTGTGCGTTATTTACATGGGGACGTTATTTGCAAAAAAAAATACAATAACTGAGACGGTCTGACAAATTATAATTAAACTAGGAAGAGAGAAATGGAATCAGACAAAGGGGCTAAATGCCGTCTCACTGTAACTTTTCTAGAATTTGATGAAGAGTTGCAGGATGAAACTCAGAGTTGGCTGGTGGTGTTGTTAGACAAGTCTGAAACATGAGGATGAATTATTAGTCAGCAGGTCACGGTCAGAATTGGTCAGCCAGCTGCCCATGTGGTTTCAGGTCACTGCAAAGAGCTTCTCGTGGGTAACGTAGATGGGTCTGGACTCAACTGGAAAATGAGTCATCAGTCTCTGTATCTCTGAGAAAAATTAAGTTTACTAATTTGGGGTTGTGTTCAGTGTCTTCTCTTAGCAGGAGGCATGGATCCAAAACAAAGATTACGGCATTAGACGGTGCATTTGTAGACAATAAAACTTGTTAAAGCCCCTTCCAAGAAGGTTTAAGCAATGATTTTTGCTGAAGAAACTTGGCCAGGCAAGAGGATTTACATTATGGTCCTATCTGTCCAGGTTGATGGTAGAATTTCTTGAGCCTGTGAATGGGTCTTTGACACCCTTGTCAGTGCCCTGCACTACAACACAATGCTATATGGCTCAGGAAGTTCTGCTGGTCATAGCTGCTGAGGGAGAAACCAGATTATGACAGGTCTACCTATTAATATTCATGAGAATAAGGTCTCAGGAATTTGTTTATTGCATATTTTTGTAATGAGATCTGACACCAACTACCTGGAGTAAGGCCAGACTTCACAGGTCAACGGCATAGTCCTCCACAAGACTGCCCTCACTTCAGACACCAGTCGCAAGCTCGGGGGTCCCCAGGCCAGCCTTATTTCTGACCAACTGGTTACAAATTTGGGGTTCCCAATTTTGCTGAAGATAATTCAAAAACGGTTGTAGCAGTACATAGACACGGAACTGCCAGAAATTCAAGCCGGATTCCGAAGAGGATATGGAACAAGGCTGATGTCACATGGATCTTGACTGAAAGCAGAGAATACCAGAGACATGTTTACTTGTGTTTTATTGACTATGCAAAGGCATTCGACTGTGTGGATCATAACAAACTATGGATAACATTGCGAAGAATGGGAATTCTGGACCACTTAATTATGCTCATGCAGAAGCTGTTCATAGACCAAAATGCAGTCATTTGAACAGAACAAGGGGATACTACATGGTTTAAAATTAGGAAAGGTATGTGTCAAGGTTGTATCCTTTCACCATACTTATTCAATCTGTATGCTGAGCAAGTAATCCGAGAAGCTGGATTATGTGAAGAAGAACTTGGCATCAGGATTGGAGGAAGACTCATTAACAACTTGTGATATGCAGATGACACAACCTTGCTTGTTGAAAGTAAAGAGTACTTGAAGCACTTACTGATGAAGATCAAAGACTTTAGTATGGATTACATGTCAACATAATGAAAACAAAAACCCTCACAACTGGACCAATAAGCAACATTATGATAAATGGAGAAAAGATTGAAGTTGTCAAGAATTTCATTTTACTTGGATCCACAATCAATGCCCATGGAAGCAGCAATCAGAAATCAAATTACTTATAGCACTGGACAAATCTACTGAAAAACAATCAAACCAAACCCGCTGCTGTTGTGTTGATTCCGATTCATAGCAACCCTATAGCACTGAGTAGAACTGCCCGATGGGGTTTCCAAGGCTGTGTATCTTTACATTAGCTGATGGGCTCGAAACAATGACCTTTCAGTGAGCAGCCCAGAGCTTAAATACTGCGCCACCAGAGCTCCTTTCTGCTGCAAAAGACCTCTTTAAAGTGTTAAAAAGCAAAGATGTCACCTTGAACACTAAGTTGCACCTCACCCAAGCCATGGTATTTTCAATGGCCTCATATGCATGCAAAAGCTGGACAATGAATAAGGAACACCAAAGAAGAATTGATGTTTTGAATTATGGTGTTGGCAAAGAATACTGAATATATCATGGACTGCCAGAAGAACAAACAAATCTGTCTTGGAAAAAGTACAGCCAAAATGCTCCTTAGAAGGGAGGATGGGGAGACTTCATTTCATGTACTTTGGACATATTATCAGGAGGGACCAATCCCTGGAGAAGGACATCATGCTTGGTAAAGTAGAGGGTCAGCTAAAGAGAGGAAGACCCTCAATGAGATGGATTGACACAGTGACTGCAACAATGGGCTCAAACACAGCAGTGATTGTGAGGATGGTACAGGACTGGGCGAGTGTTTTGTTCTGTTGTACATACTGGGAGTCGGAACCGACTGGATGGCATTTAACAACAACAACTACCCCCTCAGGTTTGATAATTTGCCAGAATGACTCCCAGAACTCACTGAGCGTGCTATACTAATTGTTGCTGTTAGTTGCCATTGGGTCGCTCCTTGATTACAGTTATATTAGAGCAAAAGGATACAAATCAGAACCAGCCAAAGGTAGATACGCGTAGGGGAAGTCCCAGACTCGAAGCTTCCATTATTGTCTCCCCATGGGATCAAGACGAGTCAACCTCCTGGCGTAATGATGCATGATAATCCGCAGAATATTGTTAGTTGGGGAAGCTCATCCAAGCCTCAGTGTCCACAGCTTTATCGAATGACGCAGACATGATTGATTGAATCATTAGTTACATGATTGAACTCAATCTCCAGCTCCCCTCCCCTCCTTGGATGTCAGGTTAATATCACATGACTCAAAGCTCCAACCCTTAATCATATGGTTAATCCTTCTGGTGGCACCAGACCCCAATGTGAGTCATCTCCTATAAAATATCAGGTGTCATTCCAGAAGCCCACCTTAAATAACAAAGACTCTCCAATTACTCAGGAAATTGAGGTTACCTCCCAGAAACTGGGGACAACGGTCATCCAAATTCTCATATACCTAAGGAGCCCTGGTGGCACAATGGTTAAGAGCTCGGCTGCTAACCAAAGGTCAACAGTTTGAACCCACCAGCCGCTCCTTGGAAACCCTATGGGGCAGTTCTACTCATTGGAATCGACTTGATGGCAACGGTTAACAGTTATATACCTAAGGGCCATATGCAGTGCATCTGGCCTCTTCAATCCAATTTCTGCACAGTTCTTGACCAATTTATTCCTTTTAATCCCATTTGGATATTCCACTACCTCGATTGACTGCAGACAGTGAATCTGTAGGCTTTACAGTTTTCTTTGAGACCTGACCTGTAAAATATATGTCCCTGTGTTTGTAGGGTATTCCAAACCTGCAAATAAGGTTTTTTCAAAAGTGTTTTTCTGGTCACCACTGAGTCAACCTCAACACATACATACACTTCTACCCATCCTGAAGATATGCATAAATTACTAGAACATGTTCATATGGAGAGCATTTTCTTTATCTGGATAAACTTCTCTTGAATCATAATTACAAGTAACCCCTAAGGGAGAGAATAAGTTGCTCTCTTCTTCTTGACAGTTCCATGCACTCTCCCCTCAGTTGTGAGTCTCACAAATATTGTTGTTGTTGCTGTTAGCTGCTGTCGTGTTGGCCCCTGACTCATAGTGCACAATAGGATCAGAGTGTTGTGAACCATAGGGTTTTCAGTGGCTGATTTTTGGAAGTAGATCACCAGGCCTTTCTTCCTAGCTTGTCTTAGTCTGTAAGAGCCACTGAAACCTGTTCAGCATCACAGCAACCCTCGAGCCTCCACTGATGGATGGATCGTGGCTGCACATGGGGTGCATTGACTGGATTGAACATGATTCCCCTACACGGAAGGCAAGAACTCTACCACTGAACACCGCTGCCCTCAGCCTGATAAATAAGGCAGCTCTTGTACTGTATGACCAAACCAGAAAATTTTGGAGCATAGTAGTCAAGTCTCCTGATTCCTAACATCCCATCTATCGCGGTTCACGCAAGCAGTGTCATGGGCTACATGAGCAAGGCAAGGAGGCAATTTCTATGGTGCCAAACAAGATCTGGGTGCAAAAGACTCCCTGCCCATCTTCAAGGGTTCTGATCTAAATCTTAGGAGGCTGCTTGGTCAATGAGGTAAGAAGAAAGATGAAGTCTGAGAATAGTCAATGGCTTTGGTTGTGCTATTAGCCAAAGCAAACATCTTCTTAGAGCATAAACGCACTAGAAATTTTAATTTCTCCAGAAATCCCTTTGTCTTAGTTATCTAGTTCTGCTATAACAGAAATACCACAAGTGGATGACTTTAACAAAGAGAAATTTATTCTCTCACAGCCTAGGAAACTAGAATTCAGGGCACCAGCTCCAGGAGAAATCTTTCTCTCTGTGTTGGCTCTGGGGGAAGGTCCTTGTTGTCAATCTTCCCCTGGTCTAGGAGCTTCTCAGCTCAAGGACCTTGGGTCCAAAGGACACGCTCTGCTCCCGGCACTTCTCTCATGTCGGCATGAGGTCCCTCACCTCTCTGCTGATTCTCTCTCTTATATCTCAGAAGTGATTGACTCAAGATACAACCTAATCCTGTAGACTGAGTCCTGCCTCATTAACATAACTACTTCTAATCCTGCCTCATTAACATCACAGAGGCTAGGATTTACAACATATAGGAAAACCACATCAGATCACAAAATGGTGGACAACCACACAATACTGGGAATCATGGGCTAGCCAAGTTGATCCACATTTTGGGGGGACACAGTTCAGTCCATAACACCCTCCGTTGTTACAAACTGTCCAGAGGCATGTTGACAGTCAGGCTTTGAAGAACTAAGTGTAACCAGTTCAGGTGAAGGCAACAGGTTTGCCCCCAGGAGGCAAAGAACTGCTGCTCCCTCTGGTGGAGGGCAGACTGCATCCCAGAGATTAGTCCTGCTCTTTTTCTCTGTTAAACCAATGACTGCTTTACCATATGCTAAGGACTTTACAATGCAACAGCCCTATGAGACCATACTATCTCTATCTTATAGACAAGAGAAATCACAGAGCCCAAGAGGCTAAGTAACTTGCAGTGGCAGAGCCTGGGTTTGAACCCACGTTCATCTGCCTTCAAAGCCCTTGCATTCACCTCTCTACTATAGCCCTTCCCTTCTATGCAAAGGAGTCCTGGGTGGTGCAGATAGTTAATGCACCTGGCTGCTAACTGGAAAGTTGGAGGTGTGAGTCCACCCAGAGGCATCTTGGAAGAAAGGCCTGAGTATATACTTCCAAAAGATCAGCCGTTCAAAACTCAGTGGAGCACAGTTCTACTCTGACACACATAGGGTCACTATGAGTTGGAGTTGACTTGGCAGGACAGTAACTGGTTTGTGCAAAATGGCTCATTTTCCAAGATAGTACAGAGTTCTGGGGAAGTCAGCACAACTTCACCAAGGCAAGGTCATAGAAGCTTCATAGACACATCCAAACTCCCTGAGGGACCGAATTACTGGGCTGAGGGCTGGAGACCATAGTCTAGGGGGACATCTAGCTCAATTGGCATAGCAAAGTTTATAAAGAAAATGTTCTACATCCTACTTTGGTGAGTAGCATCTGGGGTCTTAAAAGCTTGTGAGTGCCCATCTAAGATATGTCTACTGGTCCCACCCCATCTGGAGCAAGGGAGAATGAAGAAAACCAAAGACACAAGGGAAAGATTAGTCTAAAGGACTAACGGACCACAACTACCACAGCCTCCACCAGACTGAGTCCAGCATAAGTAGATGGTGCCCGGCTACCACTACCAGCTGCTCTGACAGGGATCACAAGAGACGGTCCTGGACAGAGCTAGAGAAAAATGTACAACAACATTCTAACTTATTAAAAAAAAAAAAAACAGCAACAAAGATTAGACTTACTGGTCTGACAGAGACTGGAGAAACCATGTGAGTATGGCCCTTGGACACTCTTACAGCTCAGTACTGAAGTCACTCCTGAGGTTCACCCTCCAGCCAAAGATTAGACAGGCCCATAAAACAAAATGAGACTAAATGGGCACACCAGCCCAGCGGCAAGGACGAGAAGGCAGGAGGAGACAGGAAAGCTGGTAATAAGGAACCTAAGATCGAGAAGGGGAGAGTGTTGACATGTCATGGGGTTGGCAACCAATGTCACAAAACAATATGTGTATTGTCATGGTTTGGATTATGTCCCCCCAAAAATGTGTGTATCGATTTGGCTAGGCCATGATTCCTGGTACTGTGTGATTTTCCTATACGTTGTAAACCTGCCTCTATGATGTTAATGAGGGAGGATGGGTGGCAGTTGTGTTAGTAAGGCAGGACCTGATCTACAAGACTGGATTGTGTCCTGAGGCAATGTCTTGAGGTATAAAAGAAAGAAGTGAGCAGTGAGACAGGGGGACCTCATACCATCAAGACAGCAGTGCCAGGAGCAGAGCACGTCCTTTGGACTCGGGTCCCTGCGCCGAGAAGCTCCTATTCCGGGGGAACACCGAAGAGAAGAAGGCTGACACAGAGAGAAAGCCTTCCCCTGAAGCTGATGCCCTGAATTTGGACTTTTAGCCTACTTTGACTGTGAGGAAATAAACTTCTCCTCGTTAAAACCATCCACTTGTGGTATTTCTTTTATGGCAGCACTAGATAACTAAGACAGAATTTGGTACCGAGAGAGTGGGGTGCTTCTCTAACAGATACCTAAAATGTGGAAGCGGTTTTAAAACTGAATGGAATGTGTACGGCAGTGACAGAGGACCAGCAGCAACAGAGAACCTACAGCAGCAGAGAAGCGGCAGCGGCAGAGAACCAATAGCAGCAGAACCAGGAGACCGGTGAAGGACGGCGCTGGAACCGACCCACGGAGCGAGAGAGCTGAGTGTCCGTGTGCAGGAGGCTTCCTGGCAGAGTGGGGTGCCTCTGGGCACTTATCGGTAGAGCTAGGCTTGCCGACCCACGGAGTGACAGAGCTGATTGTCTGTGTGCAGGAGGCTTCCTGGCGGAGTGGGGTGTCTGTGGGCACTTATCGGTGGATCTAGGCTTGCAGACCCACGGAGGGAGAGAGCTGAGTGTCTGTGCGCAGAAGGCTTCCTGGCGGAGTGGGGTGCCTCCGGGCACTTACCGGTGGAGCTACTGAGCTTTGGAACACTTGCCTCAGCAGGGCAGATGCGGGCGTGAGGCCCGAGGGCCTAGAGGCCATAGGAAACAGAAGCTGAAGAGACAAGGGACACAAGAAGCCGAGCTGCTTCAGCCTCAAAAGGTATGGCCACGACCTCAGGGTTTCAAAGGGTGGAGCCATGGCCTCTGGTGTTTCTAAGGGTGGAGTTGTCACTCCCTAGTGCTCTTATAACAGCACTAGATGACTACGACATGTATTAATAGTTTAATGAGAAACTAATTTGCTCTGTAAACCCTCATCTAAAGTGCTATAAAAAACAAACAAAAGAACGGCCGCTTTTCGAGATGGTCCCTGACTCATAGGGGCTCTGTGTACAACGAAATCAGAGTGTTGTGAACCATAATGTTTTCATTGGCTGAGTTTTGGAAGCAGATCGCCAGGCCTTTCTTCCTCGTTTGTCTTAGTCTGTAAGCTCCACTGAAACCTGTTCAGCATCATAGCAACTCATGAGCCTCCAAGCAGGAGCCTGCTGCTGAGCACCTGTTTGTCCAGGGACTGCAGCAACAGGTAAGAGATCTATTTTCACCATCAGTTCATTCACTCATTCATTCATTCCTGAATCCACTCATTTAACAAACATTTATTGAGCTATTCCTGTGTCCCAGAAGCTGAGCCGGTGCTGAAAATAGAGAGGTAAACAAATCAAATGATCCACGGGGGAAATCAGACAAGAAACAAGTAAACACACAAATAAATACATAATTGCAAACTGTGATAAGTGCTTTTTTCCAAAGTCCATTACCATCTGCAGCAGCAAACTTAGAAAAGCAACTTCAGTTGTGTGGGTTGTGAATCGGATCTGAAAGAGGCTCATTTGCAGCACTGTCTGAGAGACGCAGAATGCAAATCACATATGCAAGTCTACATTTTCCAGTAGCCACATTAGAAAGAGACAAATCAACAGGTGACATCAGTTTAATGATAAACCAAAAAACAAAATCCGTTGCCGTCGAGTCCATTCTGACTCATAGCGACCCTATAGGACAGAGTAGAGCTGCCCCGTAGGGTTTTCAAGGAGCAGCTGGTGGATTCAAACTGCTGACCTTTTGGTTAGCAGCCAAGCTCTTAACCACTGTGCCACCACAGCTATCAATTTAATAATACAATTTATTTAATCCAATATGTCTAAAAATACCGTCACTTCAGCATACAATCAGTATAAGCAAATTATTAATGAGATATTTTACATTCCTTTTCTTGGATGAAATAATCACAGTCCCCAGTGTATTTTATGCTTACAGCACATCTCAGTTCAAACGAGTTACATTTCAAGTGCTCAGTAGTCACCTGTGGCTGGTGGCTTCGGTATTGCACAGCAGATCATTTGTTTTGTTCAGCTCACTATTTTCAGCCTCTTTAGTGGGTAGCGATAGTCCAAGTGTTGCGTGGAAGACAGTGGTTTCCAGCCGGAGATAACATGGGAATCATCTGGAGGCTGCACCACCATAGATTCTTGTTTAATTGGGGCGCGCGTGGGTTGGCGGGATTGCCTAGGTATCAGTGGTTTTGAAAGCTTCTAAGGTTGTTGTTGTAGCTGTTGGCACTTGCCGTCAACTCTGCTCTGACTCACGATGGCCAATGAATAACCCCGAAATGTTGCCCAGTCCTGCGCCATCTTCATACTATTCTCACGGGATACTAATGCGTCACGAGGGCTGAGAACAACTGTTCTAAGCATTTTGCACCAAAAGTCTTCAAAATATGCGCGGTAGCAGGCCTGAAGTCCATCTAGTCCCAACCTAGCTGAAGGCTCTTGATAACCCGCCCACCCCCATGTCCCCTCACCTCCGCCCTGCAAGCTCAGCCTGGGCCCCACTCTCTGGGCCATTGACCAGTCAGGGAAAGCTGGGCTGAGGAGCTCTGGGCAGCATCAAAGGCCCAGTTTCCACTCCTTGGCTGCTGGTCCCACTCTGACCTTGTGGCTCGGCTGCAGCCAATCATCCTCTGATTCTACCTTCAGGTTTGGTTTGTCCTGTGTGTCTAAGTCATCTAACAAACATTTAACAAATGTCCTGTTCATTTCTGTTCTGGGAATCCGCCCAGCATCTTTATCCTTGCGTCTGTCTTGTTTTTTGCCAGTTCCCTTTCCCAGCCCCAGCTCCCCCACTTCTCAAACCCCATTTATCCCCTGCCTCCTCGGAGAGTCCCTGGTACGGGGCTACTAAACTCTCCTTCCTCCCCTGAGGTAGCGGTGGTTCAGTGGTAGAATTCTCGCCTTCCGTGTGGGAGACCTGGGTTTGATTCCCAGCAACGCACCTCATGTGCAGCTACCACATCTGTCGTGTGTTGTTACGCACTAGGAGGAAAGGCCTGGTGATCTACTTCTGAAAACCACCACCGCCTGCAATCATTCATGAGGACGGGACTAGGCAGCATTTCATTCCTTTGTGCGTGGGGTCCCCATGAGTTGGAGGCCTACTCAATGTCAGCTAACACTAATCATAATGACCCTTTCTCTCACATTGGGACACTTGTGGCCTCTTACCAGGCCCTTCCTCCTACTAAGCTGGAAACTTACTGCCCCCCTCACCCACTGCTGTCCCCTGTCCTGACCCCACATTCCCTCTGGCTCTGGGAGACTCTGACTGCTCTTTCTTCCACCCCATCTCCCTGTCCCCAGCACCTAGTCCACCTTGCCTCCCTTGGGAGTTAACCCTTCCCTGCCCAGTCCTATCAGTGTCTCAAGCCCAAGCTCCTTTAACATCCTACCAGAATGGGCTCATTCATTTTTATATCTAGGCACTTCATCCTGCCCAGGAGACCACAATCTCGGCTTATTTCTGTCTGTATCCGTCTCTCATCCAGGAGTCCTTGGGTGACACAAACGGTTAAGTGCTTGACTAGTCGCCCAAAGGATGGCAATTCCAACCCACACAGAGGCTCCTCAGAAGACAAGTGATCTAGTTTCAAAAGATCACAGCCATTGAAAACCCCATGGACCACAGTTCTGCTCTGCATACCTGGGTCGCCATGAGTCGGAATCGACTTGATGGCATCTAACAACAACTCCTTATATACACATATATTTATTTAATTTATTTCTTTTTTTAAGTCTCCTCTCCAGTTGCTTCCTGGTCCAAGGGAGAGACTAGACAGTCTAATAAATAGCAGAGCAAGCATGCCCCCACAACCGCCACAAGAGCTATGTTCTCCTGTGCTGACTATTGGACATGGCTGCTTTGGTCAGAAAGAAATAGAACTACAAAGCCCATTATCCAGAATTTCTGATCCACACAGTCGAATGCCTTTGCATAGTCCATAACACACAGGTAAACATCTTTCTGGTGTTTTCTGCTTTCAGCCAATATCTATCGGTCATCGGCAATGACATCCCTAGTTCCCCGTCCTCTTCTGAATCCGGTTGAATTTCTGGCAGTTCCCTGTTGATGTACTGCTGCAGCTGTTTTTGAATGATCTTCAGCAAAATTTTGCTTGTATGTGATATTAATGATATTGTTTGATAACTTCCGCATTCTGTTGGATCACCTTTCTTTGGAATGGGCATGAATAAATCTGTTTTAGAAGCAGTACAACCAGAATGCTCCTTAGAAAAGAGGATGGAGGGACTTCGTCTTGCTTACTTTGGATATGTTATCAGGAAGGATCACTTCCTGGAGAAGGACAACATGCTTAGTAAAGGGTGAGCGAAAGAGAGGAAAACCCTCAATGAGATGCATTGACACAGTGGCTAAAACAATGAGCTCACACATGGCAATGATTGTGAGGATGGCACAGGACCTGCAGTGTTTCGTTCTGTTGTGCGTGGGGTTGCTGTGAGTCGGGACCGACTCGACAGCACCTAACAACCACAGCAACGCCCATGGAGAAACCCTGTCCAGGAGATTCCATTTCAAGCTCACAGTTCTCCCTGGCAGCCTCTCCTGCAGGGCTTGCACGAGTGTTTTCCAAAAGTCCTGAGTACAGCGTTGTGTCAATCAGCCCTGCAGGCCCCTTACGCTGGTAGGAGGACTCTTGGCTGAAAAGTTAGCAATTTCCATGCTGTTGTGCATAAACTTACAGCTGGCATCCCCGGAGTCAAACTTGTGAGATAAATAAGATTAAGGCTGGGAGGCTGTTATCTAAAGTCTACTTCAATTCTATTCCCACCAGAGATTTAAGGGAAGATGAAGATAAAAACAAGAAGGATTTTTAAATCAGCTCACCATACAGATAGAGGTCAGGATTTAGGAGGCTGGTCTGGTCTGTGTGAGGGCAGGAGGGATGCTTTCCCTAGCACATAGATGAATTCCCATGGCCCCTGCCCATCAAGTGGAATCTGGGGGGAGTTGACACTCTAGTCCTCTCGTGGGCCTCTCCTGGAACCACTGTGTCCATAAATTGGCCTGGCCACTGGGCAGATGTCAAGTTTGCCTCTGCATCATTCAATCCTATTCATTAACCTGAAACCCTAGAATTTAAGAGCATTAATTGGTGAGGAGGAGTCCTGGTGGTGCAGTGTTTAAGAGCTCAGCTGCTAACCAAAAGGTCAGCAGTTGGAATCCAACAGTGCCCCTTGGAAGCCCTATGGGGCAGTTCTGCTCTGTCCCATAGGGTCGCCATAAGTTGGAATGGACTCCACTGCAATGGGTTTTAATTGATGGGGTGAGCATTGCAGAACAGCAGTAAGAGAATCTGAAGTGTAAGTGGATAGACTAGTAGACGAACAGATGGACGGACGGATGAATGGATGGATAGATGGACAGATGAATGGGAACCTATCAGGAATAGAATTTGTACTTATGGGTAGTGAGGTAATATTTCAAAACCCTAACTGACGTACTTTTTGTCTCTTATATACTTTTATTTAACTTTTTCCACCATTAAAAAGTATGTGTAGAAGTTGTTGAATGGGAACCTGTTTTGCTGTATATACTGCCACTGAAAATACAATAAAATATTATTTTAAAAAAAGTAAGAGATAATAATAATAGTGTCTTCTCGACAGGATTGTTTTGAGAATTAAATGAGGTAATTTGGGGAAAGCTATTCAGCCCAGATATTACACATCCCCTTTGCCATCGAGTGACAAATCATCTATAGTGACCCTATAGGACAGAGTAGAACTGCCCCATAGTTTCCAAAGAGCGCCTGGTGGATTCGAACTGTCAACGTTTTGGTTAGCAGCCATAGCTCCTAACCACTACACCACCAGCGTTTCCAAAGTCAGAATTGACTCGACAGCCATGGGGTATTGCACTAATAAGAGATTAATACATGGCAGCTATTATTACTATTCTCCCTCTTTTATGTTAGTAAATTGCCCAAGGTCAACAGCTAGTTAGTGGTAGAAGCCAGGTCTTTGCTACCCCATTAGTAAGCAGCTGATGTCTTAGATTTCCCTGGAACCTCATGCACTCTTCCCTCTTAGAGTGGGAACAGCACCACTGAGGCTGTCCAATGTCAGTGTAGACCAGTCCTCCTCTCCCTTAAGTGCTCCCACTGTCTGAGCTGGAAGGAAAAAAGAGACGTGAGTGTGTGTGTATGTGTGTTGGGCTGGGGGTAAGGAAGAGGCCTGTTATCCCATTTGGAAAATTACGGTATATAGGAGGACTCAGTGTAGTTTCTTGAAAAATCTTGTAGGAATGGAAACCCTCAGTTTTTGTTTTGGAAATCCAACCCCCCCAACCCACCGTATGGCTCTGATGGCCCCTCCAATAGGAAGGAAATGCAGAGCCAGCGAGGTACAAGAGAGGAGCTACCACCGAAGTCCTCCCTCTGCCCCTTTCCTCTGGATTTGTAAAAAAAATAAACTACAGCAAATCTATGTAAATGGAGAGGGACCCCCCTGGCCCCCGCTCCCATGCCAGCTCCAAAGGTCCTTGATTGCCCTGAATAGCTCTGTCCAGAAGGAGACAGATCAGTGTTGGAATTTGGCCTTGCCAGATATTAGCTTTGTTTCTTGGGCAAATTAATCTCCCTCTGAACCTCCGAGTTCAGTAATAAGGAAGGGAAAGGATGGGCCCCCGAGAGGAGGTGTTACTTGAGCAGGCTTCATTAAGCTGGGTAGAAAGTTGCTGGGGAAATCACCATTTTCGAAGAAAGGCATAGTCCGTAACTCCTCCTTTGTTATTTAAACCTTGTGTTATGGTAGCTTCCTCCTACGTCTGAGGCCCCGAAGACAGGACAGGCTCTGAGAGCAGACAGAGTGGCTCAGCTTGGTGACAGCCAAGTCCCCCTCCTCCCCAGGTGCAACCTGCCTGCTGCAAAGACACAGCGAAAGGTGGACCTAAGGGAGCAGCAACTTGGAATAGAGGGCCTCTGTGTGCGCTAAGGAGTCCCTGGGAAGTGCAAATGGTTCAGCGCTGGACTATTAACCAAAAGGTTGGTGGTTCAAATCCACCCAGAGGCACCTTGAAAGAAAGTCCTGGTGATCTACTTCCTAAAGGTCAGCCATTGAAAACCCTGTGGAGCACAATTCTACTCTGAAACACATGGAGTAGCCATAAGTCGGAATCAACTCGACAGCACATGTTAGCATGGTGCGTGCCAACACTCAGATTTCTTCTTCAGAAGTACATCATACCAACCATGCTTACCTTGCCTATTGGATAATCTGCCCCTGTTTACAATATAGCCTAATTTATAAAAAGCCCATCTGCTCACAACATACGATGTTTGTCATAGCAAAGTGGTTGGTTTGGCTACACTGCTCATATGAGAATGGCAAGGGCAATGTTCTGTTGACTCGGGTGGGCGGTTTTCCTGAGATTCTCGGAGCAGTCACTGTCAAGTTGATTCCAAATCATGGTGACCCCGATTGTGTCAGAGCAGAGCTGTTCTCCATAGGGTTTTCAATGGCTGATGTTTTGGAACTGGGTTGCCAGATCTTTCTTCAGAGATGTCTACAGGTGGACTCGAACCTCCAACCTTTGAGTTAGGAGCTAGGTGTGTTAACCATTTGTACCACGGAGGGACTCTTTGAGATTTTCAAAAAGAGAGTCTATTTTGTAAGAGATTGTCCCAGTGAATTACAGCTCTGACCAATACAGTTTGCGGCTAAAAAGATGAGAAAAAGACAGCCTAGAGGAGATGTTCTGTGATGCTGGTATTAAAGATGATGGAGGGTGGCAAGGCTGGAGGAGAAACCAGGACTAGGACACCTGAAGCAAGCCTTGTGTGAAGATGGAGACAGCGCTTGAGCCTGTCTTGGGGCAGGAACCAGACAGGCAGTTAAGAACCATGGAATCCATGGGGTCAGTGAAGAGCTAAGGGATCCACAGGACCTGAGGCTTCAGGCAGAGGTCCAGAAACCAGAGTTACAGGTGATGTGAAAACTGGAGGAGCTCATCAGCTCCAGCCCAGGAACCCCAGTACCTACAGGTGTGAGACAGGTGAACCACATCTGGGAGGGATGAGATCACTTGTCTGGAAGGGTTCAGTGAGCCAGAGATAAGGATGGGAACAGAGATTCTCTTGAAATGGTTTATATTTGGAAGAGGTGGGGGCATACAGTCCAAAGGAACAGGAAATTAAATCTTACTCTCTGCAGCCTCCCTGTCTATTTATAGTGGCAAGACCTACTCTTTTCGTTACTCTTGTTACCTGAGAGAGGTGTGTAGCTAGCTTGTCAGGGGTCCAACAGACAGACAAAATGCTCTTTCCTCAGCCGTGTCTTCTGCACATTACTGGACTGAAGGAAGATCTCCCAGGAGGGAAAATAAATCCCAAGGACTTCAGCATTTAGCTTGCCTTTTCCTTCCTGCCGTGGCAAATTTGCAGATTTGGAAAATGATGCCTTAGTTTGGGAGAGACTCAGGCCACCTCTAACAATGAGGAACAGCAGACTGAGGTGGCCTTTCCTGCCTATGACTTTGAGATATTGAAAATAAGAGAAGCAGTAAGAGAGAGAGTGGCCTAAGGCAAATTCTGCCCACCTCGCCATTTTACCCAGAGCTACTCCTGAGTACAGGCATCCTGACCAGAATGCCTAACGGGAGGAAGATGACTAAAGATAAGGCTCTGAGAGGATTAAGTGCATATTTGGGTTAATGGGAGAGACAGGAGCAGAGACAAAGGGCCCTAGCCAAGTCAAAATACTGCACAGCACTGTGCTCTCTTCTGTGTTAGGCAGCTTCCTCCAGCAAGTCCATTTTTATTGGTGACCAAGATGAAGACAGAGAAGGCACACTGATGAAATCTGAGATAACACAGAGCTGCAAGGAAAAGTTAATGCATTAAACAGCGGAATTTGGATGTAAAATAATCTCAACAAGATAGAAAAAAATTAGAACTTAACCAGATAAATGTAGAAGTCTTCACTAGGGTCCAAAAAGGACAGTCCCAAGTGCAGAATGGAAGAAACATGTCTTGGCAGTAAGCAGAGTAAGTGAAAGTCTTCTAGACTTTTTAACTGGCTGCAAACTTAGCATGGGGCAGCAGAGAGAGAAGGCTGTCAACATGCTAATGTGGTCTCTGGCTACATTAATGGGAGTGTGCTGCTTGGGTTGGGAGTTAGCAGTCCACATTTCTGGCCAAAACACCATGAGGGTTTTGTAGGCAGTTCTAGGTCCTGCCTTTGGGGAGGACTTCCACAAAGGAGAGATGGCAAACCTGAAAATTGTTGTAGAATGGTAGCAGGATTCTAAATCATGATACATGACCCCTACCTCACGCCATATACAAAAATTAACTTAAAATGGATTCATGACCTAAATATAAGAGCTAAAACATAAAACTCTTAGAAGAAAATATTGGAGTACATCTTCATGACCTTGAATTTGGCAACGGATTCTTAGATACAGTACCCAAAGCATGAGCAACAAAAGAAAAAAAAAAAAGATAAATTGGACTACACCAAAAAAAAATAAAACCTTTTGTGCATCAAAGGATATTATCATCAAGTGAAAAGACAACCTACAGAATGAGAGGAAATATTTATATATCATATTTCTGATAATGACTTAATATCCAGAATACATAAAGATTCCCTATAACTCAACAATAAAAAGACAAACAACTCAATCAAAAAATGGGCAAAGGACTTCAACAGACATTTTTCCAAAGAAGATATACAAATGGACAATAAGCACATGAAAAGATGTTCAACATAATTAGTCATTAGGGAAATGCAAATCAAAACCACAATGAGATAACATTTCACTTCCACTAGGATGACTATTCCCCACATGTCGTCTGTCTGTCTGTTGTACTATGGTGGCTTGCTTGCTGCTCTGATGCTGGGAGCTATGCCACCGGTATTTCGAATACCAACAGGGTCACCCATGGTGGACAGGTTTCTTCTGAGCTTACAGACTAGGATCTGGTGGTCTACTGTTGAAAAATAGCCAATGAAAACCTTATGAATAGCACCGGAACATTGTCTGATATAGTACCAGAAGATGAGCCCCTCAGGTTGGAAGGCACTCAAACCACGACTAGGGAAGAGCTGCTGTCTCAAAGTAGAGTCAATCTTAATGACGTGGATGGAGTCAAGCTCTTGGGACCTTCATTTGCTGATGTGGCAGGACTCAAAACGAGAAGAAACAGCTGCAAACATCCATTAAAAATCAGAATGTGGAATGTACAAAGTATGAATTTAGGAAAATTGGGAATTGTCAAAAATGAAATGGAATGCATAAACATTGATATCCTCGGCGTCAGTGAGCTGAAATGCGCTGGTATTGGCCATTGTGAATCAGGCAGTCATATGATCTACTATGCCAGGAATGACAAATTAAAGAGGAATGGCATTGCACTCATCGTCAAAAAGAGCATTTCAAGGTCTATCCTGAAGTACAATGCTGTCAGTGAGAGGATAATATCCATATGCCTACAAGGAAGACTAGTTACTACGACTATTATTCAAGTTTATGCACCAACCAGTAAGGCCACAATGAAGAAATTGAAGATTTTTACCAACTTCTGCAGTCTGAAATTGATCAAACATGCAATCAAAATGCATTGATAATTATGGGTGATTGGAATGTGAAAGATGGAAACAAAGAAGAAGGAACAGTAGTTGGAAAACGTGGCCTTGGTGATAGAAATGGTGCTGGAGATCCAATGATAGAATTTTGCATGACCAATGACTTCTTCATTGCAAATACCTTTTTCAACAACATAAACAGCAACTATACACATGGACCTCGCCAGATGGAATACACAGAAATCAGATTGACTATATCTGTGGAAAGAGACAATGGAAAAGCTCAATATCATCAGGCAGAACCAGGCCAGGGGCTGACTGTGGAACAGACCATCAATTGCTCATATGCAAGTCCAAGTTGAAGCTGAAGAAAATTAGAACAAGTCCACGAGAGCCTTGAGTATATCCCACCTGAATTTAGAGACCATCTCAAGAATAGATTTGACACACTGAACACTAATGACCAAAGACCAGACGAGTTGTGAAATGACAAAAAGGACATCATACATAAAGAAAGAGGTCATTAAAAAGACAGGAAAGAAAGAAAAGACCAAAATAGCTATCAGAAGAGACTCTGAAACTCGCTCTTGAACATAAAGTAGCTAAAGCAAAAGGAAGAAATGAAGAAGTAAAAGAGCTGAACAGAAGATTTCAAAGGGCAGCTCAAGAAGACAAAGTAAAGTATTATAAAGAAATGTGCAAAGACCTGGAGTTAGAAAACCAAAAGGGAAAACATGCTTGACATTTCTCAAGCTGAAAGAACTGAAGAAAAAATTCCAGCCTCGAGTTGCAATATTGAAGGATTCTACTGGAAAAATATGAAACGATGCAGAAAGCATCAAAAGAAGATAAAAGGACTACAATCACTGTACCAAAAAAAATTGGTCGACATTCAACAATTTCAGGACGGTAGCATATGATCAAGAATCAACGGTACTGAAGGAAGAAGTCCAAACTGAACTGAAGGCATTGGTGAAAAATAAGGCTTCAGGAAGTGACGGAATACCAGTGGAGAAGTTTCAACAAACAGATGCAGCACTGGAGGTGCTTGCTTGTCTCTGCTAAGAAATTTGGAAGAGAGCTACCTAGCCAATCAACTGGAAAAGATCCATATTTGTGCCCTTTCCAAAGAAAGGTGATCCAAGAGAATGTGGGAATTATTGAACAATAGCATTAATATCACACACAAGTAAAATGTTGCTGAAAATCTTTCAAAAGCGGTTGCAGCAGTACATCAACAGGGAACTGCCAGAAATTTAAGCCAGATTCAGAAGAGGACATGGAATGAGGGATATTATTGCTGATGTCAAATGGAACTTGGCTGAAAGCACAGAATACCAGAAAGATGTTTACCTGTATTTTATTGACTGCTTAAAGGCTTTCAACTGTGTGGATCATAACAAATTATGGATAACATTGCGAAGAATGGGAATTCCAGAACACTTAATTGTACTCATGAGGAACCTGTACATGGACCAAGAGGTAGTCGTTCGTAAAGAACAAGGGGATACTGCGTGGTTTAAAGTCAGGAAAGGTGTGCATCAGGGTTGTATCCTTTAACCATACTTATTCAATCTGTATGCTGAGCAAATAATCCTAGAAGCTGGACCTTATGAAGAACTCAGCATCAGGATTGGAGGAAGACTCATTAACAACCTGCGTTATGCAGATGACACAACCTTGCTTGCTGAAAGTGAAGAGGACTCGAAGCACTTACTGATGAAGCTCAAAGACTACAGCCTTCGGTATGGACTACACCTCAACATAAAGAACACAAAAATCCTCATAACTGGACCAGTAAGCAACATTATGATAAATGGAGAAAAGATTGAAGTTGTCAAGGATTTCATTTTACCTGGATCCACAATCAAAGCCTATGGAAGCAGCAGTGAAGAAATCAAATGACTTACTGCATTGGGCAAATCTGCTGCAAAAGACGTCTTTAAAGTGTTAAAAAGCTAAGATGTCACTTTAAAGACTAAGGTGCACTTCACCCAAGCCATGGTGTTTTCAATCGCCTTATATGCATGCGAAAGCTGAATGATGAATAAGGAAGCCTGAAGAAGAATTGCTACTTTTGAATTATGGTGCTGGCAAAGAATACTGAATATTGTGGACTGCCAGAAGAGCAAACAATCTGTCTTGGAAGAAGTACAGCCAGAATCTCCTTACAAGCGAGGATGGCGAGATTACAATTCACATATTTTGGACATGTTATCAGGAAGGATCAGTCCCTGGAGAAGGTCTTGTCCCAGGTTGCCAGACCAGCTGCTGGGAACACATGCCACCTGCTGCCCACTCCGTCAGCAGGCTTGAGCCCATGCACACACGCGCTGCCACCCTGCATAGCTCCTCTGTTCACACGTATGCCCTGTTGCCCGGTCAGATTTTATTTAGAAAACACAAGTTCAAAACAGTGTTATGAAGAATTGCAAGACAGAGAGAGCAGAGGGTCAGTGAAAAAGAGGAAGACCTTCAACGAGATGGACTGACAGTGGCTGCAACAATGGGCTCAAGCATAACAATGATTGTGAGGATGGCGCAGGACCAGCAATGTTTTGTTCTGTTAAACACAGGGTAGCTATGAGTTGGAACCTACTCTGTACTTCAGGGCTGTTCTTTTTTTTTTTTACATTTTATCATTAGTAATATGTACTACATTCAATGTCACAGTGCATAAGTTGCTGATATTATCATTCTCAGATGTTCACTCGAAGATGTTCAATTTTATGATTTACTGTTCAAAACACTGCCGTATAGATTTAGTTTTCTAAACTAAATCAGAGGCTTCAGTTTGCTTGAAAACATGAACTCAAACGTTGATAGCTTTGCTAAAGTCAATAAGCAGATTCGGGAAGCAGTGAGATGTTACCTCGAAATATATGAAGAAAAAATTAAAGCACCATACAGGTAACTGTAGTTTTCTGACTGGAAACGCCATCCTCATCCCCAGGAATAATCCAGATGATCCAGAACCTTCCACAAGTGGAGTTATGACCACAACTGACAAAAATGCCAACGTCTCCCAACTCTCCTTCATCATCGGAGTAAATTTTTATGACTTGTGCATTTTTTATGCATGTATTAAAATATATCTGTAAGTTTATGTGTAATGTTTCCAATCTCCAAAGACAAATCAAGATCAGATTTATAAAGATACAAATAAAAAAAGCAATAATAATGAAAACTAAGAATAAAAAAGTTATTCGACTCACATCAGAACTGACTTACAACAGAGTAGTCGGAACAGAACGCTGTCATAAATTGGGGACTACCTGTATTATTCACAAGAACCACCAAAAGGTGGAAATAACCCAAGTGTCCATCAACAGATAAATGGATAAACAAAATGTGGTATATCCATACAATGGAATATTACTCAGTCATAAAACAGAATGAAGTTCTGATACATGCTACAATATGGATGAACCTTGAAAACATATGCCAAACACAGACAGATATTGTATGATTTCACTTATATTAAATATCTAAAATAGGCAAATTGATAGAGAAAGGAAGTAGATTAGAGGTTACCAGGGACTATGAGGTGAGAAGAATGGGGAGTAACTGTTTAATGGGTACTGGGTTTCTGTCTGGGGTGATGGAAAAGTTTTGGCAATAGACAGGAATGAAGGTTGCAGAACGTGGTGGATGTAACTAATGACACTCAATTGTACACTTAAAAAGATTGAAATGGCAAATTTTATGTTATGTATACTTTACAACAATACAATTTTTTTAAATGCCACAGGAAAGGCAACAGAAGAACCTGGGCACGTAGCCTGTAGGGAAAGAAGCTTGAGGGCAGGGCAAGATCCATAAATTGTGGGGCCCAGAGCCAAATGAAAATGTTGGACCTCTTGTTCAGAAGACAGAAAAAGGGCCGTCAAAGGTAATAAAAAGCTTTTTCCTTTAAAAAAAAAATACAGACCTTTTTTTATCTTATAAAATGTAATGGGGTAACAGTGATCCCTACGGAAGAATATAAACATACTTTGCAAAACAAAATTTTTGGTGCCATACTTTTATATAACACAGTAAATGTGATCTCTTGATTAATTGTAAGATATTTCTGGCTTGCTTTCTGTGAATTTATTTATATTTTCACAATTTCATTTTCAATCAATATAATTGAAAGCAACTTGAGTCGCTCTTGGCAAATACAAGATTACAAGTTCTCAATGATTAATCATTTTTAATTTTGAGAAGAATCTTTCTGCTGATATAACTGTTACTGGAGCTGTTAGGAGTATTATACAGGCTGTGACAAAATTAGGATTAACTCCTGATAAACTCTTTCAAAATATAAGTTTTAGTACATCTAGAACTGATGGGTCTCAAGAAACAATTTTTCTGAAAAGATTTAACTCTTCCGAGCAGCCAATTTCATGTAGTCTGAATTTAATTTTAAGGTAAATTTATACACGCCATTTTTAAGTTTATTCTGACCTTTCCTGTAACTTGTGAGGATCATACAAGAAATGTAACGTGACTGCATGATTTTATATAATTCAAAGCACCTGTTCATGCATCCTATCACTGTATCTTTATTTTATTTTATTTTATTTTTTTAAATATTTTATTGTACTTCAGGTGAAGGCTTACAGAACA
>NW_004444028.1:4492254-4555731 GCF_000243295.1 Trichechus manatus latirostris | reverse complement strand
CGGCGTGGTGCTTCTGCCTAGACCGCCATCTTGCCGGAGTCCCTCCTATCACTGTATCTTTAATTACAGGAAAACTAATCTCAAAAATTGTCTTCCTGTTTAATAATTGGTTCGCCTAAAACTTCATACGTGAAAATAGTGTTCTCTCCATCGAATGCTATAATTTTTAGGTTTAATTTCTATCGTAAGGCTGTGGATATGTGCTTTGCAGTGCCGCAGCAGTTTTCAAAGCCAGAGATTCTAAACTCTTTGAAGAGTTATAATAAACTCCTTGGCATGCTTTCTTGCACTGGCCGTGTATGTGCTTTCATTCTGTCATTGTTTACTGAGCATGTGTACTGTCTGAGCTCCGGAAGCTCCTGTCTCGGTGCTCGGAACACAGAATTAGTACTTGTGCAGATGCTGCAGGGGCAGGTGGGCAAGCTGGCACCAAGCCCGTGCCCGATGCTCCTCCCATGCACAGTCTCTCCTCTCTCCCAAGGCCACGGTCAACAACAGCCACTGATGCTTCTGCTGCTGCCGGTATAGTCACCATCCCAGGTCTTGCCCCCAGGTTGCCAGACCAGCTGCGGGGAACACATGCCACCTGCTGCCCACTCCGTCAGCAGGCTTGAGCCCATGCATACACGTGCTGCCACCTGTGTAGCTCCTCTGTTCGCACGTATGCCCTGTTGCCCCATCAGATTTTATTTAGAAGACACAAGTTCAAAACAGTGTTATGAAGAATTGCAAGACAGAGAGAGCAGAGGCCCTTTGCCAGAGTGGAGCCCTGTGTGGCTCCCCAGGTCACTAGGCCATGAAGCCGGCCCTCCGGTGGGAGGAGGTCAGGCATGTGACAAGGGGCAGGGACTTAAACATGTCTAGTCAACATGACTCTATGTGGTAGGCTGGGCCCTCCACATTGATTTGCTCTGTTTTTCACACAAAAAAAGCACAAAGAAGCTTGTGCATCAGAAGAGAGGGGGCTGGGAGAGCTCCTGGCCCCTGGCCTGCCCCCAGGGACTGGCATCTGACTGAGCGCTTTGCAGAGTGAGGCTACAGGCAGAACCTGAAGGAGCTGCTTTTCTCAGGCACCCTGTGAGGTGTGGAAAATGCCACAGGGCTGCTAGGGGTCTCCAGGCACAAAGCCCTCTGCACCTCCGAATGGACCACCAAACTTCCAGAAAGACCCGGCTTCCCTTGCCCCTCAAGGCTGCAGCTCTGGGGACACCAAGCACCAGCCTCTTACCACAGATACCAGCCACAGTAGGTGTGCCCGTGGCCTGGCCTCGAGGGGTATCCTGGGTTGCACTGAGGGGACCAGGCAGGAGAGGAGCCAGACCTGCAGGAGCCCAAGGTAATGGAGGACTGTTTGTGAGCTTGTGTAGGACACGTCCTGAAAAGGGCCAAAGTCAAAAACCCAAACCAGTTGCCATTAAGTCGATTCCGACTCAAGGCGACCCTATATGTTGCAGAGTAGAACTGCTCCATACGGTTTCTAAGGCTGTGACCTTGCAAAGGCAGATCACCAGGTCTTTCTACCGAGATATCTCTGGGTGGATTTGAAACACAAACCTTTCAGTTAGTAGCCGAGATTTTAACTGTTTGCACCACCCAGGACTCCACAAATGGGCAAGAGCCAGTAAAACTGGGTTAGAACCATTAATAGGACTGTTTGTAGCCGTAGGCCCCCGAGGCCTGGGGGAACAGATGAGATGTCTGTCTTGAGTATTGAAGGCCCATCAGGTGGGAAAAGATAGACCAGCTCTGCGAAGATCTACAGTGTGTGTAAATAGTGGGGAGACAGCTTTCACCCCATGTGAGAAAGAAACATTGTAACTCTCAGAGATATCCAGAGCAGGCACGGACTGCCTTGTGAGGCAGCGAGTCCCCTGCCCTGGAATCAGTTCAACAGGTTGCATGACTCCAGGTCAAGAACCTCGGGTAGAAGACGCTGGGAAGGATGGGAATAGGTCCTCTCAAAGGGAATGTTTTCAAAGCTCTGCTGGAGGATCGCCTGCATCAGAACCACCTGGGGGGGGGGGGTGGTTAAAATGCAGAATCCCGGCCCTCCCCGAAATCCTAATTTAGTTGGTCTGGGTATGGCCTAGGAATCTACATCTTTGATACACTCCCCTGACAATTCTAAGGTCTGAGAACCACTGTAGTAAAGTCTTTGCAGCTGGAAAACTTGAAGCCGCTAGATCCCAGCGGTGTCCTCCCCATCCCTGCAATAATCCCAATAATTATTGCAGAGAGAATCCCTGAGTCTATAATCCACTCAGGTCTCCTGCTCCTAAACATTAAATATTAGGGAAAAAAGAAAAGCAGGACACAGAGTAGGTCTCTAACTAATTTCTTTCTTCTTTCTTTTTTCTAATATTTTTAAATATTAGGTGAAAGTTTACACAGCAAATAGAGTCCCGTTCAACAATTCATACACTAATTGTTCTGCGACGTTGGTTACAGTCCCCAGTGGTTAAGAGCTCGGCTGCTAACCGAAACATCGGCAGTTCAAATCCACCAGCTGCTCCTTGGAAACCCTATGCGGCAGTTCTACTCTGTCCTATAAGGTCGCTATAAGTTGAAATCAACTCAGCAGCAACGGGTTTGGTTTTTTTGTTTTTTCTTTTTAATGCGTCAGCACTGTCACCGTTTTTACTCCTCCTGCCCCGTTTCCATCCATCCAGTTTCCCTGCCCCTTCTTTCCTTCTCTTTGCTTTTGGATAAATATTGACCATTTGGTCTTGTATAGTTGATTGTTTAAAGGAGCACATTCCTAACAGGTATTGTTTATCTTATAGGCCAATCCATTATTTGGCTGAAAGGCAACCTCTGGGAGCGGCTTCAGTTCCAAGTTTAAAGGGTATCTTAGGGAAATAGTCTTAGGGGTTCCTCTAGACTCTATCAACCCAATAAGTCTAGTCTTTTTTGTGAATTTGAGTTTCATTTTACAGTTTTCTCCCATTCTAGCAAGGACCTTTTATTGTGTCCCTGGTCAGAATGGTTGGTAGTGGTAGCAGGGCACCATCTAGTTCTTCTGGTCTCAGGCTAGAAGAAGCTGTGGTTCGCTAGAAGAAGTTGCGGTTCACGTGGGTCATTAATCCTGTGGACTAATTTCTTCCTTGAGTCTTTGGTTTCCTTCACTTTCCTTTGCTCCAGATGGAAAGAGACCAATAGTGTATCTTAGATGGCCACTCACAAGCTTTTAAAATTCCAGACACTACTCATGAAACTAAAATGTAGAACATTATCTTTATGAACTAAGTTATGTCAGTTGACCTAGTTGCCCCATGAAACTATGGTCCTGAGCCTTCAAACCCAGTAAATCAATCCCACAAGGTGTTTGGATATGTCTAGGAAGTATCCATAACTGTGCCCCCTATGTGCTTTATGATATATATATGAATATATATGCAGCACATACAAACATGTATATACATATGCCCACAAATATACCTATATATGTATGCACATGTACTCCCATACGCCTTCCCATACCCATGTAGCACACATATCTACCTGTGCAACCACTCACATATTTTTTGCTTGTTTTTACTATTGTAAAATTGTATATGTTATAGCATTTACCATAGTTGTCCTTTGTTCTTGCGTACCTCTCAGAGTCTTCATTTTCCTTGGTCAAGTTGTGCTGACCTCCCCCCTGTTGTGTATTGCCTTTCCCATCACCAGAATTAACACGTGTCTACTATCTAGTACGTGATTCCCCTTCCTTCTCCCTCCCGTCACTGGTGACCATCTGTGTGTATACCTATTCTTGACTTTTTATAAAAGTGGTATCATGCAGTATTTATCCTTTTGTGTTTGACTTATTTCACTTAGCATAATGTCCTCTAGATTCATCCATGTTATAAGATGTTTCACAGAACTCATTGCTATCTTTATTGTTCCGTAGTATTCCATTGTGTGTATGCACCACAATTTGTTTATCCATTCATTAGTTGATGGACACTTAGGTTGTCTCCATCTTTTTGTCATTGTGAATAATGCTGCAGTGAACATGGGTGTGCATATGTCTATCCGTGTCACTGCTCTTATATCTCTAGGATATATTCCTAGGAGTGGGATTAGTGGATCATAAGGTATTTCTATTTCTAGCTTTTTGAGGAAACAACATATCGTTTTTCAGAGTGGTTGCACAATTTTACAATCTCACCAACGGTATGTAAGAGTTCCAGTCTCCCCACAACCCCACCAGCATTTCTTGTTTTCTGTTTTTTTAATCGGTGCCATTTTTGTGGGAGTGAGATGGTGTCTCATTGTAGTTTTGATTTGCATTTCTCTAATGGCTAATGATCGTGAGCATCTCTTCATGCGTTTGTTAGCTGCCTGAATGTCCTGTTTGGTGAAGTGTCTGTTCATGTCCTTTGCCCATTTTTTGATTGGATTGTTTGCCTTTTTGAGCTTGTGAAGTTTGCAAATGCCATATTTTTTAAATTTCCTGTTTAGAGTTCTCCTTGTTAGTTTAGAAGAACCCAACTGATTTTTGTGCTTTGATCTTGTCCCCTGCCACTTTGCTGAATGCTTCTATCAGTTCCAGTAACTTTCTTGTGGAATCTCTGGGATTTTCTATGTATAGGACCATGTCATCTGTGAGTAGGGATAGTTTTACGTCTTCCTTACCAACTCAGATACGCTTTATTTCTCTTTCTTGTCTTATTGCTCTAGTTGGGACTTCTAGTACAATATTGAATAAGAGTGGTGATAATGGGCATCCTTGTCTCATTCTTGTTCTCAAGGGGAATGCTTTCAATCTCTCTCTTTTGAGAATAATGTTGGCTGTTGGTTCTAATTTCTTACTAATTTCACACACACAAAAATCAAAGATTTTTTTAAAAAATTTACTATGCAATCCAAACCATCCCAAGCACTAAACAGTGTAGGCACCTTTTCTCAGAGCATTCAGAACACTTGTCAAAGAAGACTCTCCACACCCAGGTATTGGGCTGTGAGAGCATATGTGGGTCTGAGTTACCACTGCCAATTCAGCATTAAATGTGAAACAGTCACATTTACCTATCAAACGACTTCCCACTCCACTTTTGCATATGTTATGTCTAGTCTGCACATCAACCCAAGAAAATAGGTGGTATCATCCATAATTTGCAGATGATAGACTGAAGCTCCGACAGTTAAGGAATTGCTTACAGTCCCATAGTCAGTAGTAGAGCCAGGATTCCAGTCAAGGACCAGTTTAAATCCTGGGCTATTCCCCGTCCACTTAGCAGGGAACACTCCCACCTTTTTTCTGGCTTCGACAGAACTTTGTGAGATAGTAGCTCCCTTCCTGCCTCACAGAGGTAAATTGCAGATTTTCTTATACCTTGTAAGTAAGATGCTATTAGCTAGGAGCGCAAATGCAAACGATTGCGAGGGTCAGGCAGATTATGTAAATGAAAGAATCAGGCAGCTTTAGAAAAATTAACATAAATCCACTTAGTATATTGAACATATAAAAATAGTTTTTATCCCACAAAGAAACATGTTTTACTTTTCTTGAAGTACATGTTCCTCTCAATTTAACTTTCCTTTGGGGAGACATGGGAATATCAATAAAGAAAAACACTTCACTACCGTAAAAATAGTGTTTACAATTGTTTAACAATACAAGGATGATAATAAAAAGCAACTACATTCAGCCCCAGTGCTGAGGAGGTAATAAACAGAGGTAGGGATTGTGTCAAGCTGAAAAGTCTATGTCCAAAAGGTATTATGAAATAAGAACGTAGACTCAAAATTTAAAATAAGTCTTTACTGTTTATCAAGAATTGGATTCCAGGAAGGATGGAAGGATGCATTCACCAGCCAGTAGCTGGGCAGCCATGATATCCCATTTCTTTAATTTGTCAAAATTACAGGTTTTATCTTATATACAAATGCAAATCATCACTCTTCAAAGAATTGCCTGGTGATCACCAGGGCATGAAGGGCCTCTTGACACTCAGGTAGGGAAAGATGAGAAGGGCTTTAGAATCAATGATTAGAAAATTTCAGAAGTGCATTTGAAACAGCCATTGATAAAATACATTTTAAAGAGATCACAGGGTTCATGCAGGTTAAAGACCTAGCAGCTTTTCGAGACAAACTTTCGTTTTTGAACTCCTGTCCTACAGGAAGGGCTGATTTTTTCACCAAGAGGGCAGTTTCTCTCAGCTCCAGTCCATTATTGCCATGAAGGAATATGGCCTAATGCCACCAGAGTTTACTATTTTTTAAGAGGAGCTAGAGATCAATAATTTTATGTGAAATTTCTAAATTTTTAAATGTGGCTCAAATTAAAAGCAAAATAAATGGAATGCATGGCTAATTGCCTCCATGAACAATTGCTTACTTTGCCATGAGACCAGAAGAACTAGATGGTGCCTAACTACCATCACTGAACATTTTGATCAAAGATTTTATAGAAGAATCCTGATCAAAAGGGGGAAAATACAGACAGAATTTCAAATTCTCATAGAATCCAGACTTTCTGGAGCCACTGAGGCTGCATGAATCCTCAAAATTATTGCCTTGAGATAATCTTTAAACTATAAACCAAAAATATCCCCTGACCTCTTCTTTGAACCAAACAATAGTTTAACTTAATTAGTAAAGAATTCCTGCCCTGAGCACTGTGCTCTTTTAAAGAACTATCTGTATAGGATCAAACTGACAACAGCAACTTGAAAGGTTAGGTAAGTATCTTAGGGAGTGTCAGTCATCTAGTGCTGCTCCAACAGAAATACCACAAGTGGATGGCTTTAACAAAAAGAAATGTGTTCTCTCACAGTCCAGTAGGCTACAAGTCCAAATTCAGGGTGTCAGCTCCAGAGAATGCTTTCTCTTCTCTGTCAGATCCGTAGGAAGGTCCTTGTCATCAGTCTTCCCTCGGTCTGGGAGCATCTCAGCGCAGGAACCTCAGGTCCAAAAGACATGCTCTGCTCCCAGCACTGTTTTCTTGGTGGTGTGAGATTCCCATGTCTCTCTGCTCGCTTCTCTCTTTTATATCTCAAAAGAGATTGGCTTTAAGACACTTTCTAATTTTGTAGACCTCATCAATATAACTGCTGCTAATCCATCTTATTACATCATAGTGATAGCATTTACAACACATAGGGAAATCACATCAGAAGATAAAATGGTAGACAATCATACAATACTAGGAATCGTGACTTAGCCAAGTTGACAGATATTTTGGGGGGATACCATTGAATCCATGGCAGGGAGCAATGAGTTTACATTAATGGGGGAGGAACAATTAAAAAAAAAAAAGCAAACTAATAATACCCTATGTGGACCAAAAACAGCATCTTTTGTTGTTGCAATCAGCTTGCCATTTTGCATGTTCCACATAGACTCCTGGGCACTAACCAGGGTATCATTTGGGGGTTTCAACAGAATCGAAGAGTTGGGAGGTTCTGCTGTTTGAGAGGTGGAGGACTGGATGATGGACTGACAGGACAGAAGGGAAAATTGCCATCTGTGCAGGCTGTACAACTAGGCTTATGTTGTTGTGTGCATGTCCCCCTGATTCAATTATGATTCTCAAGAACAAGGACCATTGCTAATTTATCTCTTCCACCGGTGCCTGTCACAGTAAATGTTCATGGAACGAAATGGATAAGTGGGGTGGGGGGAGGTGTCCCACTTTGCCTACAGGCTCCCTGGGGGCAGGAGGTATGACACAGGCCACATTACCAAGTGACATTCAGAGTCTCACAGCCTCCTGGAGGTAGAGAAAGGACCAGATGCTGTTCTCCTCATGTTGAGGTGGAATGGGGAATGACTTACCCCGGAACTTTTACTAAGAAGAGTGTCTGAGTGAGGCAGCATCCTAACAGCAGACTAAAGGTCACCTCCAAACAGTCTAGAGAAATTTTCCAGGTTGGGCTGGTGGGGCAGTGTTTGCCACAGGCCTGTGGAGATCCCAGGGTTTCAGGTGACTGGAATACGATGTAGACTTGACCCTCCCTGGAGGCTCCAGCCACTGCAGACTCAGAGTGGCTGGCACCCGCCTGAGGCAGGTCACCCAGGCTGTGATGGGATCTGGGTCAGCCAGAGTAAGATGGATACAACCAGGATAACTCCCAGTCTGTGGTATTAAACATCCTTTCCCTTCAGATCTTTTTCTCCCCATTTGCCCCTTGAGCCGTGGGGGAGCCCAGGACACCACATGCCTTTGTCCTAACTGGCTATGAAATCTGAGGGAGATCCCTCTCTCCTCCAGGCAGACGTGTCCTCAGCACAGAGGGTTGGGATAGATGATCTCTGAAATCCCTCCCAAAGCCCATGACTTTTTGATCTTCAAGAGACAAGTTGGCTTTTAAAGCATCCCTGTGTATTTCTCCCCTGGGCTTTGCCACCTCCCATCCCTCGTCTCCAGCCTCATCAAAGATTTGCACCATTTGTTTTTCCTCAGATCTGGTCCCTGTGGGTGTCTCACCTACTGCTCCCACTAGGCCCTCACAGGGTGTGAAACCACCTATTTTTAAGGTGCAGAGTGTCCAAAACCGACCACTTGGCGGGAGGGCAGCAATTATTAGGTTTGTTTTCTCCTCCTCCCCCTGCATGCTGCTCAAAAATATTCTTTTAATTTTTCTCTTTTTTTCTTCCTAAGCAGTTGTTCAGAGATTTTAATTAAAAATGTGATTGAAAAAATAAATAAATAAAAATGTGGTTGCATAACTTTCCACTGGGATAGTTCCCCAGACCCTGATTACATAAGAACCACCACTTACCATGCACCCCACCCCTGCCAGGTCCATTCACATTCCTCATCTCCTTTCACTCATGCACCTACCCTGGGAGGTAGGTGTGGTGAGCCCTATTCTACATGCGAGGCTTTTCAAACCTAGGAGGCACCCCTGGGTGGTGCGGAGCCCTGGTGGCACAGGGGTTAAGAGCTACAGTTGCTAACCAAAAGGTCAGCAGTTTGAATCCAGCAGCTGCTCCTTGGAAATCCTATGGGGCTGTTCTACTCTGTGGCTGTTGGATCTAACCAACTATCACAGCAGAAAACCCATCAGCTTAGACTGAAGTGGACAGAGAAAGAACAAAAGGAGAGAACGCTATCTGCCTCTTGGAATTCTACAGGCAGGAAACAGGCCAAAGGAGCTACATCTGTTGTCCTTCAAGAAAAGAAAAGAATCATCCCTGGAGCAGCTCACAGATCAACAGAATTGTTGGAAGGAGCATGGGAAGCAGAGCTGCCCCATTCTCAAAGAGTGGGGCCATGGTCTCTGGGGTCTCAAAGGGTAGGACCACAGCCTCTGCGGTGTCAAAGGATAGAGTCATGGCCTCCTAGGTTTGAAAAAGTCAGGTCTTCACCAACTCAATTCAGGAATGTGGGGCTGCCGTTCAGTTTGTGCAAGAGGATGGGGCCTCTACCCAAAGCTGAGGGGCAGGGCTGCCATGCTCAAGAGGCGGAAGAATGGGGCCTGTGGGGGCCGAGGGGGTGTGGTCTCCAGTCCGATGGACTAGGAGAATGGGGCCTCCCAAAGCCAAGGGAGCAGGTTTGCCATCACATTAGTTCTGGAAGGCAGAGCTGAAGCCCGGGGCTGATGGGCCTCTACCCAGAATCCAGAGAGAGTTGCCAACACCTAGAGTCTGGAGGGTGGAGCCATTGCCTAGATGGCCTCAGAGAACAGAGGATTATTTTCAAGCTTTGAGAGCTAATGTCATGTGTTCTTCTGGATTTTAGACTTGTTTGGTGCCCGTTATCCCTTCTTTCCCTCCAATTTCTCCCATTTGTAATAGAAATGTCTACCTTGTGCCTGTTCCACCATTGTACTTTGGAAACAGTAACTTGTAGTCCAGATTTCACAGGTTATCAGATGAAGGGGACTTTTGCCTAACGTCTCACCCATGTTTGATTTAGGTGATTCCGAAGATGAGGATTTGGGATTTGGAGTGGATTGAAGACTTTTGGGATAACGTGATGAAGCAAATATGTTCTGCATGTGGGAAGGACATGAATTTGGGAGGCAGAGGGTGGAATGTTATGGATTGAACTATGTCCCCCAAAAATATGTGTTGTAAATCCTAACCCCTATGCCTGCAGTTATAATCCCATTTGGGAATGGGTTGTCTTTGTCGTGTTAATGAGGCAGGATTAGTGTAGGGTATATCTTGAGCCAATCTCTTTTGAGATATAAAAGAGATGAAATGCAAGCTAGAAAGTAGAGACAGGGGAAAGACACACGCCAAACCACGTGAAGATCTCCCAGGAGCAGAAGCTCAGAAGAGACAGGGGCCTTCCTCTAGAGTTAACATAGACAGAAAGCCTTTCCCTAGAGCTAACACCCTGAATTTGGACTTCTAGCCTCCTGAAGTGCGAGGGAATAAATTTCTGTTTGTTAAAGCCACCCACTTGTGGTATTTCAGTTATAGCAGCACTGAATAACTGAGACACCATTCAATCACAAACCACGAAGCACTAATTAAGACTTGGCTGTGTTCTAAACCCTGTACTTGCCCTAGAAATGCCCACGGTTTGCCCTGAGGTCCTCTGTGAGGTGGCCTGATATTTTAGAAATGTGTCTGAGAATGTCTTAGGGGAATAGTCTGACCTTGATTTCAGAAGCCAAATAACACGTCTGAAATTGAAATGAGTGATTGTCTTTCTATCTACAGAAGGCCACAAGGTGACTTCTATTCAAATACTTTCCCATGCCACTCAAGAGAGCCCTTTGTTACCCACTGTGCTGAGCTGATTCCTGTTGCCACCACCCCGCCCCCCACCCCCACCCCCACTTCTGCATCTTGCTCTCCTAATTTTAAAGCCTCTGAGAGCAGGTTGTGTGCATGATATTGATTTCCTTCCAGCCTCCACCCTGTTCCAATGCCTAGGCACATTGAAGATAACGTGAACGATGGCCAGATATTCTTAGTAAAGAAAAAGATGTCAAGCAGAAAGATCTAGGCTGACTGAGAGGAAGAACAGACAATGATGGGGAAAGAAGTCCCCACTCATCCATGGGTTTACCTCAGGCAAGTCTCTGGACTCATTCCCTGTGTCTTATTATTTCCTCAGCTCCTGGCTGTAAGGTCCCATTATTCTAACACACTGAGTTTAGTATTTAACCCTGGACTGGTTTATCAAAACATGCTGTGCATTTTCTTTTTGAGATCTTAAAAGAAGGAGAAGTTTTCTCCTGTGTGGGATGGTAGAAATGTGGCTTTGTCTAAAGGCATGATGAGTTCTTACACAATTGTCTGCCTCAAATGATTTGAACAAACAAGTCAATCTTCTTGCCTTTCTCCTTCTTGGTAGGGACCCTCTGCGACATGCTACCCAGCTTGCTGGGAGTGCCATCCCAGGGCCTCAGCTGCTCCTAGGACATAGTGTGGCCACACACCCCATCTTGCTTGGTGGGGTCCTCCAGGACAAAATAGTGTAGCGGCAAGGAGTTTTCTGGGAGAAAAATAATGAAGATTCCCAATGGCTTTCTTTTTGAAGCCTCAGTGTTCCTGGAACTCATCTGATAAGTTTCCGTTTTAAAAAAGTTGAGTAGCCATAGGTGTCAATTTCCTTGTCCTACCAAAACTTTTCAAAAATGATAGTAAAAAATGGCATTAACCCACAAGGACAAAGAGAACAGGAGCGTAACAACAGACGAGACATTTAAATGAATTTTAAAAGGATAGAAATTAGACCGAAAAATGGCCACTGACTTTCCAGAGAGGAACAAATCATAATTTAAGGGTCTGTAGTAGAAGATTCTGGCATGAAGCAGAACCCATAGAACCCCCAGAAAGGCTTGCGATTTGGGGGCTCTGCTGAGAAGCAGAGAGGAGGCTCTGGTCTGGAAACAACAGCTATTGGTTGAAACTCCGCATATCATGTGCAGGGAATCCTGCTCCACCCCATGTAACCGGGAAACTTCTACTTGGCTCTCTTCCAGGGGAAACGCTGGCTCAGTGTTTGAAAACCCCAAAGAGAAGCCAACCAGTTGACAGGCTATATCTACACACTCCAGAGCTTCCTTGTAGCTTTTCGATGCCTCACTCTTAAAACGAATAGATAGCTAAGGGTATGACATATGAGGAAAACTTCTAACAAGAGAGAGAAAAAAATCTCACAAAAAAAAAAAAAAAGGAGACTGGAATGAACAGACAACACAGGGAGCATAAGAAACGATGTTGTTGTTGGGTGCTCTCGAGTCGATTCCAACTCATGGCCACTCCATGTGATGGAGTAGCACTGCCCCATAGGGTTTTCTTGACGGTAATCTTTTTATTATCTTTTTATTGTTCTTTAGATGAAAGTTTCTCCTAAACAGAGCGAATTAGTTTCTCATTAAACAATACACATACTGTTTCGCAACACTGGTTGCCAACCCTGCGACACGTCAACACTCTCCTCTTCTCCACCTTGGGTTACCCATTACCAGCTTTTCTGTTCCCTCCTGCCTTCTCGTCCTTGTCCCTGGGCTGGTGTGCCCATTTAGTCTCTTATGCATGGTTGAACTACGCGTATTACTGTTTGTTTTATAGGCCTGTCTAATTTTTGGCTGAAGGGTGAACCTCAGGAGTGACTTCCATACTGAGTTAAAAGGGTGTCCTGGGGCTATACTCTCAGGGTTTCTCCAATCTCTGTTAGACCAGTAAGTCTGGTGTTTTTTCTGTGAGTTAGAATTTTGTTCTACATTTTTCTCCAGCTCTGTCAGGGACCCTCTATTGTGATCCCTGTCAGAGCAGTCGTTGGTGGTAGCTGGGCACCATCTAGTTGTACTGGACTCAATCTGGTGGAAGCTGTGGCAGTTGTGGTCCATTAGTCCTTTGGACTAATCTTTCCCTTGCGTCTTTGGTTTTCTTCATTCTCCTTTGCTCCAGACGGGGTAGGACCAGTAGATACATCTTAGATGGCCACTCACAAGCTTTTAAGACTCCAGACACTACTCACCAAAGTAGGATGTAGAGCATTTTCTTTACAAACCATGTTATGCCAATTTAGCTAGATGTCCCCTGAGACCATGGTCGCCAACCCTCGGCCCAGTAACTTGGTCCCTCAGGGAGTTTGGATGTATCTAGCAAGCTTCTAAGACTTTGCCTTGGTCAAGTTGTGCTGACTTCCCCAGTATTGTGTACTGTCTTACCCTTCACCAAAGTTACCACTTATCTATTGTCTAGTTGGTAGTGTTTTTCCCTCCCCACCCCTCCCTTCTCTTGTAACCATCAGAGATTTTTTCTTCCTATGTGTAAACCTTTTCATGAGTTTTTATAATATTGACTGTAATCTTTACAGAAGCAAATTGCAAGGTCTTTCTTCCACGGAGATGCTGAGTGGGCTCAAACAGCCAACCTTTCAGTTAGCAGCTGAGTGCTTAACCAGCTGGAGATTTGGAGGCTCTGCTGATCTGGAGGTTCCAGAACTCCATATGATATGATACTGCATCATAAAACAAGAACATGGTGCTATGAGAAAGGGCCAATAATAGAACAAGAAATAGTCTCCAGGAAAAAATAAATGGGACTAATGTGGCTAAGCACATGGAAAATTTGATTGATAGGAATAAGTCAGAGACGCTGGGGCATAATAAATTGTAGAAAAATTGGAAAATGTAAAACAAAATAATTACTAACTCCAAGAAAAAACAAGGGTTATGTAAGAATGGAAGCATGATCTAACTCACTACTTGGCTCAACAGTGAAATATTATTTGCAGTCAAAATAATAAAATATAGACTGTTGATTTAACCAGACTTTGTGATATAACTATGTTTGGGATATGGGGGAGGGCAAATGGCATGGGGAGTTAGTTTATCACAGTAGGTTCTTACTTACCGCAGTAAGAACTTAATAGAAAATAGCTAAAATCAATAGGTTAAGACTTAGCAGTGTAAATATACTATTTAGAATATGGAGGCAATTACTAGAAGAACTAGCTAAGAGAGGTATGGGTAGTTACTTCCAGGGAGCAGGACCTGAAGATGGGAGGGTTGCGGAGTGTGGGTAAGGGACTGGTGTTTTTCAACATGTGCTTTTTAGTACCATTCGACTCTCAGCCTTGAACAGGTGTTTAATTTTTTTTAATTAATTATTAATTAAAAGGATAGTGCTAAGATTGAGACAGTCTTGCTTGAAATCAATGAAAAACAAAACAGAAGAGACATCGTAGGCTCCCTAGGGCACATAGGAAGTACTCACAAAGTGTCAGCAATGGTTGTTATTATTATTACAACAGTGAGCAGAGAAGCCAGCAGACTTTGCAAAATCATTGACCATCCATGAGGCCCTTTGTCCGCAACTGGCAGGAATTCTCATGTGTCAGCTGCAATTCTGAGATGTGGCTTAAGAGCTGGGCACTGTGGCTCAGTCAAGGTCAAGAGAAACCCTTAACTTGGGGGTGGAAATAGTAACTTTGCAATGGAGACACCTGGCAGACACTGCCTTAAGCAAGGTAACATCCTCAGTGATACCGTGTGGATATCTTCTGTAAGTCTAAAATTATTTCAAAATGAAAAGTTTAAGAAAGGCAAAAGCTAGAAACAGACAATTTAGAGAAGAAAAAAGTGGCCCCCAAACATAAGAAGATATGTCCAACATCCCTAATAATAAGGGAAATGGAAATTTTAAAAAAAATTATGAGCTATCCCTCCAGCCCCACCAGAATGGCAAAAGGTTTATGAGAAGGAAAACAACGACTGCTTGGGAGAATGCTGGGGTGAGCTTCCCCAGAATGCTCTCTGTCATTCTAAGTAGGACTGTGACTAGTAGCCCTTTCGGAGATCAGCTTTGCTCTATCTCTTAAAATTAAAAATCCACATACCCTACTACCCATTAGTCCCTCTTCTTGGAATCTATCTACTAGAAATAGAAGCAAGAGTCCATGGGCATATAATGATCATATAGTCAATGATATTCATGGCAGCCTTGTTCCAAGTGGCCAACTATCATGGATTGACTTGTGTGCCCCGAAAATAACTGTCAACTTGGCTAGGCCATGATTCTCAGTATTGTGTAGTTGTCCACCATTTTGTCATCTGATGTGATTTTCCTCTGTGTTGTAGATCCTATCTCTATGATGTTAATGAGGTAGGATTAGTGACAGTTATGTTAATGAGGCAGACTCAAGTCTGCAAGATTAGGTTGTGTCTTAAATCAATCTCTTTTGAGATACAAAAGAGAGAAGTGAGCAGAGAAGAGAGGGATCTCATACCACCAAGAAAGAAGTGCTGGGAGCAGAGTGTATCCTTTGGACCCGGGGTTCCTGTGCAAAGAAGCTTCTAGCCCAGGGGAAGATTGATGATAAGGACCTTACCCTAGACCTGACAGAGAAAGCCCTCCCCTGGATTTGTGCTTCCAGCCTCCTAGACTGTGAGAAAATAAATTTCTGTTTGTTAAAGCCACCCACTTGTGGTATTTCTGTTATAGCAGCACTAGATGACTAAGACATCAACCAAAACCACAATCAAAATCCAAACAAAAGGAAAATGAAACAAACAAAAAACAACAAACCAGTAAAGAAGGAATTAGATCAATTCCAGTAGACTTAGAGCAACTTCTAAGTGTATTCTTTCATGGAAAAATATCATGAAACATATATATTTATTTCTGACCTCCTGGCCTCTAGCCCAGGGCCTGGTCCACAAAGCGGTATCATGGGTTACCTGGAATAGGAAGAAGAGTTGATGTGGGTGAAGAGGTATGTAGAAGGGAAGCAAGGAAGTGAGGTAACAAAGACTGCATCCTAGAGACGATATCCGGGAAGAGAAACAGCATGCATGAAATAGTCTCATTGATGTCAAAATGACACATGTTGTATATACGTACATAAGCATATGTGTATGCAAATTGCTGTTAATAATTGGTTAATGGGATCTTCTCACAGTGGTGGGGTTTTAAGTGATTTTTCAAGTTCTTTCTTACACTTCTGTGCATTGTTCAAATTATTCCAACGAGCACATGTTGATTATATAAAATGGAAACAACAATAAAGCTGTTTTCACAGTGGAAAAAAAATCTTGCCAAGGATCCATTGTCGGTGAACCCACCTGATGATTTTGTTTCTTTAAAACAACACTGCAACCAAGTTTGTCCTGAAGCAGACATGATCCTTTATTTTACTATGTGATAAACCAAAAAAAAAAAAAAAAAAACCCAACTCATAGTGACCCTATATATAGGACAGAGTAGAACTGCCCCATAGGGTTTCCAAGGAGCGGCTGGTGGATTCAAACCGCCAACCTTTTGGTTAGCAGCCGAGCTCTTAACCACCAGGGCCCTCTTGCTGTGAGGAGGGCCCCTTGGCACTCTGAGAAGTGTTAAATAAGCAAACACTGCCGATAGCTAAACCTGAAATCCTTTCATAGATTTGGTTATTGACTGTCCCATTAATGGTGCACTTCTCCCAATGCAGAGCAGGAAACGAGGGCAGAGAGAAATTAAAGCACCCACCCAACCTCACACAATCAAGAGCCCCCTCAGACACCACCCTGAGGAGCTGGCAGATTAACTGGAATGAAAATTCTGAACCTTCTTAGTCTCCCAGCCCAAGGTCTTCATCTTGGTCCAGCGTAAGCATCCACGTGATGCCTCTACCCCTCTCTGGAGTACAGCTGCAAGGACAAATCCCCTTCACCCATACTAGGCCCTCCACAAACGCCCCTTGACCAGAGAGACGCTATTAGTCCCCTCCTCCCAGCCTGTGAAAAACAAACGCAGGCCACTCAGGCCAGCAGGCAAGCTTTCAGGAGTGATGATGCTGGCTGTTTTCAGGCCCCAGTCATCACTACAGCCTGGCTGTGCCTTCTGTGAGTCCCTTTCATCATGAGCTCACCAGACCAGTGACTTCAGCCAGCAAAATTCCCAAAATAGCAACCCATCTGGAGAAAAGCCGGGCAGAGGCCCTGACATCAGGGTTCCAGGGGCTGGGAGGGATGATGCAGGAACCAACCCAGCAGCAAAGCACTGCCTGGTCCTCCAGAACCCACAGTCCCTACCAGCAGGCCTCATTTTGCCATCCAATTAAAATAATGAGGTCTTAGGAGAATAAAATCAGAGCAGCTTTGGAGATAGAACCCCCAGCTCTCAGAATCATAAGTTCTTGGGCTCGGAAACCATGGAATCCTAGAATCTCCACATTGGAAGATACCTCAGAGGTCATCTAGTCCTATCTCCCCACCTGAGCAACAGGTATTTCTTCTGAGGAAGCCGAGTGCCGTGGCGGTGTGGCCACCAACACCTTGTGGACATGTCCAAAGTAGCAAAAGTAAGAAGCCTTATGAAATAGTTGTCATCAGCTGCTGCCCTGGGGCTGATCCCTGGAATGAAATGCTGCCTGGTCCTGCGCCATCCCCATGATCAGTTGTGGATCGAATCATTGGGATCCATGGGATTTCCACTGGCTGATTTTCAGAAGTAGATCACCAAGCCTTTCTTCCTAGTCTGTCTTAGTCTGGAAGCTCCACTGAAACATGTTCAGCATCACAGCAACATGGAAGTCTCCATGGAGAGATGGGTGGTGGCTGTGCATAAGGTGCACTGGGCAGGAATCAAACCTGAGTCCCCACATGGAAGGTGAGAATTCTACCACTGAGCCGCCACTGCCCCCATTCTGAAACAGTCCATGAGGCAAAATATAGCCACTTTCTGGGTCACTACCCAACCTGCTACTCTCGGGAAGTCTCTGGTACCTGGTACTCTCTTGGAGCATCACTTCCCATTACAGCGGGTCTGAGGAGGAAGGAGAGGCTTTGGAAATGACTTCAAAGGCTTTCATTACTGCTTCTGAGTCTCCAGCCTTACAGACTGTCATGGATTGAATTGTGCCCCCCAAAAAATGTCTGTCAGTGTGGCTAGGCCATGAGTCCCAGTATTGCGCCATTGCCCACTGTTTTGTCATCTGATGTGATTTTCCTCTGTGTTGTAAATCCTATCTCTATGACGTTAATGAAATGGGATTAGCAGTATTTATGTTAATGAGGCAGGACTCAATCTATAAGATTAGGTTGTGTCTTAAGCCAATCTCTTCTGAGATATAAAAGAGAGAACTGAGCAGAGAGACAAGAAGACCTCATACCACTAAGGAACAAGATCCAGGAGAACAGTATGTCCTTTGGACCCAGGGTCCCTGTGCTGAGAAGCTCCTAGACTGGGGAAGATTGATGACAAGGACCATCCCACAGAGCTGACAGAGAGAGAAAGCCTTCCCCTGGAGCTGGCACCCCGAATTTGGACTTCTAGCCTCCTAGACTGTGAGAGAATAAATTTCTCTTTGTTAAAGCCATGCACTTGGGGTATTTCTGTTACAGCAGCACTAGATGACCAAGACACAGACCAACCCTGGGAAAAACAAGAGAAAATGGGAAACGCTTACTTCTCTCCACGTCAGAACTATTGACTGTTGTAGTTGACGTTTGTGTCCCCTCCTCGCTCCATTTTTTGGCTTTTCTATCTAAAAGCACACAAATAAAAACAGCCTGCTCCATGAAGTATATGGAATCTGAGGTACTCTTCCCCCCTTCCTCCCCATCCATTGCAGACGCGGGCCACAGCCCGTGAACATTAGAAAATAACTTGTCACCCACTCAACCTTCCATCTCACTCTTCAAAGAAAATATTTATATTGTGCCACAGAAAGGGTTTCCATGGCAGTGATGACTGTAACACTGTTGCCTTGGCAACCACTTGAGTCCATCTTGAATGATCTGAAATCCCCTTCACAGACAAATAAGGAAAATCTCTCCGAAGTGCTGTTCTGCTGGCGGGGGAGCCCTGAAAGGCAGAGGTGTTTTTTTTTTTTTTTTTTTTTTTGGTCCCCTTAGTTCTTCCACTTACTCATTCTCCACAGTCCCCTCTAGTTCATTTCCTTCTCTATACTCTCTCAGGATCCTGCTCTCCTGAGGGCTTGCCCTTGCCCTTTTCCTAGCAATGAGACCCTCGACCGCCCAGAGCTGTCTGAAGGGTTAAGGATTGGAACGCAAAGCCACGCCAAAGATAACAGGAGGCCAAATAAATACACACATCATTCTTTTTATAGAGTCTTGCTGCCCGCCCCTGGAGATCGAAGGCATGTCCCACTGTCAGCCCAAAACCAGCTCTGAGGGGAGAGTTTTACAGGAAAGAAAGAACAGTTTTTTCTGAGGTACGGCTTCCAGTCAGCACCTAGTGGCATGTCCACCCTCTGGGCCTCAGTTTCCTCACCTGTAAAATAAAGGCGCTGGATGGAGGGTCCTGCTGTCTCTCGCATTCTAGGAATCTTTATGAATCAGGAATGCACTGTCCTTTCCCTCCAAACGGTGCCAGAGATTTCTCTTAGCACGCCCCCAGGGAACTCAGACAGGACATTTGGGCAAGCGTGAAATCCTGGAGTGAAAAGAAGCATACCAACAATGCATGAGAACGTGCCCTTTAAACCATAAAAAACAACGTGTGCACATGTAAAAAGTTTCATCACCATTATGCACTAAACCACAGACCCCCCAACTTCAGGGCCGCCATAACTCAGAATCTTTCACTGGAGAAGACACTCCAGCAAACTGGTTAAATAAAGGAAGAGAAGCAGCGACTTTTCTCCCCAAGAAAATATCTTCACAGCAATTCATGCCCGTCTCCGGAGTTTTCTTTGCCTTTTTTCTGGTTGAGAAGCTGCCTGAGAGCCCAGAAATGCTGACCTGTTTTCTTCCATTTTTTCTCCAGCTGACGGGAGAACACATTTTTCAAGACAGAAAGACAGCAGTTTAAATCGTTTTTGTCACTAGTAGGCAAGAAAACCCCTTTGCCAGTTTGGTATGGAGACTAGGAGAAATGCAAGGAATCATGGGAAGAAGGAGGAAAAGAAAGGGGGGAGGAGGAAGAAGAAGGAAGGAGAAGGGGAGGGAAGAAGGAAGAGGGGAGGGAAAGGAAGGGGCAGGAGAGAAGGAGAAGAAAACGCTCTCTCAGAAGGAAGTTGAAATACCTCCTTCCCGAGTTCTGGCTTTGCAGTAGAAAAAGCCCCATACACATAGGGGTAATAACTGAACTGTCTCCTCCTCTTGCCTACGGCCTCGGAGCTCAAGTCTCTCGGAGGCCACAGTCTGTACAATGAACCACCACCCAAGGAGGATTCCAGGCAACGCCGGCTTGGCACTGGGCAGCCCCCGCCACAGGGACCAGCTAGGCACCAGGAGCCAGGTCAGCCCATTTTGCCAGGGGAGGCAGGGATGAAAGCTGCAGCTGGCTCATGGGAAATCCAAAGCACCTGCCATGAGGGGCCTATCTGTGGCTACCTGAGGCCAGGTGTAAGCGAGACGTAGATTGATCCTCTGGATACCTGGGAAGCTAAAAGTGGTGTCCGGCAGGACTTTTGAGAAGCTGATCCGCACAGCCAGTCAGAATGGCCCTTCACCCCAGCACAGGGTCTGGGTCTGGGAGGTCCCCTCCTGTGCCTAGTATTAACCCATTAGTAGCTGGATTGTGGGAGGGGTCCCAAGGGACAATCCCGGGGCAGCTGGGGCAGTAGGTTGCAGGGACGCTACAAGGGCTGTGGGCTGTGGCTATTTATCAACCAGTATGGAAGTTTACAGAGCCCTGGTGGCCCAGTGGTTAAGAGCTCGGCTGCTAACCAAAAGGTCTGCAGTTGGAATCCACCAGCCGCTCCTTGGAAACCCTATGGGGCAGTTCTACTCTGTCCTGTTAGGGTCACTATGAGTCAGAATCACCTCGACAGCAATGGGGTTGGTTGTTTTTGTTTTTCATGAAGTATAAAGGTCCCCAGGTAGTAGCACTTAGCTACGAACCTCAAGGTTGGCGGTTAGAACCCACCCAGTGGCACCGCATTAGATAGGCCTGGTGATCTGCTTCCATAATGATTATAGCCAAGAAAACCCTACGGAGCACAGTTCTACTCTGTAACACTTGGGGTTGCCACGAGTCAAAATCGACTTGACGGCAATGGGTTTCATGGGAGTGTAGAGTGTTTTAACCACTGGCTGGCTGAGCCTGTGGTCATCAGGGTTTTCACTCACAGAGCAAGCTTCCATTAGCAACCTTCATGGATTTTTCAGCCGCGTTGTTAGCAGTCTGCAGCACCTTACTGGGTTAGCGCTGGCGCTGCCCTGAGACTCTCCCTCTGCTGTGCACAGGGATCCTTAGCAACCTGGCTTTGGCAAGGCTTTGGGCTCAGAGACGTGTGTGAGCTCAGGGGATTGCAGTTTGTTATCACTCACTCCCAGGTGCTCTGGACTGGAGCCACGGAGAGCCGCGGGCAGTGAGGTCTTAGCCTTGCCTTCTGGTTACAGGCGGTGCAGCTGGGATGCGGGAGGCCCATGCTGGTCCCCTGGCTTGTCTCATCAGCGGGGAGCCCCTTAGGGCCTAACTGAAAATCAACAGCTGGAGTAAGGAACACGGCTATCTGAGGAAGGAGGCAAATCTTGTTTTGTTTTGACATTTTCCATGATTCCATAGATGGTAAACCACCTTGTGTGCCTGAGTTGGGTCTTTCGCATTTAAAAACTCTCAAATTTTTAAAATTCAAATTATTCCCGGAATCTAAGGTAACCTGACTTTCAGGGTAGAGAATTTGGGGAAACATCAAAGGAGAAAAAAATAGACATTAGTGTCAAGAAAAAACAAATACAACCAGAACGCTCCTTCGAAGTGAGGATGGCAAGACTTTGCCTTGTTTACTTTAGATACGTTTGTCACCAGGAAAGACCAATCGCTAGAAAAAGACATCGCGTTTGGTAAAGTGGAGGGTCAGCGAAAATGGGGGAAGCCCTCAGTGAGACGGAGTGACAAAACAGCAAGAGCCATGAGCTCAAACATACCAATGAGCATGAAGATGGAACGGGTCCCAGGCAACGTTTCCTTCTGTCATACGTAAGGTCGCCATGAGTTGAAGATGACTTGATGGCAACTAACGACAAGAACATACCTGAAAAGCTTCTGGTAGCTTTGGGCTATTTGTTGATTCCTCTCAGTTCGGTCCTAGAGCTGGGGATTTAGAGCCAGTCTTAGCTAAAACCCACCGTGAATTCTTTTCCCTTGGAACCAGCCACTCCAAGGGAAGGCTCCGTGGACTTACATTATCCTATGCCCAACAGTGTCTCTCATGTTGCCAGGGTCTGCTCCCAGCTCTGGAATATTAGTTCCTGAAGGCAATAATTATCTTTTCTTAGAAAACTCCCGAGCTGAGTTGGCGGCCAGATACATCCCTAACTTCCCTTCTAACATTGCCTTAAATCAAACATATCCTTTCAGAAAACCATCTCTCCCTTCCCCACAAGCAGCTGTAACTTGCAATATCCCCCCAAGTCAACGGCTACTTTCAAATCAGAATGGCCCATGTGTGTCTCAGAGGCAAGGTTACCACCCCAATTCTATGTCTGGAGGGCGCTTGTCCCTCCCTCCCAGCTCTCACCTCTGTGGTGTCTCTCCCCACACTCTCGTAGGGAGCCCCGAGGACCTCCCCTTGCCACCTCCAGCTCCCAGCTCCAACAGCACATGCCAGGTTGGCTGGTTCACCACATGTTCGCACGAGTGTCACATGGTGATAGAAGCTTAGGAGACACTACTTTAAATAGGCCACTCATGTGGCACATCTCCCAGGACACCATTCTTCCTTTCCTACAGGCCTACGGCCCCTGAGTCAATCTCTAACGAAAACAAACTCCCTCAAGTCCCGCTTAAACCTCCCTGGTGGCGAAGTGGTTAAGAGCTTGGCTGCTAACCAAAAGGTCAGCAGTTCAAATCCACCAGCCGCTCCTTGGAAACCCTGTGGGGCACTTGTACTCTGTCCTATAGGGTCACTATGAGTCGGAATCAACTCAATGGCACAAACAACAACAACAACCATGGAGCCTCGGTGGCACAGGGGTTAAGAGCTCGGCTACTAAACAAAAGGTCGGCAGTTCAAATCCACCAGCCACTCCTTGGAAACCCTATGGGGCAGTTCTACTCTGACCTATAAGGTCACTATGAGTTGGAATCAACTCGACGGCAATGGGTTTGGGTTTGGTTTTGGACCATGTATCAAGTCCCGTGTAGGTGCAGTGGAGGACACCTGGTGATTAAGACAGTGTCTACCATCAAGAAGTCATAAGGCTCCAGAATGTTAGAGCAGGAGGGTGCAGGAGAACATTTGGCCCAATCCCTCATTATACAAGGGAGGAAACTGAGGCCCTTTGTGGGGACATGTCTTATTTCTCCAGGGTTCCATAGTTACCATCCAAGTTGGACCTAGACCCTTTCAACCAGACCTTTGCCATCCCACCATGATGAGTACCAAGAGCAGAGGGGCAAATTTTAGTGCACCAGCCAGGAAACCTTAAGGAGTAAAGAGGGCTGGGTACGGGCCGTGTGGAACTGGAGAGGGCAGGCACCTCTGAAGGTGACCCCTACTTCGCAACCTTGCTGACCACTGCCAGGGGTTTCCAGGGCTTCCCATCTTTAGCAAGAGAAATCAGAAATCTTTCCGTCTTTAAATTCTGGCACCAAATTCAAAATTAGATGAATAAATAAAAATCCCACAGACCAAACAGAACATGTCTAAGGAGAAGATTTGGCCAATGAGTCCTGGTAACCTCTCCTTGCGTGATATGCATTTAAATATTCGTGCTATGAGACTTGGAGGGTTAACTGCCAGCAGGGAGCTGCTGACTGAATGCTATTGGGGTTTCCAGGAAGAAGAGTTCATCCAGCTTCCCCTAGTCACACACTTTTACTTCCCCAAAGAGACAGGCTGTGTCTTGGGTTGCTCCCATATGTCCCACTGGGTGTGGGTATCCTTAGAGGTGAAGCTAGGGGCGTTTGTGGGCAGACGCGGGGCCTTACAGAGGCGGAGGCCGCAGGACCCAGCATTGCCCTCCATGGGATTGGGTCGGGGGAGGCAGGAATTCACTAGGACAATGTTCTGCACAGCACTTTACCTTCGCAAGTGCTCATCGCTCTGCTCTGAACCAGATCAACAAGGCTGCACCACAGGCAGCGCAAACACATTATCCATGATGGTCATTTTTCAGAGGAAGAATTGGGGCTCCGAGAGGTCAAACAACGTACTCAAGGTGACATAGGGAGGGAGGGACAGAACTGGCCCTCAGCCCCACTGATGCCGGTCAGAGTCCTTCCACGGCCCCACTTGGATGAGGGCGCTCATGGGAACTGAACGGACGGAGGTTCGTGGTGTTTAACCACTTACTCAATCTCTCTGGGCCTTCATTTCCTCATCCAAAAGCTGTCAATAATCATAACAACAAGAGCAATGACGGCTTTGTGGGGTTGCTGTGCTGACTAGATTTACGTAGGAAGGCTCAGTAGGAGCTAGATGGTTGCCCTTCACGTGAGAACTGCAGATCCAGCGTTGCGTGATAAAAGTTTAGACACACTTTAAAAGGAAGTTAGCCATTTGCCCAGGGATTGTAAGGGTGACCTGAGTGTAGAGCGGGCCTGAGGGGGTCCAGTGGTTTGTGTAGATGTGTGTGTGTGTGCATGTTCATGTATGTATCAGGGAGAGAAGATATATAGATACGGATATGGATATACATACGGATACGGATACAGATATAGATATAGATGGAAGCCCTGGTGGTGCAGTGGTTAAGAACTACGGCTGCTAACTAAAAGGTTGGCAGTTCGAATCTACCAGCTGCTCCTTGGAAACCTTATGGAGCAGTTCTATTCTGTCCTATAGGGTCTCTGTGAGTTGCAATCGATTTGATGACAATGGGTTTGGTTTTTTGGTTTATAGATATAAATATAGGTATAGATACGGATACAGATATATCGATATCTCCCTCACCTTCCCCTGGAAACTACTTCCTCGGCCACTGTGAGCCTGGGTCCCCTTCTTTGGGAACACGCTCAGCCACTCCAGAGGCCCCAACTCTGTGTACAACTCTCCAGAGGCGGGCAGCTCCCACAGTCACCACGGGAGCCTCACAGACTCCTGGAGGTGATAGGTCCTCTTGCCCCTTCTTGCAGTGGGAAAGGGTAGAGCTGGGAAAAGCCACTGCTTTGCTCCAAGACCTCAGGCAAGGAGCGCCTTCCTGACAGCCAGCTGAGGACCAGCAGTGCGCCGCCCCTCACCCTTTCCACATTCTCTGGACCCAAGAAGTTGGTCTGCAGGGACAGTGTCTACCTGCTCCAGGCTCTAGAGATCCCAGAGCAGCAGGTGACGGAAGTTTCCAGCCAGCCTCAGCCTATCCGTCAGGCGGGACTCTCCCTCTACGCTTGGCACCCCACAAGCGGGGCCAGAGAAGGATGGATAAAGACAAGCTAAGTTCAGCCCCTTAGCTCTGCATGGTTTGGTAACTGAAATGTGTTTAACCTCACTTGTGGAGTCCTTGGATGGGGCAAACAGTTAAGCACTCGGCTACTAATGGAAAGGTTGGCAGTTTGAACATACCCAGAGGTGCCTTGGAAGAAAGCCCTGGTGATCTGCTTCCCAAAAAGTCGCAGTCTTGAAAACCTTACGGAGCACAGTTCTACTCTGCAAACACACGGGGTCAGCGTGAGTAGGAATTGACTTGACGGCAACTGTGTTTGTTTAGGGGGTTTTAACCTTACTTGCACGGTGGAGCCAAGGCGCTCGGCTTTAACATGCGTGAGAATTGTGGTTGTCAGTTGTCATCAGAGCAGCCTCCGACTCACGGCAGCACACGCACAACTGAAGGTAACGCTGCCCACTCCTGCCCCATCCCCAAGACTGGCTGTGCCGTGATCGGTTCTGGATCAGACTGCCGTGATCCATGGGTTTTCATTGGCTGATTTTTGGAAGCAGATCGCCAGGCCTTTCTTCCTAGTCTATCTTAGTCTGAAAGCTCTGTTGAAACCTGTTCAGCATCAGAGTTTCCACACAAGCTTCCACTGACAAACGGGTGTTGGCTGTGCTGAAGGATCATTGGCCAGGAATTGAACCCAGGTCTCCTGCATAGAAGGCAAGAATTCTACCACGGAACAACTGAAGTGTGAGAGTTACCTAAAACCCGTTGCCACTGACTCAATTCTGACTTATAGCGACCCTGTAGGACAGACTAGAACTGCCGCATAGGGCTGCCAAGGCTGTCATCCTTACGGAAGCGGACTGCCACATCTTTCTCCTGCAGAGCGGCTGGTGGGTTCGAACCGCTGACCTTTCAGTTAGCAGCTGAGCGCTTAACCACGGCACCAGGGCTCCTTGAGAATCACCTAGGGAGGGTTTCTTGTTTGTCTGTTTTGCTTTAATATTGGACCCTCCCTGGGGATTCCGAGACAGAAATAGATGATTCTGTCCGATCCTGGCAGAACCGTCTTCCTAAAGAAGGAGCCCCAGCTCACAGGGGCTGATTCCGGAAGCCGGGAAGCCCACTGTGACCGCTGGTCATGGGGAGACTTGGAATCGGGAGGTGTCGTTACTTGAGGAGGTTGGATGAGATGTCCCCAGCTCTGGCATCCCAGGGCTGTGTTGCCTGATGAGTCCCGTGCACTCAGACCCCTGGCTTGAACTGGGCAGAGAGACGTGGTGATGGGGCCTTGGCCACACTGATGCTTGCCTGCACAGGGCTCCTTGGACATCACTGCTCTCCCTGCAGATGAGCCTGGCCCAGGGGGAGCACCCATCCCAAATGACGTCTTTCCAGAGGCCTGAGATCAGAGCCCGGCCTAAGGGCCTGCTTGTCTCGGTGGGTCAGGTCCTTCAGACAGTCTTCTTTCTCCCACCAGCTTGTCCTCCTTCAAGGATGCTCATTCGCACACCTGGTGGGGGAGCAGCCCTAGACGCAAAACACACGCTCTTCCAAGATGTAGGAAAAGAAGAGATCATGGGGAAGTCAGCTTTGCTTTTCCCCTTTGAGCCTCGAGGCACCATGCAGGCGAAAAAGACATTGGAGTCAGACCTCTGTCCTGATACTGGATCTGCCATTTACAGCTGGTGGGGAGGGTGTGGAATTCAAGGTATTTAACTTCCCTGAGCCTCAGTTTTCCTCAACCGGATAGACAGAGCAGGACTAACCAAGTTTACCTGCAGGGATGTGCCATCCTCCGCTTGCGGGAAGGTGTTGCTGCCTAGTCTCTTTAGCCTCTGGAGTCATCCAGATAGAACGAGGTGGAGGAGCACTCCTTCTCTCTTTAGCTTTATTGAAAAATATTCAAAAGAAACATTTACACCAAAAGCAACTCTGGGAGAACAAAGGGAAATGAACAAAGCAAATATAAACCCGAACAATGAAATGCAGATTGCAGTTCCTACAAGCGCCTCTGATAAACCCCCCACAGTTCCCAGGGACAATGGGCCGATGGGAGCTGGGGGCTGTCTCCGGCTGAGAAAGGAAGCCTGTCTCTCCTGTGGGCCTCTTCTGCCTCGGGCTGTTTTCTCAGCCCAGAGGAGAGTGGGAGGCGCCTATGAGGCTACGAGAACACTTGCCCCGTTAGCTTGGCAGCCCCTCCGTGGCTCCCGGCCCAATGCACACTCCCCCACCCACCTCCCCGCCTGCTGGGGCGCTGACAAAAAGAAAATGGCAGCCCCGCCGGCGCCGAGCTGCAGGAGGCTGCACGGAGGCTGCACAAAGGCTGTCACGACTCCGGGCTCAGGGGAGACTCGTGCCCACTCAGGTGGGTGTTGGACAAACAGCAGGAGTAAGAGGCTAACACCGCTGCCTTTTCTGCATCTGGGCCAGGTCCTGCAGCGCGGGCTGCTGGGCACTTCAAAGAACACAGAACAAGAGCGGCAGCAGTTCCCCAGCAGTGGGACCATCCTGGAAGCCCACAGCTCCTTGCCGCCACCAAAGCTCATCCTTGAGAGGCTGGGGACTTGCAGGGCAGGTCCTGGGCAGCTACCACCTCAGGGGCAGGGCTGGTCAACCCACTGGTACGCAGCTCGCTAAAACTGAGGGAAGAATGTCGTTGGCCACTGTAGAGTGGCTCCCGGCCCTGGCTCGCGGCAACCCCATGTACAACTGGTTGAAATGCTGCCTGGTCCCCACCATCCCCATGGTGGGTTGGGATCTGACTGTTGGGATCCATAGGGTTTTCAATGGCTGGTTTTGGAAGTAGATGGCCAGGCCTTTCTTCCCAGTCTGCCTTATTCTGGAAGCTCTGCTGAAACCTGCTCAGCGTCACAGCAACATGCAAGCCCCCACTGACAGACAGGTGGTAACTGTGGGTGGTGGCTGTCTGACGTGCATTCATCTCCCATGTCGAGGGTGAGAATTCTCCCACTGAACCACCACTGCCCCCTGAGGAAGACGAAACCCACTGCCATTGAGTTGATTACAACTCACGGCAACCCCGTATGTTACAGACTACAAGTGCTCCATAGGGGTCTCTTGGCAGTGATCTATATGGAACCAGATCACCAGGCCTTTCTTCTGTGGTGCCACTGGGTGGATTCACGTTAGTCGTTGAGCTCAAACCGTTTGCGCCATCCAGGGACCTTGAAGGAAGACCAAGATCCTCTCATTCCAAATGCTTCTGAACCAGACAAGCTGCTTTTTCTGGCACAGCGAGGGTTAAGTAAGTCCTGCCTGGGCCATGGCCCTCGGGTGGCCAGGGTCTGCTCAGGGGTTTGGAAAACTTGCCAGTGAGGAGTGAATTAGGGAGCTGAGGGTGCTTAGCAGGAAGAAAGAAACTTCAGCGACACCTGGGTTTACCTATGTGAGGGTCCAACTGTGAGGGAGGAATTTGCCATAATCAAGGGACATCTCAGTGTAGAACTAGAGCGAGAGGCTGGAAGGTACAGAAAGCTTCTCCACCAGCCTGAGAAGCTGGCAGCGCAGCACGCACCGTATTGAGGCCTTTAGAGGGATGATCTGTTTGAAGTTCAGAGAGAGATGCCCCAAGTGAAGACATGTTGGTGGGCATTATACCAGTCATGGAGCTACCAAATGGCCTTGTGAGCCCTCTTCAATATGCCAAGCAGGGTAGTAGCACACAGAGTTCCTGTGGAGTGCAGGCAGTTAAGAGCCGAATTACTAACTGACAGGTCGGCAGTGCGAACCCACCCAGAGGGGCCTCGGAAGAAAGGCCTGGTGATTTACTCCCAAAAGGTTCAAATCCGAAACCAAACCTGTTGCCGTCAAGCTGATTCCTACTCATAGTGACCCCATGGGACAGAGTAGAACTGCCCCACAGGGTTTCCAAGGCTATAATCTTTATGGAAGCAGACTGCTACATCTTTCTCTTCAAGAAGTACATAAAGTAATCATGAGTCAGAGTCAACTCGATGGCAACTATTGATTGATCAATCCATCCATCCATCCGACCGTCTGTCCATCCATCTACCGACCTACCTACTAGGGTTATTGGGTGGTTTAAATGAGTTCATTTATGGAAAGGGCGTTAAACAGTGCGTGTTATGTATCCTTAGTATGTAAGCAGTATGTGTTGATCAGGATTATTATGGTGAGGTGGTGAGAACCTCACGGCTGGAACTAGTCGAACCTCGGCAACAAGTGTCAGGGATACTAGAGGCCCTTCCTATGCTGGGAGGCAGATGGTGCCAGACCATGGTCCACAGCCCAGAGCACAGGCTTTGGTGGCAGACAGGTCTGGTTTCACATTACGCAGCTACACTGTGACCGTGGGAAAATCCACATCTCTAGGTCTCAGATGTCAGGTCTGTAAACGAAGACTGTGCTCATTCCACAGTGCTGTCACGAGGATTCAGTGATCATGTCTGTTATATTATTCTTCATACTTTTCTATATTTTTAAAATATCCAAATAATAATAAAAGGTATTTGCAAAATGCTCAGCCATGTATGGTCCCTGGCACATAATGGGGGCAGAGTAGAGATGATTCCCTTTCCTTCTCCCCAAAGGGCCTGTGGCTCCCTGGACGCCAGAGCTGGTCTTCCGCAGCCTTCTGGTCTTTTTGTCCTTTCGCAATGAGTATCCTCTCCTTTCAGGCCACTTTCCATGACTCACTCTTCTTTGCAATTAACTGTGATGTTCTGTTGGAGGCTTCCATTATAAATGATGAGAAGAACAGCCACTTTGGTCTAAGCAGGGTCTGGCGGTCGGGATTGTTTCATCCCTCCATTTACTGTCAAGGAGATGGAAGATGGGCCCCTGGGCATGTCAGGGCTGGTCTGCCTCCCTCTGCCTAGTCTGTACCCCACCCTGGGTCCTGGTGGCACATTGGATCCCGGGGGCCAGACCTGCACCCTCACACGCACTCTCCAGCACCTACTGGCTTGCAGGAGGCAGGGAGCTAGGCTGGGAGGAAGACTGGCAAGGAGAGAAATGGCCTGTCTCTTCTCTTGGAGCTTGTCTTGCATTTAATTCAAGATGCTTTAATGGAGCACCTAGTAGGTGCCAAGCACACTAGGGAATTAGGTGAGAATTGGAAGCAGTCCCCATGCCCCCTGTCTCACCCCCAGCACACACCGAAACAGTTCAGCGGTAGAAGGCAGATCCACGGATAGCTGTAAGCCTCTACCATGGCACCAAGCAAGTGCTAGAGAAGAGCCAACCCAGAGGCTCTAAAAAGGCGGGAAAAAAAAAGGCTTGAAACAGTTGCTACTGGTTGAGTTCCTACTATACGCAGGATACTTCCTTTATTTCATTTTATCTGCCCAACTCCCTGAAGAATTGAATTATGATCACCCTCATTTTACAGAAGAAGGAATTGAGATTCCAAAAGGTTAAATAAATTGCCCAAGGTTATATTAGCAGTAAGAAGTAGAACCAGAATGATTCTGAGTCCAACACGTGTTTTTTTTTTTTCAAGGAGTCCAGGCTGCCTACTTCTTAGAGAAGGTTGGATCTGACCTGGGCTTGAAGGATGGCTGATATTATGTCAGGCAACTCTGAAGGGTAAGACATTACTGCAGCTTCCCCACTTGTAGACAGGTACAAATCACCCATTCTGAGACACAGCTAATGTCCTCCCCTCTTGTCTCAGGGGCTGATGAACTTGATGGGGGAAGGGCCAGTCTAGTTCCTCTCCAGCCTCCACCTGTGATTCAACTCTAAATAAATAAACCCCACTCAATCCAAATGGTTCTGCCTGTCCACTGGAACCAATCACCCAGATTAATTTAGTACTCGCTGGGAGCCATTACTCCGTTAAACCAAAAAACCAAACCCGTTGCTGTTGAGTTGATTCCGACTCATAGTGACCCTAAAGGACAGAGTACAACTGCCCCATAGGGTTTCCAAGGAACGCCTGGTGGACTCGAACCGCCAACCTTTTGGTTAGCAGCCGTAGTTCTTAACCGCTACACCACCAGGGCTTCCATTACCCTGTTCCATACCATTATGTGCCATTAATAACCCATTCAACCCTTTAACTAGCGGGACACAAACACATTCCTTACGTTACCTCAAGGCAAGTGTGTTCTTCCCCCAGTCACAGAATTTTAGATTCTCAACGCTGGTTGAGAGATAATCGAGTTTAAGCACCTCTTCTTACAGATCCCATACTGAGGTTCAGAGACGGGAAGGAGCTGGCTTGTGGCTTCAACCAATGACAACAGAAGAGAGCTGTCTTCTCCAGGCCTGGCATCTACTGAGAAGGACAGAACTAAGATTTACTGAGCACATTTTCTGTAGGTATTCATCCTGGGTGTTGTGCTGTCTCCTTTCACCCTCGTTAGAGCTCCTTGCCCCCCATTTTCATATGAGGAACCTGAGGAGCTGAGAAGTCATGTGACTTGCCAAAGGTCACATGACAAGAGGCATAACCAAGGTGGGAACGCACCTGCCTGTCTCCAAAGTCCTACCACGGCATGGAAGGGGGCAGGTGTCTTTTTCCCACCCACCCCTTTCTGGGCTTACAAACATGGGGTTGGGATTGGTATGGACCCAGAAGGTCTAGGACCCAGCTTCTCCAGCTCGAAGTGGCACAGAACTGGACATTTCCATGGAGGAAAATGTGCGCTGCCTGAAGTAATGGCCAGCCCTGGGCAGGCGCCATGTGACATGCAGAGCGCTGTGGAAAGTGTACTTACATCTCTTGTTTTGTTCTCGAATGACTCATGCAGCCCACAGAATGAAATTAATGTCTTCTCCAGCTCCAGCAAATTGCATTTCTTTCTTAACAAATCACAGTCAGCCTGCAAGTGGCCCTGGTTTATTCTGGAGACATGGAGCCATCCTGTGGCCACTTCACTGGACAGGCTGGATGCTGCCATGAGGTAATTGGGTTTGGGACCAACACAAATTTACACTCTAATCTTAGCTGGACCTTTGGCCGCTCAGCAATCCTTCGTCTCCTGATAATTAACTGCCTGCCACATTCCCAACAGCACATAATCCAGACTTCTCTTCCCGCCTCTGTACTCACTGTGGGTGACCTGACCTCATAAGAAAACAAAGGCCAGCCAATGTGACCTCCCTCCGCCTCCTCCTCCTCCTCTGACCTCTACTTCAAAGAGTGTTTGCAGCATCAATCCTCATCTCCTTCAAATGATCTCAGAAAAAGATGTGATCATTCTTCTTGATTAAGATTACCCTCTTGGAAAAAATTAAGCCTTTATCTTGCCTCGTCTAGGTGGGTTGTATTTCAGGGTAACCAAATATGCCAGTTGGATAACGGAAAGTTCTTTTTTATAGAAGAACCTCAGTTAATAAATGTGGAAGGGATGCAGAATTAGAAAATCATATTTTTGCAATCCCATCTGATTCAGGTGAAGATTGGCAGTGGCTGAAATAAACAGATGGTATATTGATGGGGAACTCTACTTGGAGAGATAAAGTTGTCACCAACTGAACTCACCAATCAGTCTCAGCTTGATCACCAAGAATGGGATAATGAACAGTATGGACCTTCTGATGCCTGCACGGTGGACTTGCCTGGGGAGCTTCAACAAATACTGATATTGAAGACTCATCCCCATCCCCAGTGATTCTGATTTAGAAGATCTGGGGTGCAACCTGGGCATAGAGATTTTTTTTTTTTTAATGCACTAGCTGATATAATGAGCAGCGAAGGTTAAGCCCACTGTTACATGAAACACAAAGGACCACCCATGAATTGTACTTGCCCCCAAATGCTGATCCTGATCAAGCCTTTCTAGTTAGTCTCCAGTTAAAGAAAATTCAAAGGATAGAGAAACAAGGTAAACGACACTTCGAGGACCAAGCAAACAAATCCAGAATGGGACTCATTCTGCCTGACCCCTGATTCATTCCTTTGGTGAGTGATTCAATTCAGCGGCTTTAAAAAGGGGAAGGAGAGATTGATCCAGATTAAGAGACAAAAGACATAACAACCAAATGTAGTGCATGGATGTGCTTTGGATCTTGAATTGAACAGAATTTTTTAGACAACTAGGAAAACTTGATTGTGGATTGGGTATTAGATCCAAAATAAAACCCAAACCCGTTGCAGTCGAGTTCATTCCAACTCATAGCAACCCTATAGGACAGAATAGAACTGCCCTATAGGGTTTCCAAGGAGCAGGTGGTGGATTTGAACTGCCGACCTTTTGGTTAGCAACCAGGCTCTTAATCACCATGCCACCAGGGCTCCAGATATTAGATATTACCAAAGTATCATTGAATATTTATTAGGTGTATAATGACATTGTGGTTATGTAAGAAAACACCCATGGTTTTTAGATATAAAAGGGTGAAATGACAGAAGGTCTGGACTTTGTTTTAAAATAACTCAGCAACAGCAAAAAAACAATATATGAAGTAAGACAATATTTTAGGAATTATTATACCTGAGAGATGGGTTGCAGTGCAGTGAACTACTTAATAGGGTCATTCTAGCCACAGTCTTTGTAACTTCCACCAAATGACTGGGTGGGACTATGAAAATGAGGTGCTTATGGCCCACCAAGGGGATTGGATAGCTTGCTAATAATGTAAATAAGGTTCATGGCACCCTTGTGGGGGTGGGACTATGCAAATAAGGTGTATGGAACCCTAATGAGGGGATTGGTCAGTTTTGCCATCCGGCTAGGGTTAAAATGAGCCATCCCAGAGGTGGGAAGAGGGGACTTCATGACCACCAAAAAGAAAAGCCAGGAGTGGAGCACATCCTTTGGACCCGGGATCCCTGTTCTGAGGACCTCCTAGACAGAGGAGACAGAGAGAGAGAGAGAGCACTGTAACACTGGAGACAGCGAGAAATGGTGAGAAGCGGTGGCAGAGAAATGGCAGCAGCAGAGGCAGCAGAACCAGGAGACCAGCAGGAGCTGGCACAGTGGGCTTCCTGGCCCACGGAGAGAAAAAGCCAAGTGCCTTCAGTCAGGAGACTTGCTGCCTCTGGGCACTTATTGGCAGAGCTAAAAAGCTTTGTAACACTTGCCCGAGCAGGGCAGAGGCCGAGGGGGCAGTGGGGTTAAGAAGCCGAGGACCAGAGAGGTGTGCCTGTGGGAATGGCTGAGAAGAGGCTGTCCTGACTGAAGAACTGTATCCTGAATTGTTCCTGATGCTGAATTCTAACCTGTTACTTCCCTAATAAATCTCATAATCTTGAGTATTGTCTGTGAGTTCTGTGTGGCCATTGCAATGAATTACTGAACCCAGCAGAGAAACAGAGGGTGCCCTGGGAACGATGGTTGGTGTCAGAACTGGTAAAAAGGTTGGAGGGTAGAGGTATGTCTGACCTCCACCTCATAGGAATCAGCCTTGGGCTATTGATCTTGATTCTCCTTCCCCCTTGCAAAGTTAGAGGAGGTCAGACGCTGCCCCCATGCCATTTTTACATGGGTGTATGTGTGTTTATGGAGCCCTGGTGGCACAGTGGTTAAGCGTTTGGCTGCTAACCAAAAGGTTGGCAGTTCAAATCCACCAGCTGCTCCTTGGAAACCGTATGGGGCAGTTCTACTCTGTCCTGTAGGATCGCTATGAGTCGGAATCAACTCGACAGCAATGTTGTTGTTTTTTTTTTTTTTTAACGTGTGTCTATTGTGTTACTCTCTGTATTTTCATGTACGTTTGAAAATTTTATAACAAAGTAAAAATATAAAAGGGAGCCCCTTTGCTTTCCTTGCATCAGAAATAGTATTGCTATTGGTATTATTACGTGTTCTCATGTTCCATTGTGATTACAATCAGCAGCAGCAGCAGCATTAGCGCTGGTTGAGTGAGATCAGGAACTCTGCTATAATTCTTACCGCAATCCAGTAAGTCTGGTGATGTTGTCTTCATTGTACAAAGGAGAAAACTGAAGTCTGGAGAGATTAAGTCACTTGCTTGAAGTCACATAGTAAAAGGCAATTAGGATTAGAAGTCAGATAAAAGAGCCCCTGGTCTTAATCATAAACTGTACTCTTATGTTCCCTCTTACTCTCTCATCTTTCTCTTCTCCCTCTTCACCATCTCTGACTCGGTCAGGCCCACTTCATCTTAACAAGACACTCCTTGTCTTAGTTTCATAGCACTCCTGTCATCCCACAAGCAGGGGGCTTTAAAGAACAAAAATTTATTTTCTGACAGTTTTGGAGAACTAAAAGTCCAAATCAGGGTTTCAGCCATGTTGATTCCTTCCTTGTAGGTAGTTCCGAGCTCTCCTTGGTTCCTTAGTTTGGAGACAATTTTCACATGGTGTCTGTCTGCTCCCAGTGTGTGCATATCTCTATGTCTATTCTGCTCATTTAGAACCCAGCCTACTCAGGTATGATCTAATTAACAGAACAAAGAAAACCATACTTCCGAACAGGATTACATTCACAGGTATAGATTCCAGAGGTTAAGATTCCAGCACATATTTTGGAGGGAACACAATTTGATCAATAATACTCCCCTTCAAACTTTCTGTGGCAGTCATTTCTTTCTCTTTCTCTTTCTCTTCCCTTCCCCACACTATACTTACCTTCCTACTCATCCTCATGCCCATTATTCCTAGGCCCTTGCAATCTGGCTTCTACCACTCCAAGCTCGCAAAAGACCTCATAAACAAAACCTGGAGAACTTTCTCAGCCTCATTTAACCTCCCTGCAGCACTTGACCCACTTGCCTGCTCTTCCTTCTTAGAGTCTTCTCTCCTGTTGACCTGTCAAACACTGGATTCTCCTGGTAACTTCCCTATCTCCTCTGGCTTCTCTTCTTCCTTCTACAAACTTAATGTAGACTCTTCCCAACGTACTAAGCAGTATAATCTTCATTATCTATGTAATAATTTTTCAAACTGGGACCCTAGGACCAACATCAGAATCACCTGTAGTATATATTAAAAATTCAGGTCCCAGGACCCCATCCTTGATCTGCTGAATCAGACTCTCAAGTCTGGAACCTTCATTTTTAATAAGTTCTCTGGGAGGTGCTTATGTTGCTAGAGCAACAATACTTTCATGGTGGCACATCCCTTCCAAGGCCTCCACCTGACACCTGCAGCCTGTTGATTCTGAAAGCTGCAGATTTATTACAGCTTTCAGGCCTCTTGTCCTGGATACTTGACTCTCTTACCAGTCACCCAGTCTTATCTTCTACTCCATCCTCTTCCTCATTTCCTACATGTGATCAATCGCTCAACCTTGTCAATTTTGTGTCTGGTCCATTTCTTGTGTCCATTCTCTCCTCTTGGCTGCCAACCTCTCCTTAATCCCAGTGCCATGCCCTGAACTCTCATCCTCTCTCACCTGGCATTAGTTTTCTGAGAAGTCTCTTTGCCCCCAGACTCCCCAGCCTGCCAAATCGTTCTCCACACTGCTGCTAGAATGCTCAAAACAAAGCACTGATCTAATTGTGTGGATTTCCCAACCTCGCAACATGCAATGGCTCCCTATTGCCTCCATGCTGCTTCTCACTGTCTCCGGTATTACAGCTCTCTCTCTCTTTCTTCTGTGTTATAGCTCCTCTCTTCATCTTCTGGTTCCAGGAGCTTCTCAGTGCAGGGGTCCTGGGTCCAAAGGACATGCTCCACTCCTGGCTCTTCTTTCCTGGTGGTGGTGAAATCCTCTCTTCTCACCTCTGAGATGGCTCATTTTAGGCCTAGTGGGATGGCAAAACTGACTAATCCCTTTGTTAGGGTTCCATATATCTTATTTGCATAGTTCTACTCAATCACTCTGTGTGAGTCACAAAGACTATGACGAGAAGGGCCACATTAAATAATTCATTGCACCACATCAGAACAAGTTGTAAGTACAGCTCAAATATCTCCTCAGTGAAGAGATCCTTAAATCGTGGGTGAAATGAATTATTCTCCCCTCTTCACTCCCCAGCTCTTAGTGCCTATCAGCCAGACTTAGCACACAGTCTTACAACATCGTCAGGAAGGGCAAAGCTTTTATCTTTTCCATCTACATGGCTCTGTTGTCAATCACTGTTCAAGGCACAGAATAGATGCTCAGATAATGTTTGTTGAGATGAATTCATTTCCTTTCCCTACCCCAGTCCCTCCAGGCAGACTGGCAGCCTTGAGAAGACCAAGACACAGAGAATCAAGGAAACCCCAGAGAACACAGTATTGACTCATGAGGTTGAATGTGCCAGATCAGTCTTGGCAAAGCTTTCCAGAACAGAAGGAAAGAAAACTTTCAAGATAATTTTGAAAAACTCAACCAAAGATTGAACAGAGATAAAAGAGGCTAGAGGTGACCATCATTGCTTGCCCAATGACGACAGACGTGTGTGGACTGGTACCTTCTCTGCCGAGATCACACTTCCTCAACCCTCCAAAAAGTTTGTGCAGGTTCTGGGCTGGAGGACTCCTGTCCATGAGGTTAGTTCAGGGCATCATCTCCTATGAACTAGGCTGAGATGGATATTGCACACACTCAGTTCACGGGACTGCCAACCCAGGTCTTTTAAATATTGCTGATCCTCAGAGTCAGAAAACTACACAAGGTACTCTGTAGGTCATGAATAAGTCTTCTATATCACCTGCCCCATTTCAAAACACTGCCAGACCTTCCTCTAGTCACCTTAGTTTCCTTCCCATTAAACAACCATCCCATTGTATTTCGCCATATTCTGCCAAATAATTTTAAGTATGTTTTATGCAAATTGCAGATGACACACTATACAGATGACTAAAGTCTTTACTCTGTTATAATAGGTCAGGTTTCTAATTAATCTTCCCTTATTCTCTGTATGATATGTGATGAGGCTCTTTCTAAGAATTTGGCCTGTTAGACCAGTGGTTCTCCATCCTAGCTGTAAATTAGGATTCTGGAAAGCTTTGAAAAAGTACTTCTGCCTGGGTCTCATCCCGGAACAATTAAACCAGAACCTCTGGGCATAGGGTCTGGGTGTCAATATTCTTAAGAAGCTCCCCAGGTGATTCGAATGTGCACCAGAGAAGAGAATTGTTGTTCTCGTGAGACAGAAACACTGGTAACGTCTGAGGTTCCAAGCAAACAGCGGGGGGTTCCTGGCAAATCCGTGAAGTTTCTACCCTGTCCTATTTCTCATTTTGGGTACTAATTATCTTTTTGTAAAATATGGTCAGTCTTGATGGGATAAGAGGGGTGCCAGAGTATCAAGCTATCTCCAAGGAAGTCTGAACTAAATTCAGACCCCGTTGAGAAAATGCAGAATAGAATTTCAAATTCTCATGGAATCCAAATTTTCTGGAGCCATTGAAGCTGTATGAACCGCTGAAACTCCTGCCCTGAGATAATCTTTAAACCTTAAACCAATAACGTCCCCTGAAGTCTTCTCAAAACCAAACAATAGTTCAACATAACTAGTCTGCCTTGAGCATTGAGCTCTTTTAAGACTTGTCTACATGGGATCAAACTGACAACAGCAACTTGAAAGATTACACAGGAAGCTCAGGGGGCACTGAGTTAATGGGGGAAGAACAACTAGGAAAAGGAGGGTGCGAATGGTCGCACAACTGGAAGAATGTATCAATGTCTCTGAATTGCACACGTAGAAATTGTTGACTTAGTGTACGTTCCGCTGTGTATATTCTCAACAGCAATAACACATATAAAATAAATTATAAAAAAAAATTCAAACTAGTCATATCCCATGAGTTCCGTTCTGTCTCATCAAACACTGATTTACTGCCCCAAAAGTGATATGTTTCGGTAAATTGAGGCACACTCACTTGGTGGCGGCTCATGTAGCCATTTTGTGACAACTCTGAAGACTGTAGCATGAGAAAATATCCTGCTATTAAATGAAAAACCAGAATACAAAATTGTCTCTCCTCTATGATGGCAGCTGCATTAAAAAAACCCATGTTTTTAAAAGCCTGAAAACGAAAGCACAAAAATGATCATAATTAAGGAGTTTGGTGATTTTTTTCCTTTTCCTTCAAAACTTCTCTTGTGTTGATCATCATACTTTAAAAAAATTTTTTTTTAAATAAATAAGTGAAAAGCAGTAGACTTGAATTTAGGAGAGACTGCCTTTACCTGTCTACCAGGATGGAGGCCAGTTACTGTGCAGCTCAGACAAGTCCCTCCCCCTCTCTGGACCTCAGCCTCCTCGCCTGCAGGTTGGACCAGAAGAGCTGCAAACACTGTCACAGCCCCAAACTCAGATTCCAGGCTCCCATGGCCCTGTTTCTATGAGACAAGGAAAGCAAATGTTACCCAATATGCTTTCCTTGGTGAGGACTTGGGGTCAAACAGGCTCTGAAACAAGCTATTTCACCTCCCCACCTTCAGGGAACACTCTGCCCACAGCTCTGCCCTGGCCTCCGCCTCCACCGTGCCTCCAGGCTTGCCAGCTTCTCCCGTGGGCCCCTCCGCCCACTCACAACTGCAGGCCTCCTTCTGGACCGCCTCTACGCAATGAGCAGTCTGCCAGTTCATACACATCAAGCTGCCACCTTCCAACGGCTCAGAAAGCACCATCTGTTCTCAGGAGCTTTCTAGCTAGAATGACCACCCACCACCCACAGCCGCCGGCAGCACACTGGCCAGCTAATGGGGGCCCTCCCCTGAGTGCCAGGCAGAGGAGGTTCCAGACTCTGAGCCCAGTGGGGCTTGGCTTGGGGGACGAAGGAGCAGGAGTATCCGGCCACCTGTCTGGACTAAAGGCTGCTCATCCCACAGTGTTTCTAATAAGGACCCCTGGTGGTGCAATGGTTAAGAGCTTGGCTGCTAACCAGAAGGTCGGCAGTTCGAATCCACCAGCCGCTCCTTGGAAACTCTATGGGCCAGTTCAAGCCTGTCCTATAGGGTTGCTCTGAGCTAGAATTGACTTGATGGCAATGTTTTTTTTGTTTTTTTTAATTTTTTTTCCTCACCACTCAGGAACCCTGGTGGCACTGTGGTTAAGAGCTCAGCTGCTAACCAAAAGGTCAGCAGTTCGATTCCACCAGCCACCCTTGGAAACCCTATAGGATCGCTATGAGTTGGAATTCTCTCCACAGCAATGGGTTTGGTTTTTGGTTCTCACCGTTCAAGGCCTTCCTGGGTGACGGTCCTCCCCAGAGAGATCTGAGCGCTGAGGACCACACAGCCCTGGACTCCAGCTCCGGGCTTAAGAAAATGTTATTCAGTGTATATCTGGGATACTTGTCCTTTGCAAAGTATCGCATCATGATTGTTCTAATAGATTGTTCACTGTGTGCTGGCTGCTTCAGACTCATTATCGCATTGAATGTTCTCAACAACCCTAAGTGACAGGTATTATTATAAGTTTTTTTTTTTTTTTTCAGATAAGAGACTTGAGGCATTGACAAGTAATTTTCCCCAAACACACAGCTTCTAAGTGGTAAGATGGTGGGAAGCATTGGTTCTGAATTGGAACTGCTGAGGTTTGTACTCTGGCTCTGCCACTTACTAGCTGTGTGACATTGGGTAAATTATTAATCTCTCTGAACATCATCTTCTTTGAATGAGAGTAATAACTCCTGTTTATCGGGATGGATATATAAAGATTAAATGACATAATCCATGCAAAGTGCTTAGCACAGTGTCTGGCACGAAGTATGTACTCGATAAATTGTTTTTCGCCTGATCTGAACCCAGATCCCTCTTCCAAACCAGTTTTTGCTGAGTAGATTCCGACTCATAGCGATCCCGTATGACGGAGTAGAACTGTCTCACAGGGTTTCCAAGGAGCAGCTGGGAGATTCAAATGCTGACATTTTAGTTAAGAGCCAAAACTTAACTACTGACGCCCCAGGGCTCTGATCCCTCCTCCAGATGCTTGAAATTGCCGTTCCATAGTGTTGGGTTTCTCTGGGTTTGCCTCTCCACGTGGATCTCAGGAGTGCTGGGCCTCCAGCCACCAGCATGTGCCTTCAAAAGCGCAGGCTTGAAGAAAGGGAATAAGACTGCCAAATGCATCTCGTTTCAAAGTCCACCAGCTCCACAGTCTTCTGCTTCTAGATGATTATCTCCTCTTGTATTATCAGAGGAGCTCTGTTGGTGCAGTGGTTAAGAACTCAGCTGCTAACCAAAAGGTCAGCAGTTCAAATCCACTGACCGCTCCTTGAAAAGCCTATGGGGCTGTTCTATTCTGTCCTATCGGGTCACTATGAGTTGGAATTGACTCGACGGCAATGGTTTGGTTTGTTTTTTGGGGTGTTATCAGAAACTTGGTTGACCCATACCAAGGGATGTGGTGAAGTGGAGTGGGGGAAAGCCAATGAAATATATAAGCAAAATGAAATGAGTGCGCCTACCCAGAGACACACCCCAAAAGAGAGTGGGGTAGTCTCGGAACCTCTTGAAACCAGGAGGTCTTACATCCCACCTTTTTCCATCCCATACTACCCAATCCCTTGCTCCAGTCAAATGTGGATGGAAAGACTTTTGCAAAGTAAATATAAAAATAAACTAAAATCTGAATACCCAGTTAAACTCTTTGCCTTGAGGTTGGAATAATCTAGAGAATGAATAAGCATTTTCCCTGTCCCAGCATTCAGATAGGAAGAGATGACAGCCATGGTCTCTGGGAGCACTCCTAACTTTGTGAACACTGTGGATTTCCTTGGCCTGATTATGGAGAATCAGTTGGTAAGTGCTTTGAGCTGAAATGTGTTTCAGTGTGTGTGTGTGTGAGGGGGTGTATGCGTGAAAGAGAGAGAGATCTGAGATACGGTAGTGATTTCAGAATCCAGGTCACAAGTAAACAAATTGAGGCAAGGGTAACATCCCAGTGAAAAAGACCCCAGAGATGTCTCTTCCCTTGGGATCCTCCTCCAAGCCTCTGGTTTGGGGAATCCAGAGAAAAGGTGAGCCTTCCCCCTGACACTGTGACACTGTGTCACTCAGCGCTGATGTGCCCACACTTTGTCCCCACTTGGGAGCTGGGATGGTGACTGCAGCGAGCTCTCTCCCATGTGGGCAGCTCCAGGGGACTGCTGAAGAAATTCTTTCCATTAACTTTTGACTCCAGAGCCCATGAGGCCTGGGCTTCTGGGAAAACAAGGCTGATGGGTGTAAAAATCATACTGAAAGGATTTTCTTCTTTTTTTCTGTTGCATTTCACTCTGAGCCAGACTCACTGGCTTGTGACAGGTAGATACTCTGAAAAGAGTGCATACCTTCTGCTTCTTTTCATCTGTCTAGTGTAAGGGCACACTCCCCACTTAGCCTTCTGGAACATACCTCTTATCAGATGACCTCTCTAGCTGGAATCTTCTTTCCTTCTGGAGGTCAGGAACCTTTTCCCTTTCTGCCCCTTTGGACATATCTGGCCTTCTCTTTGCCACGACACACTGCGTTGAGTGGCCAGTCAACCCCATTGTGCTTCCTGGGAAGGCTCACATGGCCTGGCTTCCATGAGGTCCCATCCTAGAGCAGGAGTTCTCAGCTTGGACATCCAGACTCTTTTCCATCCAACCTTTGTCTAGCTCCCCTTTCTGTTCTCCCATCTGCTCCCCCTTTTACCTTTCTTCCACCAGAACTTGCTCCTGCATGTGGACTGAGAAGTAGAGAAAGTTGGTCGAGGTGGGGGTGGACTAAGCCGGGGCGGGGGAGGAGAGAAGTAGAAAAGAGAAAAGGTGCAGAGAGAAGTAAAACAAGAGATGGAGAGATAAGACTGCTGCCTGGGGAGGCAGTCCAAGATGGCAGAGTAGTCAGACATTTTATAAGGTCCCTCTTACAACAAAGACCAGAGAAAGCAAGTGAATCAGATATAGACGACAGCTTTGGAACTCTGAGCATCAAAGACAAGGTTGAAGAATCGAACCGAGTGCCAAGTGGAATGAGAGACAGTATTAAAGCAGCCTCCAACACCCTTCAGCTACCAGCACCAGGGGTCCTGAGACCTGGCGGTGCCTCCCACTCCCTCCAGTCACCTGCACTGGGGGCATGTAGACTGGCAGTGCTCCCTACTCCCTCTGGCCACTCACACAGGGGGCCTTAGGGCTGGCAGTGCCTCCCACTCCATCCAGCCACCCACGCTGGGGACCTGAGGAGTGATGGTGCTTTCTACTCCCTCCAGTCACCTTCTCTGGGACTTAAGAACTGGGGGTGCCTCCTACTCCCTCCAGCTATCCACTCCAGGGACCCAAGGACTGACGGTGCCTCCTATTCCTTACAGCCACCTGCAGTGGGGGCCCGAGGACCGGTTGCACAACCTCCCCGGTGGCACGCTATAGTGGATGGGGCACACCCTCCAACCAGGCATCCATGGACATGTGACGTCCCCCTTGCCTTGTCCCTAGTGTCACCCCCTCAACCAGAGGCTTGTGCCCGCTCTGAACACCCCCACACAGCCCTGCCCACCCAGGATCACTGGTGAGAGTTTCTGCACCACCCACCCGGTGACCAATGTCCTGGGCACCCTCATCCTGAAGCAAAGCACACACACAACACCCAACCCAGTGACCAGGAAGAATGCCCCTGTACCCATGGCTAGGTTACCGCTGGACAAATACATCACCTCATCAGAAAGGTCAGCTACATCTTGGTGTTGTAGCAATCCCACAAGACCAGCAAACAGAGATCCATGCTCAAACACCCAATCGCTGCCCCACCCACCCAGCAACAGGAAGTGAGAGCTTCAGTGTAGCCAGGTTACTGACCAGAGTAGCGCACATGCCCAGCCTACACAGATGTATCAAAACAAAATAAAGTAAAATAAAAAGTCAGGGCTCAGCAAACAAACATACAACAAATAAATAAATACTAACTTCTCGATGCCTCGGAGACAACAGACAATAATAAACAAGGAGGGCAAGATGACTCCAGCAAGTGACCAAAATAAAGAACTAGAAGGGATTCAAGAGAGTAATACACAGGATTTTCCAAGAAATCAAGGAAAACACAGACAAAACCAAGGAAAACATAGACAAAATCAAGGAAAACACAAAGCAATAGAAGAATTCAGGAAAACAATACTAGAACAAAATGACAAAATAAATAGACAATTAGAAACCATACAAAAACAGCAACTAGAAATCCAAAAGATTAACAATAAAATTTCAGAATTAGATAACTCCATAGAAAGATATAGGAGCAGAGTTGAAACACTGGATGACAGAATCAGTGAATTTGAAAACGAATCCCTTGACACCAATATGTTCGAGGAAAAAAATCAGAAAAAAAGAATGAAGAAAACCTAGGAATTATGTGGGACACACTATCAAGACGAAAAATTTGCATGTAATTGGAGTTCTAGAACAGGAGGAGGCAATGGAAAATGCGGAGAGAACTGTCAATGATTTGCTGACAGAAAACTTCCCTAATATCTTGAAAGATGAAAAGATATCCATCCAAGAAGCTCAACGAACTCCATAGAGTGTAGACCCCAAAAGAAAGTCACCAAGACATATCATAATCACACTTGCCAAAACCAAAGACAAAGGAAGAAACTTGAGAGCAGCTCAGCAAAAAACAAAAAGTCACCTACAAAGGGGAACCAATAAGACTAAGCTCTGATTACTTGGCAGAAATCATGCAGGGAAGAAGGCAATGGGAAGACGTATACAAAACTTTGAAAGAAAAAATATTGCCCAGCAACAATTATATATTGAGCAAATTTGTCTCTCAAAAATTAGGACATTTCAACCACCCTGACAGGGAACACAACAGAGAGTCCCTGTTGGAACAGGAGAAAAGTGGGGTGCAGAACTCAAATTCTAGTAAAAAGACAAGACTTAATGGTTTGAGACTGGAGGAACCCTAAAAAGCATGACCCCCACACTCTAAGTCAACCCAGCCGTAAAACCATTCCCGAGGCCAACTCTTCAGTTAAAGATTAGACTGGACTATGGGACATAAAATGATAGTCATGAAGAATGTGCTTCTTAGCTCAAGTAGATACATGAGACTAAATGAGCAGCTCCTGTCTGGAGGTGAGATGAGAAGGCAGAGAGGGTCAGGAGCTGACTGAATAGACATGAGAAATCAGGGGTGGAAAGGAGGAATGTGTTGTCACAGTATAGGGAGAGCAATTAGGGTCACATAACAATGTATGTATAAATTTTTGTATGACAGACTAACTTGAATTGTAAACTTTCACTTAAAGTACAATAAAATAAAATAAATTAGGACATTTCCAGATAAACAGAAATTAATGGAATTTGTAAAAATCAGACCAAACTTACAAGAAATATTAAAGAGAATCCTTCAGAGAGAGAACCAACAACATCAGACCACAACCCGAGATTAAGACACTGGACAGCATCATCCAGACACCAACCTAGATAAAGAGGTGTGGAAGGGTGTAAGAGAACACACTCATCTGCAGATATAGGCTTGGTGGTGGTTATTTCGAAATACATAACTATAGGAGTTACTTATATATTAATAAAGACAATAGAGCACACAAGGGCCACAGTCAGGGCAACTTCTTAGTCATAACCAAACGTCTCACAGGACAAAGTTCCTAGGCTCGAAGGCAAAGGACCATAGACTCAGGGTACAGCTATGTCAATTGGCACAACATAGTTCATAAACATGAAGTTCTGCTTCCTACTTTGGTGAGTAGCATCTGGGGTCTTAAGAGCTTGTGAGTGGCCATCTGAGATACAAGTATTGGTCTCTTACTGTCTGGAGCAAAGGAGTGTGAAGAAAACCAAAAACTCAAGGGAGCAATTAGTTAAAAGGACTAATGGACCACATGAACCACAGCCTACACAACCCTGAGACCAGAAGAACTAGATGGTGCCCGGCTACCATTATCGACCTCTCTGACTGGGATCACAACAGAGGGTCCCAGACAGAGCGGGAGAAAAATTGTAGAACAAAAAATCAAATTCACAAAAAAGACTAGACTTACTGATCTGACAGAGACTGGAGGAACCCCCAAGACTATGGCCCTAAGACACCCTTCCGAACTGGAACTGAAGCTATGCCTGGAGACCACCTTCCAGCCAAATCATAGACAGGCCCATAAAATAAACACTAACACTTGAAAGGAACATGCTCCTTAGATCAATTATACCAGATCAACAGGGCAACATTTGCCCAAAAGCGAAGATGAGAAGGCTGGAAGGGGAAGTAAATCAGGACTAAAGGAAACAGGAAAACTAGGACGGAAATGGGGAGAGTGCTGACATGTTGTGGGGAATGAAACCAATGTCATGGAACTCTTTACGTACAAACTCTCGAATGGGAAATGAATTTGCTTTGTAAACTTTCACCTCATACACAATAAAAATAAAAATTAAAAAAAGACTACTGCTTGGTTTCCTTTAGTCCTCCAGGTCTTGATTCTGGGGTTTCCAGAATCCGGCTGTAATCCTATAACACTTTTTACTGAAATTAGCTATTTGCTTTCTATTTATTGCCCTCCAAAGAGTCCTGAGGGAGCCCTGGAGGTGCAAACAGTTAAGTGCTCGGCTGCTAACACAAAGACTGGTGGTTAAATCCACCCAGTGGCTCCACAGGAGAAAGACCTGCCCATCTACTCCTGTAAAGATTGTTGTTGTTGTTAGATGCTGTCCAGTCAATTCCAACTCACGGTGACCTTACGTACAACAGAATGAAACCCTGCCCAGTCCTGTGCCGTCCTCACAATCGTTGCTATGCTGGAGCCCGTTGTTGCAGCCACTATGTCAGTCCATCTCATTAAGGTTCTTTCTCTTTTTCGAAGACCGTCTACTTAACCAAGCATGATGTCTTTCTCCAGGGACTAGTCCTTCCTGTTCACGTGTCCAAAGTATGTGAGACGAAGTCTCGCCATCCTTACTTCTAAGGAGCATTCTGGCTTTACTTTTTCCAAGACAGATTCGTTTGTTTTTCTGGTAGTCCAGGGTATATTCAATATTCTTCACCAACACCATGATTCAAAGGCACCTGTAAGGATTACAGCCTAGAAAACCCTATGGGTCAGTTCTACTCTGTCATGTGGGGTTGCTATGAGCTGAAAATCAACAACAGCAACAAAGGGGCCTAGTAAAGATCTCCATCCAGCTTGTCACTCCCTGTCTACTGTTAAGTGAAAAAAGCAAGGTACAAAACAGTGTGTATAATAAATAAAGGCTTGATGTGCTGAAACAGAAACAGGTGTACTTACAGAAAAGCATGGAACACATACACAAGCAGGGCAGAATGGAAGCACTGCTTGAAGGTAAACTCTTTGACGGCAGGAATTTGTTACTTTTTTATTCACTGCTGTATGCCCAGTGCCTCCAACAGGCACTCAACAAATACTTATTAAACAAATAAATAGAACAGAAAGAAAGAGATATGTGAGAAGCTGGTATTCTTGGTTGCCCAGGGAGTGGGAGAGCACGGACAGTAGGCATGGGTGGGAGTAAGGACTGGATACCATTCCGTATTCTGTGACTTTTGCACACGTGACGTATACCAGCTTTAAAAAGAAAAAAGAACAGAACAGAAAAAAGAGTAAGAACAGGAAAGCAGGACACCTTGGGGATAGAAACACGTTGGATAAATGTGAAGTCCCATCAAGAGTCTCTTACTGACAGCCACACTCAGTTACAACAGGGGATTGTCAAAAGAGCCACCTAGAGGATTAATGGTGCCTGCTCCCTCCCGTTTGCAAGAGTGAAATCAATCCCCCCCTTTTGCACAGCATCCCTGCTGGGCTAATCTGCTCCTGGTTTCCAACAGCAAGCCCTGAGTGTTCCCATTACATAAACAAATGCAGCTCCCAGAAATAGCTCACCCGCTGGCTTTGCATCCTGGAGCAGCAGACTTTCCTCAGAGGGCCCCTTGACACCCGTCCACCTCATGGGAAGTCTTGCTGCTTGTTCTCCGCTAAGCTGATTTCACCTTTGGAAACAGGAGTCACTCTTGGGGAAGGAAAGGCCCCACGTGCTTAATTGGAGCCAATTCCTGGTACCACAAACATTCTTCTGTTTCCAGCAATATCCCCAAATGTCCAATGTCAGAGCCTCCTCTAAAAGGTGAGAGGAACATATGAGAGAGACGGAATTAGTTTTTTTTGTTTGTTTTGGCCAGGAATTTTACAGAAAATCTCATCACAACTTTATGCAGGACATGAGATCACCCAATCTGATAGAAAGTGGTGCTCAGATAAGCAGGTTGGGAAGATTCCCACCAGGCCTGTCTGTCTCTAAAACACATGTTCTCTTCACTCTACCTCACTGTCTCCCAACATTTGTATGATGTTTGCACCTTACAATGTGCCTCATATAAAAGATCTCATTGATCCTCACAACCCTGAAATCTAGGAGTTATGTTTAATTTCCATTTTACAGAAGGGAAAGCTGAGGCTCACAGATGGGACCATAGAGGCAGCATGGTATAAGAGAGAGAGCACTGGACAAGGAGTGGGAGAAGGCCTGGATCCTGCTCCTGATGACCTTTGGACTTGGGCAAGTCATGCATCCCCTCTGGCCCTCTGTTTCCTCATTGTCTCACGTCTCCAACAGCTCAAGTAGTCTATGATCGTATCAAATCTCTCAGCGTTCCTTTTAACAAGATTACAACTGTAGTTACAAGGGGGGAGCCAACAGAAACTTAAGTACACAACTGATTCCGGCAGGTTATTTGCATTTGTTCCTATGCTGAAGTTCACACTTCTAAGTTTATACAGTTACAACGTCTTAATCATAATAACGCTGCTTCTAGCCCGCCGTTAACATTCGCATTGGAAATGGAAATGCCAAACCGTTAATAGCACCCCAGGGCTTTGCGGTTCAGGCTGTTACCCGTCTTCAGTGATTTTTATCGTATTTAAATTTATAAAAATATCAACCTTTTAAATTTTAGCATTAGGGAATTCCAAGCCAGTGTCTGGACACCCTGGTGGCATAGTGGTTAAGAGCTATGGTGGCTAACCGAAGGGCAAGGCAGAAAATAAAACTCTGTCCACCAGGAACAAGTCAGCCCCCGTGTGCACCAACTACCCTGAGCTGGTGAAAACATTTGAAAACCCCGGCTCTGCCTGTCTGCCCTTGGGGTGCTTCTGTTTGCTAATGGGAATTGCCAGCAATGGCGGCAGGCCACTGCTGAGTTAAATAAAGCAGCAGTTCAGACCAGCTGTATATAGAGACCCATGGTCCCTTTCTTAGACTGAGTTCTCTAGAGAAGCAAAAACACTAAAGCGTGTAAATATATATAGAGAGAGATTTATATCAAGGAAATGGCTCACACAGTTGTAGCGGCTGTAACATTCCAAGTCCGTGGGTCAGGATGGAGGCTTCTCCTGATTCATGTAGCTGCAGGGGCTGGCAAACCCAAGATCAGCAAGTCGGGGAGCAGGGCTCTGGAACTTGCATAGTTAACCATTACACTAGGCTACCTCTCTAAAATAAACAGACAAAAAAGCTCTCATTCGTGGCTACACAGTGCACTCAACGTGCCATTTCCTGGGGATGTTGTCTGTGTCCCAGAATTTCTCCTAGAGTATCCTTCATTGCTTTGGTGATGTTGTCCTGGTCCAAGACCTCGCCCGTAGATCTGACGCAGAAACCTGCTTCTGTTAGTCAGCACAATGAAGATGGGTCCATCCCTAATGTGCGAATAGACACACGTTACCCAGCTCCAGAGACTGAGGGTAAACCAGGTCATTAATTTTCAATGAGTAATTACTATCTCAAGAAAGCTTGGTGGCTCAGTGGTTAAGCACTCAGCTCCTCACCGGAAGGTTGAAGTTTCTAACCCACCAGCCACTCTGCTGGAGAAAAGACCTGGTGATCCACTTCCATAAAGATTGTTGTTGTTGTTAGGTACCAACAAGTCACTTCCAACTCAAAGCGACCCTACGTACAACAGAACAGAACACTGCCCAGTCGTGCACCATCCTCACAATCGTTGCTATGTTTGAGCCCATTGTTGCAGCCACTGTGTCAACCCAACTCCTTGAGGGTCTTCCTCTTTTTCACTGACCCTCTACCTTACCAAGCATGATGCCCTTCTCAGGGACTAGTCCCTCCTGATAACATGTCCAAAGTACATGAGACAAAGTCTCATCATCCTTGCTTCCAAGGAGCACTCTGGCTGTAAAGATTAAAGCCTAGAACACCCTATGGGCAGTTCCACTCTGTTCTATAGGGTCGCTATAAGTCAGAATTGACTCGACAGCACACCACAACAACAACCATCCTAGGAACTAGAACCCTTGAGTCCTTGTGATCAATAGCAGTCAGAATCAGAAGTTTGCCTGCAAACCATGGGTTCAGAAAGAGGGGAGTCAGAAGATTCATGTCTGACAGCTAGAGGCTGATGAATCAGCCACAGCAGTCATGCCTCCTACTTGCTCCTGCCTGGGGAACAGTGACTCTGAAGGTACTGGCCGAGCCTTCCTCTCCTCAACATTTTTCCCTGGGATTCATATTTTCTTGGATTCCATTGTTGACCTAGTCCTACTGCTTATTAACTTATTTCTTCACATAAATGACTTGTTGCTTTTAATCAGGTTACAGCAAAACCTGGAGCATGGGGAAACTTTCTGTAATATGACTTTGGGGGCATTGTTGGCTTAGTGAGAGAATTCTCATCTTCCATGAGGGAGACCTGAGTTTGATTCCTGGCCAATGCACCTTACGTGTAGCTGCCACCCGTCTATGAGTGGAGGCTTTTGTGTTGCTATGATGTTGAACAAGTTTCAACAAATACAGGCTAGGAAGAAAGGTCTGGTGATCTACTTCTGAATATTACCCAATGAAAACCCTATGGATCACAATGGTCTGATCCCATTGTGCATGAGGTTGCCATGAGTTGGTGACTTTGAGAATGTCTGCTGTGACCCTTGAAAAGTTTAGGAGTTCACTGTCCAAAGAGGAAGAGAAACATAGGTAGATAACTACTACTCAGGATTACAAGGATGACGGAGGTGAGCGTGGAGTATAACAGGAAAAGAGATGCGCAGCCATATTGGGAGGGAGGATGTTGTCAGGACATCTAAGGGGACTTCTGAGCTGTTATAAAGGATGAGAAGAAGATAACCGGGCAAAAATGTATGTGTATAAACCAATTCGTGACGCCTTTGAAGAATTATCAGCACTTCATTATGGGTATAGTAGATTGGAGGTGGGATGGGGAGCTAGAAGCTGTGGAAAGAGATGAGGCCCTTGTGCTGACTAGAAAGAAGTTGCCCCCTGCAGGCCCAGGACTTTCCCAGGCTCCGTTGCTCTAGCTGTACTCAGCACCTCCCCTCAGCTGGGTGCCTGTATGGACAAACTCCACCACTATCTGCCAGGCGCTGGTGCAGGGTACTGTATCATTCAGGATGGTGCCATGGTCTGGGGGGCTTGGAGTTGCTCAGAAAACACTCAGAATGTGAAAGATCAGAAGGGTTGAAATCAGCTTAGCGACACGATCACAACTGTGTTGGAGAAAGAACGCCCTGAAAGCAGTGAGGATGATGGGCTGGCAGACAGAGAGAGAGAGAAGGCTGGGATGCCTGTGGAGAGGCTCTGGCAGTACCAGGCAAGCACATCAAAGGATTCAAGCAGAGGCAGGGGAGGTGGAGGAGAGAGGATGGCTTTCAGAGATCCTTGGAGGGTAGATTGGACAGGATTTTGTAACCACCTGGATAAGGGAAAAGAGAGATGGGGGACAAGATGATGGCTGGTTCTCAGCTCGGGAGAGAAAGTGACTCTGGATGTGGGAGCCATCGATAGAGAGATAGACAGAGATGAAGTTGAATCCATGGGAGAATCAAGTGTGAAGAGCACCAAGAACAAAATCAGGGAACCCTGAGCTTTTAGAGATAGGAAGAAATTTGCTGGGACTGGGGAGGAAATGCAGCCAATGTTGGCCTACGGGTCTTTTTCTGATAAGTAGGAGGTATCTCTAGAGACCAGTGTGTGGCAGGTCTTAAGAAAGTGAGGAGGACACAGCTGCTGTGGGGAGTGGGTGAGGGAGTTGACTGGGGACACGGAGAGGACTGCCTAGCACGGGTTGTTTTCTCCTTGCCCGACAGCTGCTCACTGTCAGTGGACCAGATGGAATAATGAGGTAAGATTCTCCCAGCACAGAAGCTACACCCTAGGAGCGAAGCAAGTGCTTTCCGATGCAGGATGTATTCCTCTGAACCACTAGAGGGCTGCTGGGGCCTGATGGAGTAATTTGCTCGTCGGAGTGGATGAAGAAGCTCCCAAATGACCTCTGTAGATACAACCAGGAGGGGGCCTGCCCCTGAACATTTTCAGGCCTGGGGCGGGAGTACAAATGGAGGCCCATATACCAGGTGTCTAAATATTTACGAACTATAAATTTAACTATTCCCACGGCTGGCCCATTCCCCGCCAGGGCCTTACAGCCCATTCCCAGGCATCATTTTTGCAACCCAGAGGCTAAAGGAGCCGAACTCTCCCCTGGACCAGTCCTGCCACTGTGAGCCTAGGAGTAGCAGAAGCTGAACCTGGGCCCAGGACTCCCAGCTGATGACTGGACTCCCTGAACCCTGGGTAGGGACCAACCCAATCAAGACCCTCAGGAAGCTGAGTGTCTTAGTCATCTAGTGCTGCTATAACACCACAAGTGGGTGGCTTTAACAAAGAGAAATTTATTCTCTCACAATCTAGTAGGCTAGAAGTCCAATTTCAGGGCATCAGCTCCAGGAGGCTTTCTCTCTCTGCTGACTCTGGAAGAAGATCCTTGTCATCAATCTCCCTTTGGTCTAGGAGTTTCTCAGCTCAGGGACCCCAGGTCCAAAGGACCCACTCTACTCCTGGCACTACTTTCTTGGTGGTATGATATCCTGCTGTCTCTCTGCTCTCTTCTCTCTTTTATATCTCAAAAGAGATTGACTCTAGATACAATCTAGTCTTGCAGATTGAGTCCTGCCTCATGAACGTAACTGCCTCTAGTCCTGCCTCATTAACATCATAGAGATAGGGTTTACAACACATAGGAAAATCGCCTCAGATGACAAAATGGTGGACGATCACACAATTCTGGGAATCATGGCCTAGCAAGTTGTCATACATTTTTGGGGGACACAATTCAATCCAGTCCCTGAAGAAGGACACCGTGCTTAGTAAAGTAGAGGGTCATTGAAAAAGAAGAGGACCCTCAATGAGATGGATTGACACAGTAGCTGCAACAACGGGCTCAAGCATCACAACAATTGTGAAGACGCCGCCGGCGCAGGCAGTGTTTTTGTTTTGTGGTACATGGGGTCGCTATGAGTCAGAATCGACTCCACAGCACCTAATAACAACGAATTCAGTCCATAACATGGAGACAGCCAGGTCCCCACCCCCTCTGCATGGTTTCACCAACTCAGCATTTCTAGGCAGTTCTAAGCACCTTCCAAAACTACATCACTGGGGCAGAGAAGAGGGAACAAACCCAGAGATCTTGGGAAAACTGTCTGGCTGAACACCCACTTAGGGTGATTATAATCAAAGTAGGTCCTCTGGAAACACCCTGAATGTCCCTCAGCTGGCGAGTGAATACTTTCCCTCTAATTTACCTGTTCGGCAAATTTGAAATTTTTCATGGATTGGTTTTGCTTAAGTGGTAAGTCATCGTGTCTCCATGTTCCTCGACAGATCTACCATATGTATCTTTTTATTATGGCAGAGCCAACCGGAAACCAGAAAAATGGAGAGGAAAAGGGGAGAAGATAGTACAAAACAATGGCTGAAACAGAATGCAGTTCTATTTGTCTTTCTACTGCAGGCTCACAGATACTCACACATCCCTCCCCAGGCCAGCACTCGTTCCCGCTTGTTTTTCAGAAGCATTGCGTGAAACCATAGGAGTCACTTCCGCTGAAAGTGTGCCTTACCCTTGTGACATAGATGAGGGAAGTGCTTTCTTAAAATTGTCGTGTCATGGAGAAGACATTTGGCATGAACATCTGTTACACCAGAGTGTTGTTCTTAACTAGGGGGGTCTAGAAAGTCTGGAATGCCTGCTAAAGTCAGTCAGTCTTTCTATGACTCAGTTTATCTGTAAAATGGGAAAATAATAATAACTCTCTTCCTCTTCTCACACAAGGGTCCCTGCGTGGTGCAAATGGTTTGCACGTGACTACTAAACTAAAGGAGCCCCGGTGGCGCAGTGGTTAACAGTTTGGCTGCTAATCAAAAGGTCAGCAGTTTGAATCCACCAGCCGCTCCTTGGAAACCCTATGGGGCAGTTCCACCCTGTAACACACTGGGTGGCCGTGAGTTGGAATTGACTCCATAGCAACAGGTTTAGTTAGTTTTTTCCCCACATAACCATGGTGAGGACCAGATAAGATGTCATATATGAAAGAGCTGTACAAACTCTGAGATAGTATAAGCAAACCTGAACCGCTGCTGAGTGGTGTAAGACACAGCCCACATGGCAGGAAAATGAGAATTCATGCGCTCAGCTGCTAACTGAAAAGTCAGAAGTTCGAGTCCAGCCAGAGATGCTGCAGAAGAAAGTCCTAGTGATCCACTTTTTAAAAATCAGCCACTGAAAGCCCTATGGAGCACAGTTCTACTCTGACACACACGGGGTCGCCATGAGTTGGAATTGGTTTTTTCAACTGGTTACAACAGCAGGAACCCCTGGCCCTTAGAGATGGCCTCAGAAGCTTGTTAGTGGCTGGAATACTTTTTATCTCTAGTCTGCAACCAACCTGCAGGCAGCCTTCTTCCCCTTCTTCCTCCCTTGTCTTACAGGAGCACAATCGAAAGATTTATCTTTCTACTCGGGTACTGGGTCCCAGCCTACTAGCCTAGCCAGGGTCACTAGGTTTACTGGTGAGCTCTGGCAAAACCATCCTGAGTGTGCTGAGAAACAGTGGAGGTCAGCACTACAGCCAGGCCCTGCTGTTGTTCTGGCCCCACGGTTCAGTGGACAGGCTAATGCGGCCTGTTAAGGGAGGTGGGGCGTGAACAATGGGAACAAAGCCCGGCCTGCTGTGCTCCAGGAGGCAAAGTGCTGGCAAGGACTTCTCCCGAGAGCTCATCAATTCCAGAACCACTCAACCAGGCTGCTGAGCCCCTGTGGTCGCTGACTTGCAATGGGGCATGTTGGCTCTGGGGAAAATGGGAAGAGTGAACGGAAATGAGATGGGTTAGCTGAGATAAGGGAAGACCAAGGGGGCATGACAAGGCCAGGTGCTGCCCCAGCAGAAATAAAGGCCATTAACTTGCCCTTTCTGTGCAAATTGCTACTTCCCTCAGCTGCACAGAGCCCTCTGGCTCTCCTGGAACCCCTGCCACTGTCCCCACTCCACTCCTCAAACCCCCTCCCCCAATCTGCTTTTGTAAAAGGATTTCTAAATCACCCACAGAGACCTCAGTCATCATTTACTAAAGCAGGAAGAGGCTGGAGAGACCACCAGCCCATGGTTACCAGCTTTTCCACCACCATGGACTCCTCTTAAAACTCTGCCTCCAGGGAGCCCACATTTGGAAGATTTTAGAATAGTAGCTGCCTTTATTGAGTACCTACTCCTTTGGGTCACTCATTGGGCTAAGAATTTTTCCCTTATTAGCTCATCGAATGCCAACAATACCTCTGGGAAGTAGATATAAATATTTCTGCTTTACGAACGAAAAAGCTAAGCCTAAGAGAGGTTTGTTTGCCCCAAATCTCACAACTACAAATTACGGAAGTTAGAATTGAACTTAGGTCAGTCTAGTTTCAAGGTCTCGCACACCGCCAGCATTTAAAAAGAAACAGCGCATGGTCCTAGCAATTCTGCTCCTAGGTATGTACCCAAGAGAAATGGAAACATACATCCACACAAAAACTGATACACGAATGTTTATCACAGCATTATTCAAAATAGCCAAAAGATGGAAATAATCTAAATGCTCATCAACAGAAGAATGAATAAGCAAAATGCCGTATATCCATACAATGGGATATTATTCAGCCATAAAAAGGAATGAAGTACTGATACAGGCTACAGTATGGATAAACTTTGAAAAAGGTATGCTAAGTTAAAGAAGCCAGTCACAGAAAATCATGTGTTATATGATCCCATTTATATAAAATGTCCAGAATAGGCAAATATATAGAGACAGAGCGTATATTCATTGTTGCTCAAGGCTGGAAGGAGGTGGGAAAATAAGGGCTAGTTAAAGGGTACAAGGTTTCTTTTTTAGGGTGATGAAAATGTTCTAAAATTGACCGTGGTGATGGTTGCACACATCTGTGAATACGCTAAAAACCATGGAATTGTATGCTTTCCTTGGGTAGATTGTATGGCATACGAATTATATCTTAATAAAGGTGTTTAAAAAAAGAAAGAAATGGCTCATTCTGTGGCTGACAAGGTGACACTGTTCCGTCTCTCGCAGTCTGAGAAGAGAAATCACATGGTTCACTGGAAGGAACACAGGCTTAGGAACCAGAGCAACCTGGGCTCTACCACCGTCTCCAGGATTAATTAGCCATGTGACCTTGGACAAGTCATTTCGCCTTTCTGAGTCCCCGTTCCTCATCTGTAAACTGGGCTTCATAAGCCCTATCTCATCCACTTGTTGCATGATCAGGGAAAGCCTCCAGAACCTCCAGTTCTAAAATTTCCTGATTTTAAACTCTGAGGCTTGAGAGAAGAGGTAGAGGTGGACTCTGCCTCTTGTGGACAGAAAGGCTTCCCTAGCATTGAAGTCAGGGCCCCAAGGGATCCTTCTCTCTGGTGTGTGCCAGAGGCTGATCAGCCAAAGTGCTGGGAGGAGAGTTTGGTGATTCACTGCCCTCTGCTAAGGACTCCCCAGGTGCTGCAAATGATTAATGCCACCGAAAGGTTGGAGGTTGGAGTCTACCCGGAAGTGCCTCAGAAGAAAGGTCTGGTGATCTACTTCCAAAAAAACAGCCATTGAAACCCCTGTGGAGCACAGTTCTACTTTGACATACATGGGTCACCATGAGCTGAAATCCACTCAGTGGCAACGGGTTTGGGTTTTTTGTTTGTTTGTTTTGGCATCTCCTGAGAGGTACAGACAGAAGAAATGGGTAGAAATTAGACAACAAGGGGGATTTGTGTGCACTCTAGGGACAACCCTGCTGACTTTGAAAACTGTTGGGCGCTAGAACTCCACAGGCTTATGAGAGAGCTAAGAGAAGGCCAGACTCCTGTGATAATGAAAATTTGGCTCTTTCTAAAGGCAGTGGGATGGTTTGGATGTTTCTGATATATTTCTTTCCAACTAGGAAGCATTTGCCAAAACATAGATGCTTTTCTAAAAACAACTGGGGGATAGAAAGAGAAGGAAAATGCTAAACAAGTAAAAGAATAAAATGAACAAAATACCAAAAAAGTTGGTAACAGAGGTATTTTAATACTAAGAAACGGTACCATCATGGTAACCAGGGTGGTAAAGTACATGCTATGTACTTTTCAAACATGAACTCATTTTAATGCTCACAAAGAAGGTGTTATCTTTGTTTTGCAGGTAAGGAAATTGAGAGTTTTATGTATTGCATTGGGCGAATCTGGTGCAAAAGACCTCTTCAAAGTGTTAAAAAGCTAAGAAGGACTAAGGTGCGCTTGACTGACTCAAGCCATGGTATTTTCAGTAGCTTCATATGCATGTGAAAGCTGGACGATGAATAAGGAAGACGGAAGAAGAACTGATGCCTTTGAATTATGGTGTTGGTGAAGAATATTGAATATACCATGGACTGCCAGAAGAAAGAACAAATCTGTCTTGGAAGAAGTACAGCTGGAACGCTCCTTAGAAGCGAGGATGGCAAGACTTTGTCTCACAGACTTTGGACATATTATCAGGAGGGATCAGTCCCTGGAGAAGGACATCACGCTTAGTAAAGTAGAGGGTCAGCAAAAGAAAGGAAGACCCTCAATGAGATGGATTGACACAGTGGCTGCAACAATGGGCTCAGGCATCACAAGGATTGTGAGGATGATGCAGGACAGGGCAGTGTTTTGTTTTGTGGTACGTAGGGTTGCTATGAGTCAGAATAGACTTGACAGCACCTAACAACAACAACTACACGTATTAGATTCTGTGACTTACACATAATCTGTAGAAATGGCAGCACTGGAATCCATTTATGCCTAACTCCCCAGAGAAGAAGGGGACTCGCTAGCCCTTGTTGGTTCTTAGGAAGGGACAGTCAGGTCCTTATCAGGGCTGGTGGAAGGGCACAAAGAGAGCTGGGTCTCCTTAGAACTTAATCTGTTGTCTGAGTCTAAGAAGAGAGGGTCAAAGAACGGAACATAATCCTCCAGTCGTAGTCTGCACCGATCAGACTAGAGCTAAGACAGGGAAAAATGTAGATGGCAATCCGCACAGAGGAGAGGAGCAGGCTGGGGAGGAGTCCGGGAACCAACCACATCAGGAGAGAAACCGCTGAAGTAGCTGCTGTTCGGCCTAGAAATCAGAGCATGGAGGCGAATTGGAGCGACCTTTCAATCTCTAAAATCTGTCTCGTGGATGAAGAAATAGTTGGAAAGCAGAACGAGTATTGCTGGTCGAAAGCTACAGGGAGCGGATTTGGGTGCAATGTAAGGAAACACCTTTCAATATTGGGAGCCCTTGGACAAGCAAAGATTGGAAACTGGTGTCCATAGGCCAAATTCAGCTGCAGACCTGTTTCGTTGGCTTGCAGTGTTCTTTTTTTCTCATTATATTTAAATATCCTTCTGCGGGTGGTGCTGGCCTATGAGGCCACAGTTCACACCACTGTCTGTGTTTTAGCCCCCAGGTCACTTGTGTGTAAACTGCCTTGCCCCTAAAGCAGGGCTGTTGAATTTAGCAAATAAAAATACAGGCTGCCCCGTTAAATTTAAGACAAATGACAAATAATTTCTTAGTAAGTCTGTGTAATGCTACGGATATACTTATGCTACTTGGGATATACTAATACTGTCCTGTCTTTGATCTGGCCACTCTACCCTGGAGGCATTTAAATGGGAGCCCCTGATGATGCATTCTGAGGAAGTAGGCTCCACATTTGGGCAATACTCAAGCAGCAGCTTGTCTCAGATGAACCTTTGGATGGGAACTGGGCTAAAATGGTCTCAGTACGCCCTTGCCCTATTTTCTTTGGGCTTCCACTCCAGGGCAAAAAAGCCGACAACAGGTAGAGGGAGAAACAACTCTCAATAACAACCCAGGTGCTGTTCTGGGTGTGGCTGACGGATGGGGTGCCCCCTTCTTGCTCCAACAGCAGAATGTTCTACTGGAAGAGCTGGGATTGGTTGATAGATGAAGAGATAAAATGGTTTTGACCTCTAACATCAATTGCTCGTAAAACTCCTTTAAGGTGCAAGGTGATTGACACATCTGCAGCTGGGGAGAATGGTGACAACCTTTCTGCCTCAGAGCATGTATCAAGAGGCATGTAACATCCTAAAATGACAACTCTGGCTTATCTATCCAAAGCCATCTTTTGTTTCTCTGCAACTGTGGTTAATCATCCTGACACTTCTTGTTTGCTTGTCCTGCTGCCAAAATTGCTACTCTGGTTGTTTGGAACAGACTGACTGACTCACCGAGGATTGCAACATGGCAGCCATTGATACTCGAGAAGAGACTGGCGCTAACTACTCACTCTGTTACCACGGCCTCAGTTTCCTCAGCGAAAAATGGGTCAGGATCTCTGAGCTCACTTCTAGAAACTGTGCCTCAAAAAATAAGTGTCTATAGTCTTTGGTCATCAGATAGTCCTTTGGGGTCCTCCTTGTGGCTTCCAAAGAATTAGTGTTCGCTATGAGTCGGAATTGAGTTTATGACAATGGGTTTTTGGGTTTTTTTTGGTGATAGGACTTGAGAGAGCATTTGGTTCAACTCCTTCATTCTGGAGATAAGGAAAGTCAGCCTCACAGTAGGGTGACAAGGTCCAGGGCAGGTGACCAGACGCAGCCCTCGGCCAGAGCTCTGGGCAGCACAGCCCACAGTCTCCCCTTCCTTGTCCTCAGTCCTGTGTGTCTCCCTGCTTGACTTCCACCCAATTTTCTCAAAGCCCCTCACTCAAGACAAACAAAACAACAAAAGACAGGGGAAGATAAGAAAATGAATAAAAATATTTGCAGGGGAGTGTGCCCTGGTGGCGTAGTGGTTAAGTGTTAGGCTGCTAATCAAAATGTCGGCAATTCAAATCCACCAGCCGCTCCTTGGAAACCCTATGCGGCAGTTCTGCTCTGTCCTAGAGGGTGGCTATGAGTCGGAATCCACTCAACGGCAAGGGGTTTGGTTTTTGGTTTTGGTGCACCTGAACAAGCCCTCTCCTTAGTGATTCTAATGTGTTGTTTTTGGGAAAAGCTCCTAGAGGACATGGGTTTTGCTGTCTCCTTTAAACAGTGGCGCATTCAGAATAGTTCGGGTTTAGTCGGACGCTCACTAAGTATTCTTGATGACGCCGTGTTTCCTCCATCATTCTCCTCATGAAGATTAAACAGGTAAAAGCCTCAAGAGTTACTCAAATTAAGTAAGACTAGATAAAATCCCATTTTACTTATTGTGAAGTGGGGACAAACTGTTCAATGTGGCCTTTCTTTTCACAGAAAAACTGAACTTCAGGTCAAGAATTAACTGGCACAGAAGTGTCTGGATCTTAGACAAGAGACTTTAGGTGACTATAGTGCCACATTTTTCAAGTAAGGGCCCTCTTTCTACTGGTGCTTCTTGATAGGTACTCTGCCTCCCAATCAGACCTTCAGGGGGCCTGTCCTTTCCTTTTTGAAAAACTGCCAGGGTCTTGCACTTACATCATGCACACAGATCCTCAGCCGATGTGTGTTGAATGAATGAGTTGGAAATAGAGAGAAAAGAACAAGGGCTTTGAAAGGAGAAATATCCTGGATCAAACCCTGCTCCTCCACTCATCAGCTGATGCACTTGGGCAAGTTTTTTACCTGAGCCTCAGTCTCCTGATTTGTACCATGCAGATCCACCACTTCTCTTACGGGGTTGTTGTGGATAGAAAATGGGATCATGTAGGCACTCGATAAACGGCAGCTGTTCTTATTACAGCTGTTGAATTCATGCAAAACATAAGCGACAAGAACCACCACATGGTTCTCTGATTTTCTCACTTTTAATGCAGCCCCGCTTGGTCTGGCACAAAGATTTAGACTGGTGATCTGAAGAACGATGCTTCGTGTAACTGCCCGGGGGTGGGGGGGAGGCGCTACATTGTTGGTCCTAAAAGTACTGAAGAGGAGGCATTACAGTCAGCAGTGGAATGCAAAAGCCCATTGTTTTATTTACGATGCCTATTTGGACCACAAGGTCAGCCAGCATTTGGCCCCCACGAAGAAGCATGTGGCTCCTTCCGCATCATCACTCCACAATGCGGCGGAAAGACTGAATGGCTGGGGATGCTGCGCCCCAGTCGATGGGCTTCCGGTACTCTGTCTTGTCCAGGAGGTACTGCCTGCCACGGTAATTGGGCAGCTCATAGAAAATCCAGACACCCTCCAGCACCTTACAGGAGTGGATCTCTCGCATGTGAAACTGCTCCATGGTGGAAGGGCAGTCTTGAGTGGTTTCGTACATCTGGCCGGTGAAATCCCCTTTCTCAAAGATCTGAAGCTTATAATGGGCTCCACTAGGCTGAAGACACATAGGAAGAAATGCACAGCAAACCATTATGGAAACTAGTAGGTCAAGGACTCAGAGAACAGAACGGCTCAGAACCTACTATCTTCAAAGCTAGATGATCTGAACTCTCATCCCCACCGTGCGCTGACTAAGACATCTGACTTTCTCAATGAGAAAAAAAATTCCTCAGAATACTCCAGAGGTAGAGAAAGGGCTATGGAAATCATCAGTGTATCGGTCTTGTGATGACCTGCCCTAAGATTTTATTCAAGCCTCCGTAGCCAACACTAAGACTTGGAAAACCCTTAAGAAAACACTTTCACATAAGAGCAACAAAGAGGAGAGAGCGAGGGAGTGAGAGAGCAAGCGCGAGAGGGAGCCTACAAGCCTCACATTCTCACCAGGTGGATAGCTCTGCAGGAGCTCAGGCGGTCATTGAGGCCCATCCAACGCTGGTACTCCGGGTACTCGCCCCGAGGTAAGATGTACACGTGCCCCGAAAAGTTGGGCCTTTCGTACACAGCCCAGGTGCCTCCTTCCACTCTAATGGAGTTGCAGCGATTCAGGTACGTGTGGAAATCAGCACAGTCGCAGTCACATTCATAGTGGCGGCCTTGGAAATTTTTGTCTTCATAGAAAGTAATCTGAGGACAGGGCAACCAGAGAAAAGAACTGACACATTGGGTGGCTTTATTCAAAGATAAAATAAAAATGAATAGCATAGTCTTTACTTTAGAAATTCCTTTCTCCTCTGTTTTGAGAAGAAAACATGTCATTGTACCTCGTCCCACAACAGTATTTGTTTTCTGGAAGACAACTTTAGTTGTCGATAACATGTATGAGTGAGTACTTTCTGAAGGCTTCAAATGAAGCCAAGCAGAAGAGTGCTCTAATAGAAGCCAGCAACTTCAGACTCAAGTTCATTGCTTCCTCCTTTGTGTTCACACAGCTCTCTGGACTTATCCCATTATGTTGCAAATTCTCCATCTATATTCTGTCTCTCCCTCTCTCCCGCCAGCTTTCTTCCAAAGGCAAGGACCAAGACTTGATCAGTCATGGAACCCCTGTGTAAGCACTTGACAGGCCCTCAGTAAGTGCTTGATGAAGATGAATGAGTTCTGGAGGCAGAAATTCATACATGGAAAATAAAGAGAGAAAAATAAAACACAGACCTTAGCTTTAGAGAGCTAATTTTAGGTGAATATAGAACATACACACTTGAAAATATATTATGTTCTGTGTTATTAGTTTATAGCCAACAGAGTACTTGCAAAGGAATCAAAATGACAAGAGAAGAATGCTCTTTGCTTCAAACTCTTCTCTCTTCTCAAGTTTCTATCACAATGCCTGGGACCACTGATGGTGCTAGAAAATATGGGTTTCAGAGTTCCTCCCCATAACCTGCCCTACTACCTTTGTCAAGTCACCTCTGGGCGCCAGTATCCCATTTGTAAGATGAGAGAACTAGACTAGATTAGAAGCCCTGGCTGTAAAGCAAATAAAACTAAGAGCTTTTCTGGTTGAAACAGAGGATGGAGTTCCCAGAAACTCCTAGGGCTTCGCGGAGCAGTTCCGGAAAATAACCAGACCAAACGAACTCTGGAGTTGGTTCCTTCTTGCTCTACAATTCCACAATCCAAGGTCAGTGCCAGGATATAAATTAAACTGAAACCACAAAAAGGTGGCCTGCTTCAAGTGGCCAATTTCCTGGCATTATACCGCCACCTTATGGCTGATGTGCTCTGTCGCTTTAAAAGGTGAAAACACGTGAGCCATTTCAGATTGAAATGAGCAGAGCCTGGTGAAGTGTCTTGAAGGATCTGTGAGTTGAGGATTAAAGGATAAGTAGGAGTTTTCCAGAAGCAAAGGGAAAGGACAAGCCTGATGAGAAGAATAAAGGAGTGAAAGGACATGGCCCGCTAAAGTAAGAACATGGCCCGCTATAGTAAGAACATGGCC
>NW_004444028.1:4489452-4491704 GCF_000243295.1 Trichechus manatus latirostris | reverse complement strand
GGATCTCCTTCTCTTCCACCCCAGGTGATTCTTTTTAAATAGTAACATACTAATAGTGCCTTCCTTCGCCTTAATTTTTTCCCTTCCCATTTCTCTTTAACTAGTCTATTTCCCATTCCTGAAAAGCTTCCTTTTTCCTTCCCACCCTTAAATCATCTACTTTGTCTCCTTTTTATCCCCCCTCAATTTCTTTCCCTCTTCCAGCTTCCTTCCCTGTCTTAGCATGCCCGTTGCCATTCAGTCAATTCTGCCTCATAGCCACCTTACAAAACACAGCTGCCCCACTGGGTTTCTCAAGGCTGTAATCTTTATGGAAGCAGACCGCCATGTCTTTCTCCCGCAAAGCGGCCGCTGACCTCTCGGTTAGCAGCCAAGTGCTTAACCATTGTGCCACCAGGGCTCTTTATCTTAGCCTAGCACATGTTTAGAGATACGTGGTCCCTGTTTACAGATGAAGAAAATAAAATAAAATCCCAGCATCACTACTATGGATTCAGCTATGGATCCCCTACTTACTAGTTATGCGACCTTGGACAGGTCGTTGAGCCTGTCTCTAGAGCTCAGTCTCTTCATTTGTAAACTTGAGTATCTACCACAGAGGGTTGCTGCAAGGGTCCAAGAGGATAAGGTGGATAACGCACTGAAATACCTGGCTCATGATTGCAAGTTTTTGCTGCAGTTGTTATCACAGATGAAGAGGTTAAGTGGCTTGCCTAAGATCCATGAGCTAGTTGCACGTTACTTGCGGGTGAAACAGTGGACTTCAGCACGAAACTGGTTCCTAGTCTGTGGTTGCTTTTATTTCACCTTATCTGCTGTCTTCCTACCGGCACAGCTAGCTCTGTTCAACACGGCAGCATTTGCTCTCTGAGAAACTGAACAAGACTGATCCTGAGTCTGAGGGGCTTTTCCCATGACCTGTGAAATGTCTTTAGGACAATCAAGGTAATGTCTCTAAGAATGGACATGTTCTAAACTCCTTAATTCAGATGCTCTATTTACCTTGGGTTGTCGGCCAACTACTCATCACAAAAGTGGCTTTGCAAGGGATATGCTGTTGAAAATGAGGTCACCTCCCTCCAAGCACGTGGATATCCCTTCCAAACTATGGACTTCCAATTCTGTTTAGTGAGATTTGCATGGCACACTTTTAAGATCCTCACAGCACTAAAAACACTGTCTTATTTTTCTGCTCAAACCTCCTGGATGGCAAGTATGGTTTATTAGTTCTATTTTCCAAAGGGGAAAAAAAAGGTAGGCAATGACCAATTTTGGGACAAGTTAACAGGTGCCTCCCGACATGATGCAACGGGAAGTGCTGGACATTGCCTATGTCGTTTTCTTGCCAAAAATGTTCAATTTAAATCTGAACACGAGGAGACATTTAGACAAATACACATTGCGGGACTTTCTACAAGACACCTGGCCTAGACTGAAAAATATCAGTGTCTCAAAACACAACACAAAAGACAAACGGACTGTTCTAGATTCCAAAGAAACCAAGCCCGCCGCCGTCGAGTCCTAATTGGTGCCCTGGTGGCTCAGTGGTTAAGTGCTCGGCTGCTAATTGAAAGGTTGGTGGTTTAAACCTACCAGCTGTTCCTCGGGAGAAAGATATGGCAATCTGCTTCTGTAAAGATTACAACCTTGGAAACCCTATATGTGGCAGTTCAACTCCGTTCTACAGGGTCTCCATGAGGCGGAATCGACTCGACAGCAACAGGTTCTAGATTAAAAGGGGCTAAAGAGACATGACAAACAAGTGCAATGTGTGAGGCATGACTGGATACTGAATGGGGGGAAAGCCAGCCATAAAGCACATTTTGGGGGACAAGTGGGGGAAATGTGGATATGGTCTGAATATTAGATCTGTATGATAAATTGTGGGGGTGTGGTTATGATACGATGTTTAAACAGGGGAACGTCCTGTTTTTCGGAGACACTTGCCTAAATAGGGGAAAAGTATAATGAAGTCTGATACTTTTTTTTTCATGTTTTTTTGTAAAGAGAGAGAGAGAAGACAGACATGTAATAGGGCAAAATATTAACAGTTAGCAAATTATCAGTGAACGGTACCCAAGTATTCATTCAATATTTCTTTCTTCTTTCCACATTCAATGGGTTTGAAATTTTTCAAAGAGTTGGAGGCAAAATCAGGCACCAGAAAATGGCTTTGCCTTAGACCAACTGGTCAGTGGAAGAGCTGAAGAAAAATGCAAGTGTAGTCTCCATTCCCAAAACTCTGCCTGAGA
>NW_004444028.1:4486231-4488047 GCF_000243295.1 Trichechus manatus latirostris | reverse complement strand
TCTAAAGTGAGAACAGCAGCACAACTGGAAGAACGTAATCGATGTCACTGAACTGCACACGTAGAAATTTTTGAAATGGTGTATCTTTGGTTATGTATATTTTCACCAAAAAAAAAAGGTCCTCCAAGGCCGAGAAGGGAGCATGTTGACATGTCGTGGGGTTGTTAACCAACGTCATAAAACAGTATGTGTACCGACTGTTTAATAAGAAAATATTTGTTCTGTAAACCTTCACCTAAAGTACAATTAAAAAAAACTAAAAAAAAAAGTCCCTCTTTCCTGAGCACTTTTGTTTTTCACCGCGCAGCCCCTCTGAAGTCTCTACAGCCTTTTTTCTTTAACAAAGCTTGCAGAGGCAGGAGTCAAAAGACCACCCTCGATTCTGAACAGAAGTGACATGTGCCAAAGGCAACAAAGCTTACCTGTTATGGGCTGAATTGTGTCCCCCCCAGAAGATATGCTGAAGTTTTAACTCCTAGTATCTATGAAAGTGACCTATTTGGAAATAGTACCTTGCAGATGTGATTAGTTAAGTTAAACACGATGTCACACTGGAAGAGGCTGTGCCCTAATCCCACTGGTGTCCTTACAAAAAGGGAGGAGACACAGACCAAATGACATGGGGGAAGACAGCCATGTCAAGACAGAGGCTGAGATGGGAGTGATGCCTCCGTAGCCTAGGAGCGCCTGGGGCTGCCAGGAGCTGGGAGACAAGAAAAGATCTTCCCCTAAGGCCTTCAGAGCACGACTCTGCTGAAACCCTAAATTTGGACTTCTAGGCCCCAGAATTATGAGAGAACAAATCTCTGTTGGTTTAAGTCACCCAGTGTGTGGTACTTTTTCTTATAGCAGCAATAGAAAACTAATACAGATGACAACTAAAGGCAACGCACGATCTAGTGTTTGAGAAACCACCACTACAAAGGGCGTTTTGGGGATGATTGGTAAAAATTTTCATATGGCCTGTACTCAGCTCTAGGTAACATCGTTGTTGTTGTTAGTTGCTGTGGGATCAGCTGCGGCTCATGGCGACCTTACGTTTACCAGACCGAAACACTGCCTGGTCCTGCACAATCCTCGCAACTGCTGGTATGTTTGAGCCCATTGTTGCAGCTACTAAGAGTACTGTATCAATATCAATCTTCCTGAATTTGATTGGCTGTACTATGATTAGGTAAGAGACTGTTTTCAGCTACATGATAACACACTTAGGAGTAAAGGATTACGATGTCTGTCACCTACTCTCAAGTTGTTGTACAAAACATACTACTATACATTGTTGCTGTTAGCTGCCGTCGAGTTGGCCCCTGCCTCCTGATGACTCTATGCACTGGTCCTGCGCCACCCCATGAGATCTGCTGTAGATCAGTGTTGTGATCTATACGGTTTTCACTGGCTGATGTTTGGAAGGAGATCACCAGGCCTTTCTTCCTAGTCTGTCTTAGTCTGGAAGCTCTGCTGAAACCTGTTCAGCATCATAGCAACACACAAGCCTCCACTGACAGACAGACGGTGGTAGCTGCGCTTGAGGTGCATCGGCCAGGAGTTGAACCTGGGTCTCCTGTACGGAAGGTGAGAATTCTCCCACTGAATCACCACTGCCCCTAACACCATATAGAGAGCGGTAAAGCAAATGCGACAAAACGTTAACAATTGGTGAATCCAGACAAATGCGAGTTCGTTGACTGATTCTTGCAACTGTTCTATAAATTTCTTTTTTCAAAATATAAATAAAAAAAAAAAAAAGAGCTCAAATCCACAAGAAGGAGCCATGGTGGTGCAGTGGTTAAGAACTCGGCTGCTAACCAAAAGGTTG
>NW_004444028.1:4478163-4485561 GCF_000243295.1 Trichechus manatus latirostris | reverse complement strand
GGAGACGTAACCACAAAGGAGGGGAAGATACATGTCATGTGGAGATCGCCAAGGAATCAAGGAATGTCGCTCTACAGAAGCTGGAAAAGATCTTCCTCCAGAGCGGACAGAGGGAGAGAGCCTTCCCCTAGAGCTGGCTCCTGAATTTGGACTCTAGCCTCCTGAACTGTGAGAAAATAAATTTACTTTTTAAAACCACCCACTTGCAGTATTTCTGTTACAGTCGCACTAGATAACTAAGACACAAACTCCAAAGAAGCAACAAATCAACTATTCTCCATTTTAATTTTCCTGGTCAAGTATGTGCTTCTCAAAAGGCCCACTTCATCTTTCCACTAACAAAGCTATCCAACAAATATTTTTATAAATGGGATACCTCCAAGATGTACTGTGACCGTTCAGAAAATGTCAAATATGCCTTGACATGAAGATTACTCAGAAAGTATTAAGTTATACGCTTAGTTTTCTGAACTTTATAAACTTTTTTAAAAAGCAGCTGATTAATATCATTAATTTCATTAACGATTAGCAATCTCCAAAACACACTTCCATTACTCCAGTGTTTCTTTATTTGGTAATGCTCTGCTTGCTTGAATTTCATCTTAAAATAAAAACTAAGAAAACCTGAATTAGAATTAACAAACACATTTTGAAGGTTAATTTTCACTGCAGAAATAAAAGATCAAGTCTTTTTTGACATAATGACTAAGTAAATGGTCAGTGAGCATATGAAGCAATGTTTATCAGCAATCAGATTCATTCACTACTTTGATAATTGTTTTCCTTTACATTATTAACAGAGAGAGCTTTCCCAACAAAATGTAAACTTTATTTTGATATAACTTCAAGAATGATGTTGGAAACCTTTTCTAAAATGAAAAGTAAAGCTTTACCTTTTTATCAAAAGGAGAAAATAACTTTTTAGAGTACTGAAAATCTGAAGCAGAAAATAAAAAATAGATTCTTCTTACACAATTTCATTACATTTCACACTTTAATGGCGAAAATATCTTCATATAAAACTATTTCTGCTATATTTATACACCAACAGATCATATTTTCATTCCAATTATTTTTTTACAAGGAGTGCAATTATCTTTTAAATAGTTACAAAAAACTGTAAAACTCTTACGTACGTATAGAAAGGATGAAACCCTTCATACACATCAAAATGTGAAGTACACTTGCAAATCTACATTCAATCACTTTAATATTAACATACATATAAAGGGACTGCCTTCACCGATGTCTTCACTTTGGGTTTACAGGATGAGTCTTCTGATGATCTGTAAACAACATGTTTATGTGACAGTCAGAAATTCAGCTACAATTCAGCCTAAGCAGTAATAAACGAGTGCAGAACAGAAACCAAGGAAAGAAAAAAAGAGGGAAAAAAGCCCCAAAGTCTCTATGCAGCAAGAAACAACATCTCTTCCCAATTTAGTTTCAAGATGGGTACCATCTCCTATTCGTCCTCGTGTTTCCAAAGTCCTGAAGATAACAAAATAAAAATTAATATTAATAACTTAATTTTCTGTTGCCTTTATGCAAATAATAAGAAAAAAACAAGTTTACAAGTCACAGATGATCAAGGTAAGATGACAGTTCAATGTGACAAAATACATAAAGTTTAAAGTTAATTAAATTCCTTTTTCTTAATGCTCATTAGCTCACAACAGAAGAAAAGAAATTCATACAGACATAAAAAGCTTGGTGGGCTATGAAGATTAGTCTAAACTAAAATTCTTACCCTCTTACGGTTCCCATTTCCTTTGTATAATCTCTATCAGATTTCCAATTCTTAATCTCAGCATTATTAACTAAATATTATAAAAATATTTTTAAAATGTGTATTTAGTACACACTTCAAAATGTAAATAATATACAAAGTAAATAATAAAGCGTAAGTTTCCATAGCTTTGGGAAACAGTCTGGCAGTTCCTCAAAAAGTTAAACACAGAGTTCCCACATAATCTTGCAATTCCACTCTTAGGTAGTATAGTTAAACCTGCAAAAGCTGGAACCTGTATCAGGCGGAAACCTGTCCGAGAAGGAACGCTCCAATATTTTCCACGAAACGACCGACAGAAAAGTGGTAAGACCGCACTCTGTCACGGGGAAAAACTTGGGAGACCCAGAAAAACAAGGTGGTCCCATCAAGTCCTGCCTCTCACACGTTTCGCCCTACAGACCCCAGAGAACTGAAAACATGTTCACACAAAACCTTGTACGTGCCTGTTCACAGCAGCATTATTCATTACAGCCAAAAAGGGAGAACCACCCAAATGTCCATCACAGAGGATGGATAAACAAAATGTGGCCTATGCACACCGTGGAATACTACTCGGCCATAAGGAGGAATGAAGCGCTGATACACGCCACGGATGAACCCTGAAAACATCACGCTAAATGAAAGAAGCCAGACGCAAAAGGCCACGAGCTGTGTGATTCCATGTTATGAAATGTCCGGAACAGGAAAATCCATAGAGACAAGAGTAGTCTAGGGGGTGCTAGGGGTTGGGGAAGAGGAGACACTGGGGGTCGGGAGAATGGTGAGTGCTGACGTGTACAGGGTTTCTTTCTGGAATGACGGAAATGTTCCGGATTTGACAGTGGTAATGGTTGCACAGCCTTATAAATATACTAACAGCCACTGAATTCTTCGCTTTTAAAAGATAAATATTATGGTGCGTGAATTATATCTCAATTTAAGTTTTCTCCTACCCTGGACCCCTAGTCCTATTCCTCGGAGAGAAGCAGTGTCAAAAATTGCTTCATATCCTTCCAGGAATGATCCCTCTCTTTTTAAACACAAAAGGCAACACTTTATCTTCTCTGCTGATCTCAGATGGTTTAGTACCAGCACGTACAGGTATCCTCCATTCTGTTTAAAGATGCATCCCACGGTACGGATGAAGCAGCGCAGTAGGTACCGGTCCTGTACTGAGCTGCGTCTGGGTTGGTTCCAGTCTCTAGCTACTCCCAACAAGCGGCAATGCACATCTTTGTAAACACATCTTTACACACGAGTATATCTGTGAGATAAATTCTCAGAAGTGAAATTGCTAAGTTAAAGAACGTATTTTTAGTTTGTCAAACTGCCTGCCAAAGAGTTGCACAAATTTACACCTTCCCCAGTGGTAAGTGAAATATGCTGCCAATGTTTTGAACTACTAGTTTTTGATCCTTGCCAATCTGATCGATGAAAAGTAGTTATCTTGTGTTTCTATAATTTTAAGCGTGAATTAGCATCTTTGTGTTTATAAGTATTTTTCTGTGAACTACCTATTCATGTCCTTTGCCTGTTTTCCTACTGTTAGTCTTTAAAAAATATTTTAAAAGAGCAAAGTAAACTAATTTCTATAAACTAATTTCTAATTTTTATACCACATATATTTGTATTAAATAACTTCCAGGAAATTTGTCTGTATCCATGTTCTCGTCTACTTAATCCGTGACCTTTTAGTGCACAATAATGAAATATTCATTTGAAATAATTCTGGCAATTTATTAATGTTCATATGTGCAATTAATAAAAATCAGTTAATTAGTAATTGCTTTATGTGTGGGGTGATGGGAAAGGAGAAAGATGTTTTAGAAAAGGGGAACAAAACTTAAAGCAATGTCTGAGGGACACAGTATCTTTGGACAGTACAACTTGTGGCAGTCAAGAAGCAAAAAAGGCAAAATCTGGCCTTATACTTGCCCATAGCTCTACAGGCTCCACCTGAAAAATCTGGTTGGTCTTTTCACTATAAAACGTGTAAGACATGGATAGGTACAAGTCTGTGTATGCTTATGGGAGAGGTGGAAAAAAACTGACAGTGGTTAATGTTGTGGGTTGAACTGCATCCCCCAAAAAGACATGTCCAAGTCCTAAGCCCTGGTACCTATGAAGCTGACCTTATTTGGAAACAGGGCCTTTGCAGACATAATCAAGTTAAATTGAGGTCACACTGGGCTAGAGTGGACCTAATCTGATGACTGGTGTCCTTGTAAGAAGAGTGAAATTTGGACAGAGACACAGACACAGAGGGGGCAGGTTGGAGTGAAGCTGGGAGGGAGGCGTGGAAAAGAGGCTCCCTCAGAACCACAGAAAGGACCAACCCTGCTGAACTTGGACATCAAACCTTTAGCCTCCAGGGCTGTGAGACAGTAAGTCTCTGTTGTTTTAAGCCACATCTGGTTTGTGATGATTTGTTAGGAAACAAACGCACTCAGTAACATAATACTCTGGGCAGTTTTTGATATGTTTGCAGGATTTCCCAAAAATCATTTGTTTTAAGTGGTCTGCACTATAAATGCCTACCCTGGGCTTCGATTCAGGAGTCCTATCCTGCTGCCTGTTTGGAGCCCGCTGCAGGGAGCACGAGGCTGTCCAGCTGTTGGCGATGCCCCGTGTTAATCAGCCATTCATAAAACTTGTTCTCCACGAGCACCTGGAACTGCTTCCTTTGATCCCTAAAATTGCAATCAAGAACAAAAAGAATGTAAGAACATTAATTCACATAAATTTTACTCCAAGGGGTTACAGAACATTTTATTGGGATAACTTTAAATGATTAATTATTCCTAGTAGTTCATTTCTTCTTTCTAAATACCTCCTCTGTTTAGAGGACACTTGACCACCACCATGATCACCATCCAAAAAAAAAAAAGCGTGGGTCAGATTTGTAAAGAGGTACCATCAGTCATTATATCTTGTTCTGCTGTGGTTATTCACTCAACAGGTATTTACTGACGACTCGCTGACTGCTATAAAGTGTTCTGACTGACGGGATAGATGTGGGGGAAAAAGTGAAGAGACGAAGCCTCCATCCAGGCAGGTTTGCACTGCACAACTCCACAAAGCACCATTCACGTTATGATCTATGCAGTCTATGCCCCATGTGAACCTTATATTCTAGTAGGGAAGACCAATAATAAACAAAATATATAAATAGCTGTAAGTGCCTTGGGAAAAAGATAAAGCAGGGTAAACAAATGGAGAGTACTGGGAATGTTATTTTAGAAAACGAATGGACAGAGAAGGCTTCTCTAGGATGACACCTGAATGAAGCACTGGATTAAGCAAATGAGTATCTGGGGAAGAACATTCCAGGCAGGGAAAGCAAAAGTGCAAAGGCTCTAAAGCAAGGGCATATTTAGCACGTTCAAGATAACATGAACTAGCTGGGAGCTAGCGTAGCACTATGCGCTAGGCCTCGGTGTAGCTAGGAACCGGCCTGGTCACGTTCTCCGGTTGAACATCAACAATTCCACAGAGCACCAACATCTGACAAGACCACTCTGTGATGATGGTAGATCAAGGCAAGGATGAGACCACTGCATGATCATGTCTCAGCCCAGACAAAAAACATTTCGTGGTCCAAACCACAAAATGACTCAACATACTCTTTCCTGGCTAATATGAGTGACTGCTGCTTCTTTAATTAAGTTTTAGCCCCATTTCACTCCTTCTGCCTTCAAGATAAAAATTATTAAGACATAAAATTAGAGAACTACCTTCACTTCCAGACAGCATCCAATTCACAGCAAAGCCCTGTTTCTCAGATTCCTTCCTAAAATCAGCTAACGCAAGCCAAAATCCAATAGGTTCCTTTTAAAACCCTTTTACAGAGCTGAAACACGGTTCCACAGGTTCCCCAACCTTCTGCTGAGATGAAACACAGTTCTCTCCCTCCTTGCCATAAAATCAACAAAACCCAAGTCTGTTCTGCAGATGTGTTCCTGGTGGCCTTTGGCTGAAGGGCAATGACAAAGGAATAGCAAGAAGGCTGTGTGGAGTGGGGTGAATGAGGAAAGTATGGCAGGACATGGATGGTAAAGGCTTTGAAGTATGACGGGAAGCCGCTAGAAGGGTCAGAGCAGGGAAGTGACACGATCTCATCATTTTCAGAGGGTCACTATGGTGGTTTGTGTTTTCAAACTGATTGACAACTCTTCTGTCTTCCTCTATTCCTCGAGTTAAACTGAGTGCTTTCCTTGTTTCTGGTGTCATCGTGGGGCTTGCTGTCTGGAGACACTATGACTCAGAGCCAACATTCACCGAGGGGTCACCATTCCAGACTCTGCAATGTGTCTAAGTTTCTCACTTGTGCCAGGGAATGTAGGCATCTAAGTGTTACAAACATTCAAACAATAGAATTGTCTTAAAAAGATTTGTTTTAGTGATGGTCCATTTTTAAATCACATCATTGTAATGTGAAGAACTATTAACAATAGCTCTGAGAGGGCAATAAACACTAGAGGCTTGCAAGAAGCCAAGCTCTGGAACCAAGCTGACTAGGTGTAACTCCTGGCTCCTGTGTGACTCTGGGCAAGTGAATCTCTCAGTTTCTCATCTGTTGTAGAGTAGTGTTATGAACAATATATGAGTTGATACATAGAAACTTGGCACACAGTAAATGCTTAATACACATTACCTGTTATTACTGTTACCGTCATTACTACATGATACGGTAGACTGAGAATGACTGGTCTGTACTATTAATGTCTTGGTGGCTCAATTCATGAGATATACCAAAAAACAAACAAACCCACTGCCGTCGAGTCGATTCCAGCTCACAGTGACCCTACAGGACAAAGCAGAACTGTCCCATAGGGTTTCCAAGGAGCAGCTGGTAGATTCGAACTGCACCTTTTGATTAGCAGCCAAGCTCTTAACCACTACGCCACTAGGGCTCCTCATGAGATACATTCTAGGTCAAATATTTGTACCAGAAAATAGCAGTATTATGATAATGGACTTCCAGGAAAAGTATGTTTTGGCAGGTAACAACTGTTTTCTCTAAGAGACTGAAAGTAACTGTATTACTACATATATTTCATTTCTTAATCCATATGATGAAAACAAAGCCATGAGAATGCATCCAGAGAATACCATGGCTGCATCAAGACTTTTTCACTTATCATATAATGTCAGAATGAAGTGAATTCTAACAAGTCAGGTCTCAGATACTCTGAGTAAACAATCTCACCCAGAAGATGTGTCTCACACACATAACACAGCACAGCACACAGCACACATCACTAAACAGTGTCTCACACACACACTGCTACTATATGTTATCCGATTAAATCTTCACGTCAGTCTAATGGGGTGGAAAACATACTTTATGTGATAAAATTAAGAGGCAGAGAGGTTAAACAACATGCTCAGTGTCACACAGGAAGCGGCATGGTCAGTATTCATTCCTGAGTCTGAATCTGAGCACTTCCCACTATGATACAGGCACAGCTATCCAAAGAATAATACTAAACTTAATAAAATCTAACAAAACTTAGAGACCTAATTAAAATAAGCATTTTTATTCATATATCAAACAGTAGTTCTGGATCACCAGAAACAGAAACATTCTGGAGTGGCTGCTCCTTTCCAAGATAATGACAACTAAC
>NW_004444028.1:4475102-4476442 GCF_000243295.1 Trichechus manatus latirostris | reverse complement strand
TAAAAGACAATTACTTCTAGAAAATACTCACTTTGTCAAACGAGCCTCCTTCACAGTTTTCTGCCAGATCTGTATCTTCTGCTCTCTTTGAGCCAGTGCTTTCTGGTATACAGACGGAAGACCCCCAGGTATCTCTGTTGTGTCCCCTTCCATTTCAAAGGGAATAATAAATACATAGAATTCACAAGGTGGTAAGAGCCGGAAGACACTCGTGTCGCTGCTCTCTCTGCACACAACCATCGGATTATCCCAGTAGTTAGGCACTGTAGCAAGGCCGGTCCTGGCCATATGGTCCTCCAGCATTGGGTAATGGGTATGAAAAGGGGCAAAAGTTACTGTCTGGTTGCCAGAGAAAATGAGTGGGCGCGTAGGCGTCAGAATGTGAAAGACGCAACCTGTTGTGGAAGAGATGGACAAACGATGGCAGACAGCAATGACTTTAACGTTGTCACAGCCGTGGAGGTGAAGAGCAGTCTGTACAGGGCCCAGGACAAAGGTGCTATTCCTGCACTTCTCGATTGTCACAGATCTGAAAAATGAAAAGATGACGGAAATGCTTCTGAATGAGAATTAGATAAACACTATTTCGCTAAAATACCGTTCTCAGGGGCAAAACAAGGATCAATTCTAGTGCAAAGAAAATGTCAAAATGTCAGCACGCTCTGCAGACTGTGCTTACCGTAAGGGAGAGAGCAGGTAGATGAAAGCTTCGTTGCACCGATGGATCTTTACGTGCGCGCCCACAAGAGTATCTGAGCTCTTGGCCAGCGTCTGCTTGTAAACCTGACTCATCACCACCATGCGGTGCATCCTAGGGGCCACATGAGTATTACAAGCAATCTTAGCTCTTTTGGTTGTCCCTTCAACTATTTAAGAAAGCATATAATAAATGAGATAAGTTTCAAATCAATGACAAACCACCATATGAGCTTATACATGTTTACATATACCAATGTCTAAAACTGGATACATGTGAAGGGAAAAAAGTTAAATCTAGCTGTTGCGTAATGAGGTATTTGCTGTACTATTCACTGTACTTTGCTGTATGTTTGCAATATTTCATAATTAGAAGCCTACAATCCATTCAAAATTGTCCATAAATCTAAGTTTTTTCATGTTTATCCTTCATATTAAGTTGTTGCTATTTTTGTTAAAGATGCCATCAAGACGCTTCCGACTCATAGGGACCCTACGTACAACAGAACAAAACACTTCCCCATCCTGAGCCATCCTCACAATCATTGCGGTGTTGCAGTCACTGTCAATCCATCTGGTTGAGGGTCTTCCTCTCTTTCACTGACCCTCTACCCTACCAAGCATGATGTCCTTCTCCATGGACT
>NW_004444028.1:4471998-4473558 GCF_000243295.1 Trichechus manatus latirostris | reverse complement strand
CTGATTAGAGAGTCTTTTTTATCCTACTAGTGCCGACCCTAACAACTTTCAGAAACTTACTGGAACCTATATTCCTTTATCATAATCAAGAATGATATAGCATCTACTATATATTAATATATCTGAGAGCTTTTGCTCTCATACTAGAGCAATACTTGGGTAGGATATAGAATTCTTGGATCACAATACTTTTTTTTTGCTGAACAGTCTAAAACTGCTGTCCAACCATCTTCTGTTTTTTTAGCGTTATGAAAATTCTGATATAAAAATTATTTTAAACTTTTCTATGGAACCTATTTTTTCTTTGAAATTCAGCTGTTACAGTAATATATCCTAGTGCAGTTTCTCCCCCATTGATTTTGTCTGTCATTTGCCTCAGTGTAGCTACTTACTGAGATGTGCATCCGAAGCCTCTTCTCTTAAATCTTACACCCGGACCCACTCCTTTAGCCATAGCTGGACTACCAGGAATAGAGACCCAATGCAATCAAGGCCAGAGTCTCTGTACTGTAAATTTAAATTTCCACTTTAGAAGTATCTAGTCTGCTTGTGTCTATGTAGCTGAAAAAGGCCTCACCTATTCGCCAACTTCTGAGGTTGCTCTGTGGGCTACCTTAAATGCTTTTTTTGAGATGAGGCAGAGAGTAAATACAAAATAGTGAAAATGTAAAAGAAGAAAACAGAAGAGCCACAAGCAGGTGAGCATATGAGAGTGAGGAAGAGCGAGTCAGAGCAGAGGAAAGAGAGAACTGCAGCTGGAGTTTCTGTTAACTGCAACCAAAAGGACCCTAACCAACAAATCAACTCTGAGACTGTTGCTGCCTTGAGAGAAAAAGTCGCATACAACAGAGAGATACTCCCTTTTTCTCTTCTAAAGTAGCAATTATTTTCTTTCGGTTACAGAAGATGTGTGATCATTAATACACCAGGAAACATTACGTTCCTTTACTTGTCATTCAATTTAATATGCATTAAAAATTTGAAAAATACCTTGGTGAGCCCAAGCCAATTTCTTTCCAGACTTGAGACAAGCAGATGTACCGAATGGATTCCCAGTTAAATGGGCTCTCAACCAGGCTTCCAGCTTGTAGAAAGAGAAGGTCTTGGAGATCTTCGAGAAGCCGCTTTCTGCGTGCAATGGCTGCGACAATGCAAGCTCATGAAATGGATATACCTTTGTAGCTCTGCTCACTGTACCTTCAATGAGAAAGCTGAGTGCCACAACAGCTTCTCGAGAGACGAGGCTGCTGTGGGTGGAATGGAAGGTGGTGGTGAGTTGTTCCGGCTCTAAAAGCAGCTCAAGGAGGTCTGACAGGTGGTCACAGACGAAAGCTTGGTGGCTGTAATCATTCCAGTTCTAGAAAAGCCAAAGAAAGCACTCTCAACAGAACAAAGAGATTCTACAAGACCTGAAGCTTTTATATTTTAACTATTTTGTATTTCCACTCTGTCTCATCTCAAAAAACAGCATTTAAGGTAGCTATATAAATCTTCTAAGGTTTCCTGGGGTTTTTTTGGTGACAGGTATATACAGACGCTCCACCTTAGCTAATTCAAAAG
>NW_004444028.1:4467155-4471116 GCF_000243295.1 Trichechus manatus latirostris | reverse complement strand
AAAAAATCAGCCACTGAAAACCCTATGGAGGATTGTTCTCCTCTGACACATGGGTTCATCATGAATCAGAGTCAAGTCAATGGCAACTGGCAGGAAGCATGGTGAGAAGTGGCAGCTCAAGTTAAAATGGCAGGCAGGAACCAATCACGACAGGCCTTGTATGAAATACTAAAACAAAAACACTTTATTTTGTGCGTGCCAGGGATTTTCAAACTATTTTTAAATAGTATACTTTTTTTTTTTTCCTGTTAAATAAACTCTCATTTGGATGCCAAAGAAAACTGGTCAAGCCAGAGTGGTCCACAGCTCACCTGCTCTTCCTCCCTCTGGCTGCATCCCCCTCCCTCCTAGCAGGCCCTAAGGAAGGTCCACAGGGTACAGCTTGAAAACAACAATGACAGTGAGGATTCGCTGACAGAGTTTAAACAGGTGATGGACATAATCAGATCAGGAGAAAGATGTGGCAGTTTATAATTAATTCCTAAAATTAATTAAAGATGTGGGAAGACTATAGCCTTGGGAACCCTATGGGGCTGTTCTACTGTCCTATAGGGTCACTATGAATCAGAATCAACTTGACAGCAGTGGATTTGGGTTTTTTTCTGGCTTTTTAGAAAGTCCAGTGCGGTAGGTAGATTGTAGACTAAAAGCAGGGTGACCAGCTAAGGCCTAATTACAAAAATCAAGGCAAAAAACAAGTGACCAGGATCTGCATAAGGGGAAGAAAAGGGACAAGGTGAAGAGTTATTTTGGAGACAGAATCAGTAAGACTTGACAACTAACTGGGTACAGGTGATGAGAGACGGTGGCTGGTGTAATTTCACTGGCATAAAGAGTACAAGTTAACTCAAGTGAAAGGAGGGTTTACTTGTAGGGATACACAGTAGTCTCCCAAACTGAAGTACAGGCGGGCCTCATGAGACCTGGGAAAGCATCTGAGCCTGGTTCTCTCAGGGGTCAGTGTCGCTCTGCATGTCTCTGCAATTCTCTTCTTCTTCTCGAATGACAAGCATCCTGTGTTTGGCTGGTTCTCTCAGAGTTTCTAATCCCTCATAACCCCAGGTCACTTATGATTAACCACTGCCATCGAGTCGATTCCGACTGATGGCGACCCAACAGGACAGAGCAGAACTGCCCCATAGGGTTTCCAAGAAGCAGCTGGTGGATTTGAACTGCCGACCTTGTTTAGCAGCCCAGCTCTTAACCACTGCACCACCAGGGCTCCTCACTTATGATACACAGTGGCAATTTTGGTCCCAACGCTACATGAGCTTTCAGTTCAAGCACCCATCACCAACTGGTAATTTCTTTAGTCCCTGGGGGGACTGATTGTCCCAGGTCATCATTTCAAATCAGACTAATTGCAAATGCACACCAAGGAATGGGCTGCTTTAGACTAGTTCCATCCCAGTTCTAATCAGCTGTTGGGAGGGGTCATGATACAGCAAAAACCAGTCATCACTTCCGTGCACCAAGCCCTATGCTAATATGTTACTGAATTTCACAGCCATTCAGAAATAGGCGCTACTGCCCTCATTTAGAGAGGAACAAGGCCCAGAGAAGGTAACCGACTTGCCTAAAATCACATGACTGTTAGGTGGTGAAGCCAGATCTGACTGCAGGAAGCAACCTTCTGTCAAAATACAATCTCTTGACAGTACCCCTTCAGCAGGAACTACCTGTGGAGAGAGCTGGCAATCTGGACTTGGACATGCTGAGTTTAAGGTACCGACAGGGCATTTATGTGAAGAGGTAAATATGAGGCAAGAACTCTAGGATGGAGACAAACTCAGGAGTCACTGAGCTCTATGAAGTCACGGGAGTAGACAGAATTACGCTGAATGTGTACATCAGGTGAGAAGCAAAGAACACCCCTGGCAGAACCTGAGGGAAGAGTGGCAGGTAAGGGCCAGAAGGAGAGGGATGCGGGAAGAAGTGTGAGAAGGAAGACTCAGAAGCAGAACCTGGAGGGTGTAGCTATGAAATGTATGGGTGGGCAGATTTATTAAAAAGGAGGTTATAAAAGTGCAAAATAATGAAGAGGATTTTTTTTGTTAAGCCTCTAAACATTTTTAAAAAGCCTGCACAGTAATACTGAGAGCTATGTTTTACTTAAATTTTTTCAAAATAACTTTCACAAAAACAGGTAAAATATTTTCTTTATAAAAAGCGAAGGAAAGAAACAACAAGACATTTTCCAAAACTCACAATGTGAAGCAGTTAAATTTAGCTGCTAGGTTCTCACGTTATATATAATTACTTAAGCATGATGAGGCAATACGAGAAAGTATTTTCATGGAAACTTTCTTCAGCAGATTTCAACAGATTTTGCAAACACCACATCCTCTTGTTTATCTTGTTAAATAAGCAGATTCAAATTCATTAACATTTGGAAAAGATGGGAATGCTAGCAAGAGGGATATGCCCAAAAATCATGTGATTTTTGTGTTAGTGAAGGAACTTAAACCACTGATTAAGATTACACACATTGATTTTGCTTTATAATTGAAAAAAAAAAAAGTCATCAAATCAAGATAAATTTTGATGAAGATGAACCACCTTCCTTACAAAGTGTCCCTTTCAGAGAAGAAGATTCCAGCAGTACCTTATCATGACAAGTGGGTTTTTCAGTCACGTGAGGAGACTGACATCGGTTTCTGGGACTAGGCCACTCCTCCCCAATCAAAGACGTCCTCAGCGAGACCTTGTTTAACTGCTGCGTGTATAAGAAGAGCAAAAACTGCAGGGTGTCCACGGAAAGCTGTCCAAGAAGGAAATAAATTATTACCACATGTCCTGAAACCACAATTACTAGTCTACAACTAAGTAGATATAGTAGACTAAATTCACAGCAGTTTGCTGACACTAAAAAAAAATTTTTAGGAAGATTGTGTGCATTTGATACATATGTCTCTGATACCCAGATATAGGAATTCCTAAAATTAATTAAACTGAATCAATTATCTTCCCAGAAAGCTGTGTAGAATCTATGGCCATAAAAATTCTCTCCCAAAACTGATGAAGGGGAAAGGATGAAGTACATAGTTTTTTAAAGTACATTATTTCAGAAGTTTAGAGAAAAAAAGAAAAAAAAAAAACCTTTACTACTCTGAATAAGCAAATGAATAGATGGAAGAAGGAAAGTTAGTTAGGGCATAGGGGCTGGTTTAAGCTAGGGTTCACAGGCCTATCAAGAAAGTTTACGATATAAGTGAAACCCCTGAAATTATATGCAATTTTTTTGGAGTATGTGCATTTTGTGGTGAGGGCCTTGGATTTTCGCCAAATTCTCAAAGGGTTGTTTGACTAAAAACAAACAATTTCTGGTCTGACAGATGTTTATAAGTAATTCTTATATGAGGATGGGTATGGTTTGAACCTCACTATTTGAAGTTCATGATTACCCTCATATACCCTTTCCCATACACATATAAACCCAAAACACCAAACCTGTTGCTGCGGAGTCAATTCCGACTCACAGTGACCCTATGGGACGGAGTAGAACTATCCGATAAGGTTTCTAAGGAGTGGCTGGTGGATTCAAACTGCCGACCTTTTGGTTAGCTGCCAAGCTCTTAACCACTGTGCCACCAGGGCTCCATAAACATATAGGAGAGGCAAAAAAAAAGTGATGTAATACATCTGGGTCTACCAGGCTAAAAAGCATTATCACCTCAGGAACTTAAAAATACATTCTCAGGAGCCACTCGGACCTATTCAATCAACTTTGAGCGTGTTGCCCCCATGAAGCTGTATTTTTTATTTTTACTTTCTTAATTAAATTTTTTACTTTGCGGTATCTATAGCTTCCCATGCAGTTGTGAAAAATATTACAAACATCCCATGTAACCTTTGCAAAACTATCATAGAGTATCACAACCAGGATATTGATACAGTTAAGATACAGAGCATTTCCAACAACACAAGGATCCTCACGTTGCCCTCCTACAGCCACACTCAC
>NW_004444028.1:4457928-4465687 GCF_000243295.1 Trichechus manatus latirostris | reverse complement strand
TTTCATCAGCATTGTGTAGTTTTCAGCAGACGGTCCTATGTATGTTTTGTTAGATTTACACCTAAGTATTTTAATTTATTTGAGCAAATGTGATGGTATTATATTTTTAATTTCAGTGTCTACATATTCACTGCTAGTCTGTAGAAATAATTAATTTTTATGTTTATCTTATAACTTGCAATTTTGCTGAACTCACTTAATAGTTCTAGAAGGGTTTTTTTGTAGATTTCTTGGGGTTTTCTACATAAATAACCATGTCATGTGGAAATAGGGATTTCACTTCTTCCTTTCTGGTCTGTATGCCTTTTTCTCCCCCCTCTTTTTTTGCTTTATTGCATTGGCTAGAACTTCCAGCACTATGCTGAATAACAGTGGTGAGCAGACATCCCTGCCCTGTCCCTGATATTGGGGGAAAACACTGAGTCTTCCACAATTAAGTATAATACTAGGTGCAGGTTTTTTCATAGATGCTCTTTATTAAGTAGAGGAAGTTCCCCTCTATTCCTATTTTTTCTGACACTTTTTATCATAAGCAGGTGTTGAATTTTGTCAAATAGTTCTTCTGCATCAATTGATAAGATTGTTAGATTTTTCTTCTTTAGTCTCTTAATATGGTGAATTACATTGATTTTTGAATACTGCCAGACTTGCATCTCTGGAATAAACTCCACTTGGTCATGGTGTATAATTCTTTTTATATACTGCTGAATTTTATTTGATGATATTTTGTTAAGGATTTCTTATACTATCTTCTCTCTGCCCTGCTCCCACAAACCTCAACAATTCACTTCCAGACAGCCACCAGAATACCCCATATCAAATGCAAATTTATTTATGTCTCTACCTCAATTAAAAACTCTCAAAGCTATATTAGAAACCTAAACGAAGCCCAAATTTCTTAGCACGGCATTTAATGTCATGATTTGAACCTTCCTACCTTTCTACAAGAAAACCCTATGGGACAGTTCTACTCTGTCACATGGGGTTGCCATGAGTCAAAATCGATTCGACGGCACCTAACACCACCATGAAATTTCTACCTTCATGCCCCCTACTCACTCCACTCTCTCCTGTCCCTTAAACATCCAACTAGTTTTAGACCCTAAAAACACCTCACTCTCTCTCTCACCTCCTTGATTTTGTACATATTTCTATTGTAACAATTAGTTGTTATATTATCATTATTCCTTCACATGCTTGCCTCCTCATGCAACTGTAAGATCCGTGTATTTTCCACCTCTATATTCCTAGTCACTAGCACAGAATCTGGCACATAGTAAGTGCTCAAAAAATTCGGAGCTTCTTAAGGTTCTATTCATTTCTGTATCTACAACATTCACTACTGTAAATAGCACGCTCGTTTTTAGTTGCCGTCAAGTCAACTCTGACTCTTGTCGACTCCACGTACAACAGAACGAAATGTTGCCCGGTCCTGTACCATCTTCATGGTAGTCAGTGTGTCTGAGTCCATTGTTGTGGCTACTACAGTCCCTTCCAACCTATGGGGCTCATCTTCCAGCGCTGTATCGGACAGTGTTTTGTTGTGATCCATAGGGTTTTCATTCGCTAATTTTTGGAAACAGATCATCAGGCCTTTCTTCTTAGTCTGGAAGTTCTGCTGAAACCTAGCCACCATCATAGCAACACACAAGCCACCACAGCATGACAAACTGACAGATGGGTAGTGGCACAGCATGTAGGAGGCACACAATAAATGTCTGATTAATGAGTAACTGTAATGCCCTTCCCCTCTTGCCAAACTTCTTTTCAATTTTCCAAAATCTTGTTTATATAGTACCCCATGTGGCAGATACTGGTTAGATGATAATTAAACACCTTTTATAGTCTTCCTGGGCACACAAGTAGATTACATTTCCCAGTCTCCCTTGCAGTTAGATATAACATGACTTAATAGTCAGTTGAATGTGGGTGGATTTATTGACATCACTTTTGGGCCTAGCCCATAAAACTCACCCAAAAGAAATGGAAGCAAAGGACTCTAAGGCTCCACTGGCAACGGCTGGGGAAGACGGTATTATTATTTATAATGGTTCACTTCCCCATCCTCCAAGAGGCTAATATGGCTCTATCCATGGCTGCGGAACTTGCCTCACATCTGGTGAGGGCAATTTACCTTTCCGTCTCCCTGACTTTTGACTTAGTCATGTGACAAAGCTGTAGCCAATGGAATGAAAGTAGTAGTTTATGTTCCATCTGAGCAGAAGCTTTAAGAGGCACCATGAGTTTCTCCTGCTCTGTTGCTCGTCCCTTTGTCACAAGAACAGGCATGACCTACAGACAGGCTCTTTCTTCAGCCTGGGTTCCCCCAAACGAGAAGACACGTAGAGCTAAGCAACAGCCTGGAACAGAGTCATAGCTAAAGTGCATCCTACATGTACAATGAACAAGAAATAAACGTTTGGTACTATAAGTCACTCAATTTTTTGTTTTTTACTGCAGCAAAACTGACTAATAGTGGCACCAAAAGATAGCCTCAATCCCTAAATCATCACACAGAAAACAGCAGTCCAGAGATTCATTAAAACCAGGTATACCTGTGCTGGACTGCCACATGAATGAGAAATAAACTGTTGTTGTGCTAAGCCACCAAAACGCTGGGATTGTTTGTTACTGTAATTAGCCTATCCTGATTAATATACCTCCTCTGTGAAGCCTTTCCTGATTACCAGAATGAATCATTCTCTTCCCCATTTTACTTCTGTACTTTATGAATACTTTTATTATTATACATATCACACTATTAAATCGCATTTTTTACACACCAGCCTCCCCTACTAGTCTATGAGCTCCATGAGGGCAGAGCGTGTCCTAATCATCTTTCAGTCCCAGCACATAGCAGATACTCATTTAAAAACAGTCAGGCACCCTGACTATAACGATCAGTGGTTCATAAGCACTCACCCCAAAATACTTTAAAAATCAATGAAAATATTTCCCTCTTTCAATTACAGAGTTCCTATAACATTACTGCTTTGGGAGTTAAGGGGAATAAGGATTAATTCATTAAACGCTGCCAAACAGGAAGTGTTAAAACTGAAATGGTGCTTTGAGGTCACCACAGTCATTAACCTAAAACCACAAACTATACAGATAGTACAAAGATTTTTAAAAGACCAAACCCATTGCTGTCGATTCTGACTCACAGCAACCCTGCAGGACAGCGGAGAACTGCCCCACCCAGGGTTTGCGAGGCTGTAAATCTTTATGGAAGTAGACTGCCACATCTTTCTCCCATGGAGGGGCTGGTGGATTTAAATGCCAACCTTTCGGTTGCAGCAGAGCGCTTAACTACTGTGCCACCAGGCTCTTAGTACAAAGATTAAGAATAGCTTATTTCCTAAAACAAACACACACCCATACACATAAATCTATACCTGATTTCTCTGCTTTTCAACTTCATCCTCAGACGTGCAGTTGGATATAACCTCAGACCACTCCAGGCGCTCCTCCGGTGTCCTCACCACAAGACTATCAAACACTTCAAAGTAAAGCCACGCCAGTTCCTTAGCCAACTGCAGCTTCCCACATGCAATGTGCCTCCATGTAGACCAGTAGAGGCGTGGGTAAGCTCCCTCTGTGGCCCGGGTTCGCACATAGGCGGATATCTTCCTGAGATAATGAAGGCTGAACTTGGACGGCGGGGGTGTCTGCAAGGCGCCCACTATAAAGGGTTCTGCTTTCACCCAGAGGAGAACTCCGGACTGATCCATATTATCTCTATGGACATCTGTGTGAAAAGGCTTCTTTGCATACCTAGGAAACAAGTTTCTTCACAACTGATTTGAAACAAAACTCATTTATGTATTTCCTTGGAAGATAAGCATTCCTTTAACTTTTTAAATGCACTACATCAGTCTGAAAAGCAGCACAAGTTTGTAAATCAGGAGCAGAGGAGTTTTTTCACCAGAACTCATTACAAACTATTTGAGCAAGAAAAATTGTGTGGTGAGAGAAAATTATCTTACTTGTATTCTTAGAAATGGCAGTTTTAGAAAGACGGAATAAACGTGAGGTATGAACTGGGTCCCGGCTATCAAGGCAGGTAGAAAAGAAGGACTGGGAAAAAGATTTATCCCATCACAGGAAATCTTGCTCTAACCTGAGGGGAACATTCACAAAGTTAAATCATTTACATATAGAGGGCAGCTGGTTAAAGATTTGGAGATGTTAGCTGACCGTAATTATGAAATCTGAGAGGGTAGTGGGAACCGAAGAATTTGTAGTCAGTTGGTCAGAAGTTCAGGTGGCCTGGAAACCCCTGAACTTGTGGCTGGTACCTGAAGTCTTGGGCTGACTTGGCAGTCTGGAGGACTGTTCCCTTAACCTGTGAAATCTGACCTAACTCCACGTGGTTAGGGTCAGAAGAACTGATACTGCAGTGAGTGCCAAAACTGAACTGAAATGCATCTGCGATTGATGTTTAGATAAACCTAGCCTGCAAAAATAGATCAAAGGAAGTGAAAACATCTTTACTCTCTGTAACTATTTGCTTAGTTCAAGTGCTATACTTTTAGATTTTGTTTGTTGTTTCTCTGTTGTAACAATAATGCATGATTTTTAGTATTTTATTTTAAAAAGTGGAGATATCCACAGTCCCACCACCAAAGGACAACTAGTGAATATTCTGTAGTACTTTCTTTTTTCTACTTATAATTGGATGTTAGTTTGCTTCTACATTTTCATAGTTGTGATAATACCATATATACAATTCTGTATCACAGCATCATCAAGGCTTCATAGCATTCTAAATAAATGTACCCTAGTTTATTAAATCGGTCCCCATTTTTAGACACTTCGTAGGTTTGAAATTTTTCACAGAAACAAAATAGGCAAATTACTGATAATTTCTGAAGCTGAGGGATGGGTATGTGAGGGCTCATTTACCTATTCTACTTCTGTGTGTTCAAATTTCTGCAATAAAAAGTTTAAAATTTTCTTTATTATAAATAATGCTATTATTACCATCTTTCTGCATATTTCCTGCATATGAATTATTTCCCAGGGAAAACTTTCATATGTGCATTTGTAAGATGAAGTAACAGACGTTTCTGAAGCATACATTCCCATTGCTTTCCAAAATGATTTTATCAAATTATACCATCGTTTGACCACGGGTATCCTCTTCACTGACCATCCCTCAGCGTTAACATCATTTAAATAAATCTTTCCTTATATAAGATAAAAATGCTTTATTGCTATTGTTATATTTTGCATTTGAGTCTAAGAAAACTGTGCTTCTTTTGGGAGGTGTCTGTTCAAAAAGTAATCGATATCAGTGGAGTGCTTACTACGAGCCAGATGGCAGGCTAAACATTTTGCATACTTCACCTCCCTTCATCCTCACACCCACCTGGAGGTACATGCGATTATCCCCATTTTCAGATGAGGTAACGGGTTCAGAGAAGGGGCTTGCCAAGGTCACATACTTAGTTGGCAGAGATGTGGATTAGAATTCGGGCCTGTCAGACCTGAGAATTGTGTTGCTACAAATGTACGTAGGGAAGGCAACTATGGCATACCCCTAGAAACAGGAGTGGACCCAGAGGATTACGAGAAAGACGAGCCTTAGTCCCGAGGCCATGTAAGGGCCAGGGGCAGGAACGGGACAGTGCGCGCGCAGAAGGAAGGGCGAGGACTGCTAAATAACTGCTATTTTCGCATACGGGTAATGGTGTAGCGTCGTTCTGAGTAAAACCAGACGATGAAAGTGGCATGAGGAAGATCTCGGTGCGCCCCCAAATGGACACAGGCTGCTCTGTGAGGTACTGGGCTCCTGTCCCCAAAGAGCCAGGTCTGGAGATGCACCCTGTAAGGTCCCTTCCACCCGCGAGACTCGAGAGGACCAAATCTGTAAACAAACACAAGCTGGGCTCTTTCTCTCTTCAGACGCTCCCCCGCGACGATGGGGCATCTTAGGGTCTTTCAGGCGGGGAGGTCGGCGTGAGGCCCAAGGCAGCCCCCCTGAGGTTTCGCCCCAGCGCCCCGAGCGACAGCTGTGCTTCCGGGAAGGGAAACCCCCGCTGACAGGGTCCGGAGCGGAACCGAAGCCTGGCCGGCAGGAAGGCAGCCTCCCGACCCCAGCGTGAAGCTCCACCGGCCCATCCTTACCCCCTGGCGCCAGCCCACGCGCGGTTACCTGCAAAGGCAGGCCCCGCTCCGCCGGCCTCTTCACGCGCCGCCGCGCCCCACGTCGCGCTCGCCAGCCCACCCCTCGCCCTCTGCCGCGCGCCGCCGCCACCCACTGCGCAAGCGCGAGACCTTGCGCCACCGAGAAGGGGCGACCGTGTTGCTAGAGTGGCCGGTTACTTCTCCAGTCGCTCCGAGAAAAACGTGACTCCGGCCGCCAGTTGTCTACGCTGAGACCTGTGGCCAGACCCGGCTCCTTTCTGGTGTCTCTCTTTCAACCTGCCAAAAAAACGGAAACAAAAAACCACTGCCGTCGAGTCGATTCTGACGTTCAGTAGAACTGCCCCATAGGGTTTCGAAGGCTATAAATCTTCACAGAAGCTGACTGCCACATCTTTCTCCCCCAGAGCGGCTGGTGGGTCCAGTGGGTCCGAACCCACAACCTTTCAGTTCGCCGCTGGGCGCTTTAACCACTGCGTAACCAGGGCTCCAACTTAAGAGAGTAGGACGTTTTCTATTGCTCCACAGAAATGTAGTCGGCCTATAGCTGCTGGCAAGGTCAGCAGGCTTTGATCTGTAATAATAGTAATAATGGCACTTTACATGAGCACTTACTATGGGCGCTCTGTGAAGCACCTTCATGTGTATTAATCTTACCAAGAGTCCTTTAAGTCAAGTTCATTTGTTTGACTGATGAGGAAACTCATACCCCTGTAGTTAGGTGCCAGCGAATGGGTTGCGACTCATAGCGATCCTGTGTACAACAGAAGGAATCAGCCCGGTCCTGCGCCATCCTCACAATCATTGCTAAGCTTGAGCCCATTGTTGCAGCCACTGTGTCAATCTGTCCCCGTGAGGAGCTTCCTATTTTTTGCTGACCCTCCACTTTACCAAGCATTATGTTCTCCAGAGACTGGTCCCTCCTGATAACATGGCCAATGTGATGAAGTCTTGCTTCTGAGGGACATTCTGGCTGTACTTCTTCCAAGACAGATTTGTTTGTTCTTCTGGCAGTCCATGGTGTATATTCAATATTCTTCACCAACACCATAAATCAAAGGTGTCAATTTTTCTTCGGTCTTCCTTATTGTCCAGCTTTTGAATTGATTTAGGAAATAATATTGGAGTTATTATTCCCTCTCCTTGAGCATAGAGAATGTGACCTAGCTGGAGCCAGGTTCACAAGGACTCACAAGGACACATCAACTGGGCCCTGAGGTATAAAGACAATACCTAAGATGATCTTAGAAAATATCTTTTAGGGAAACTTTCACATAAAGCCAATCAAACAGAACACAAAAGACTTTCTACTCTTAACTTTTTCTATTAGCATTTAGTGAATAGAAGTTTGTTGGACTAACGAAGACCCTCCTGACTCTCGTTACTGAAAACTGTACCAATGATTGTTAAGAAAGACAATTCAAAACGTAGGATCACAGTTTCTAGCCAATCTGAAAAGGTGAAGCTTTCAATGGTTTTGCCCATTTGTGATGTTAATATACACTGATGGCTCTGTAATATTCTTTGGACTCGGGCAGACATGGCTGTGGCAGCATGCTTGTCCGTTTTCCCATTCTTACCTATTCTATGATATTCTTTGGACTCGGGCAGA
>NW_004444028.1:4354355-4457828 GCF_000243295.1 Trichechus manatus latirostris | reverse complement strand
ATTCTATGATATTCTTTGGACTCGGGCAGACATGGCTATGGCAGCATGCTTGTCCGTTTTCCCATTCTTACCTATTCTATGATATTCTTTGGACTTGGACAGACATGGCTCTAGCAACATGCTTGTCCATTTTCCCACTTTTGTCTGTTCCGTGATATTTCCTTGGACTTGGGTAGACATGGCTCTGGCAGCATGGTTGTCCATTTCCCACTTTTTCCCTTTTGAATATATGCCAAATAAAACTTTCCTTTTGCTTTACTAGACTTTATGATGTTTTTCCCCTACAACAGAATGCATATGAGGCAACTGAAAATACCACGCATTGTCCTCAAAGTGACATCCTTGCTTTTCAACACTTTAAAGAGGTTTTTTGCAGCAGATTTGCCCAATTGCAATGTGTCTTTTGATTTCTTGACTGCTGTTTCCATGGGCATTGATTGTGGATCCAAGTAAAATGAAATCCTTGATAACTTCAATCTTTTCTCCGTTTATCATGATGTTGCTTATCGGTTCAGTTGTGAGGATTTTTGTTTTCTTTATATTGAGGCGTAATCCATACTGAAGGCTGCAGTCTTTGATCTTTATCAGTAAGTGCTTCAAGTCCTCTTTGCTTTCAGCAAGAAAGGTTGTGTCATCTGCATATCGCAGGTTGTTAATGAGTCCTCTTCCAATCCTGATGCTGCATTCTTCTTTATATAGTCCAGTTTCTTGGATTTATTTGCTCAGCATACAGATTGAATAAGCGTGGTGAAAGGATACAACCCAGATGCACACCTTTCCTGACTTTAAACCACGCAGTATCCCCTTGTTCTGTTCAAATGACTGCTTTCTTGGTCTATGAACAGGTTCCTCATGAGCACAATTAAGTGTTTTGGAATTCCCATTTTTCATGATGTTATCCATAATTTGTTATGATCCACACAACATACCCCAAAGGTCACACAATAAAAGATGGAGTCAAGATGCAAACCCAGGCAGTCTGAAGGGAGAGGCCCCTGCATTATCACCTTAATTCTGTTAGCTTCAGATGAGGCTATGCAGTGTTGCCTCATTCATGAAGCCTTTTTGGATTCTACTCAATGTATCACTCCTTTCTCTGAACCTCCATTTCATGATTTCTGGCCATTTTCTGCTTTCTTTGATTGTTTATGGCCTCTGTACTCGATGGAGATACAAAGATTAAATAAGAAGATGTAATTTAGTTCCTTTTTGCATAGCCTCTCTCCCCTATTAAGCATCTTCCTGAAATCAGTAATCTTGTCTTCCTCGTAACTCCACAAGAGCTAAGATGCAAAAAGCAGGGGATTTGGATTCAGATAGACCTGGATTAGGATCCAGCCTGTACCACTTAACTAGCTCAATAACCTTGGACAAATTTCATCACCTGTATGTGCCTTAGTTCTCTGCAATACTAGTAATTTTTTATTGAGCACTACTGTGTGCCTGGCAGAGTACTAGGCACTAGGGTTACAGCAGTGAACAAAACAGACAAGCTCCCTGCTTTCTTGGAGCGTATGTTTTAATAGGGAGAATATTGTTGTTGTTGATGTGTGCTGTCGAGTTGATTCTGACTCATAGCAACCCTATAGGACAGAGTAGAACTGCCTCATAGGGTTTCCAAGGATCGGCTGGTGAATTCAGACTGCCAATCTTTTGGTAAGCAGCTGAGCTCTTAACCACTGCACCACCAAGGACAATACATAATAAAGAAATAAAATAGGATAATTTTAGATAGTAATAAGTGCTATGAAGATATGAAGGAGAGGATTAGGGAAGGCCACTTTGTAGTGTGGCTATTTGAGCTGAGGTCCAAAGAATAAAAAGCCAGCCATATGAAAATCACAGAGGAAACAACTATTAATTTACTCAGAAAATTTTTGGTCTCCTACTCTGTGCCAGGAACTGTTCTAAGATACTGGGGATACAGCTGTGAAGGTAACAGACCAGATTCGTGATCTCATGGAACAGACATCCCAGCATGTGAGTACAGGGGGCAGGGGTGGGTACAATAAAATAGGATGGTATAAGAATAAGGGACTCAGTAAGGGCTAATTTTGATTGGTTGGTCAGGGAAGTCCTCTCTGAAGTGGTGACATTTGAACTGATATCTGAGTTAAAAAAGGAGTCACCCATATTAAGATCTGAGGGAAGAGTGTTGCAGGCAGAGGGAACAGCAGGTACAAAGGCCCTAGGATGGAATGAGCTTGGTGTATTCAAAAAAGAGAAAGGAAGCCAGTTTTGCTGGAACATGGTAAGAAGTATACTAGATGAGGGTACAGATCATGTAACCTAGTGTAAAGAGTTAAGATTTTATTCTAAGTGCAATGAAAAGCCATCTGGGGCTTTTAAGCAGGAGTGACATAATTTAACGTTTTAAATCATGGGAGAGAGGGACAAGAGTAAACAATGGATGGTAGGACATTAAGAATGGAGGCAGAGAGACCACTTAGGAGCCCTTGCCAGGTGAGAGATGGTGACTTGGCTCAGAGAGGGAGTAGGGGAGATGTAGAGTGGTGGACAGATCCAGGATACAGTCAGGAGGATGAATAAGCAAACCTTAAAACGGGCTGCTTGGCATGATTGAAATGGTTAATCCCAGACCTAAATTGAAATTCTATTTTAAATTAAGCTGCAACTAGGTTTGAAGCTCGCCTTTGTCTTCTACAAAAGACAAGCTGGCTTCCTGTGAAAGTTTTCATTGCTTATGACATAAAGAGTGTAGAATTTATGTAAATTATCTTGCTATCTTAACTGCTCTCGGGCAATTAATCCAGTGTATACCTAGGCCCTAACTCACTCCCTCCCAGCCAGATGGGCAATGTTTATGTTACGGGACCTTAAAAAATACCTAGTTAATTAGTACTCCACCAGTTATCAGACCACTCCCAGTCACCTCCCCACCACGTCGCTCACTTCCTCTAAGTTGTTTTGCAGACCCTCTGGAGAATCCCAATGAATCTGGATCTAACCGGCTTAAGGAGGTCAGACATGTGCACAGCAGACAAGAGTGACTGACAGACGACTTCGGCCCCCCATGCATGCTCAATAGCATGGGAAAACTGAGGTCAAGGAACCAAAAGATTCATCTAGGAACTTAAATCACCAAACCATGTCGTCTGCAGTAGCCGAGTCTACTTCAAAAGCGAACAGTCCATCCGCCGCTTCCGTGCCAAGTCTTAGCCCTGCCCCATAATAAATAATCAATAGAAACTATGAATATGTAGAAAATGTGAATATGTAGAACTTCCTGATCCTGCCTACCTGCCTTCCTCCACCCCTATATGAATATGCATAATTCCCCAAACCTATAAAATGTGAATGCTTCCTCAAGTCAAGGAACTCAATCTGAGGTTGATACCTCTGAGTTCCCACTTGCTAGCCTGTGAAATAAAGTCTTTCTTCCTCTCAAAACCAGCGTCTGAGAGATTGGGTCCTTGCACACTGGCCAAGGACGCATTGGTCCGGTTTCATTTACATTTCAAGAGGCTTCAAGTTAGAGCTGATTTAATTTTCCTAACCAAATGGTCGACTTTTACATTTCAAGGACTCCAAATAGGGTTGAGCCAGCCTACAATCAATCACTAAACCCCCATCAGGAATGCTTACATAGCTTGCTTTAGAAATATTGCTTTAGTCAACTTGTATTGCGAAATAAAAGATTGATGTTAGGCTAGAAATTGATGTTTAGGAAAGTTTGTAGTTTGACAACCCCTTGTAAACTTTTTCTTCCTTATCCTGTGCCCCCTTGGATGTAAAACCACCTGCCTTTGTTATTCTGCCTGATAAATACCTCATTGCTCTCCCTGTAAGCCAGAACACATGCTGCCTCTTGCTTGAGTGCCCGTGGGATTCTCCATTTTGTGAAAGGATCTTGTCTTTTTCCTTCGATAAAATCCTTTGTCGTAATTTCTAGAGGAGGGTCAGTGTAGTGTTACCACTAGGACAAGGAAGACACCTAGAGTTTTGTTCTGAATTCGGTAGTGAGTTTACTGAGATGAGCAAAGCTAGACTGGGGGAATCAGAGTTCTGCTCATAACTGTAATAACAGTTATTATTCATTGCGTGCTATCTATGTGCCACACCCTGTGCTAAACGACCTAAAGAATTTCTCCTATTAAAAATTCACAACACTGTCGGTGAGTGCTTTGCCCTAGTTTGGTTAATAAAGAAGCTCAGATCCGTGGGAGTCTTACCGCTAAGACGCGGTCGAAGCCTCATCCACACCTAAGTCTGCCTACCTCTACCAAAAATGTTCACCTTAGGTACCACGATCTCTTCTCTGTAAAATGCGGACAATTTCCTCGTGGGGTTGTTAGGAGAACTGAAAATAAGATCTGAGGCAGGCATCCGTTGCACTGTTGGCGTGGAATTATCGTCCCCGCCCATTTCGCCGACGTCCCTCCGCCCCCGCATCCAGCCGGCGGTTCAATGTGAATGAAATTCCGAGACTTGTAACCAAGATAAAGCCTCCTTCCCGCAATTGGTTGGCGCTGGAGGAGGCGCCTTCTGATTGGTGAAGAGTCCGAGGAGGCGGGCGAGGGGAAACCTTCTACCGCAGGTGCCCTCGTTTGGCTCCACCCCGCTCTTACGTAGTTTTCTACGACGGGCGGGAACTGGGGCTGAAAGGATTTCTGCGGCGGCGCGACCTTCTGACGATTCCTCTTATAATTGGCCGCGAGACGCGGCTGCAGTTCTGAGACCTAATTGGTCGCCTGCGCCGCCTCTGAGGTGAAGTGTACCGCGCTGATTGGTTCCGAGGCGCCGGCAGCGTGTGATGCCCCGAGCAACCATTGGCCGTAGCCGGCTGCGGCTTCTCTCACCGGACTGGACTCCCGGGAAGTGGACTGGCAGAGGAAGGGGGCAAGCTAGCTGTCGCCGCGGTCCGAGTAGGAGACCCCCGGGGTGAAGCAGCCTCACAGGGCGGGGTGGGCTGGCGAGCCGACGCGGCTGCCGAGGCGGCTGTGAGAAGAGCGTGGGCCAGGGTCCGGGACAGAGAAACCATGGCCCCACAGAACCTGGGCACCTTCTGCCTGTTGCTGCTGTACCTCATCGGAGCCGTGATCGCTGGGTGAGAGACAGGCACCCCGCGGGCAGGGGGCACGTGAGCCAGCTTTTGCGAGGGAGGAGGCTGGCTGGGGGCAGGTTGGGGGCGTAGCATTGCTGGGCTGAGGGAGTGGAGAGGGGCAGTGCCGTGGTGAGGCGGTGGGGAGGAGGAATGAATAGTGCAGGCCAGGCTCGTGGGGTGGAGAGGTGCGCTGTGGGTGACACGAGTGAGAGGGGCTTAGATTCAGAGGCCCCAAAGACCTGAACTGGCCCAGGGGAGTGGGAGTTGGATCCAGTGCCAAACAGCAGTGGCGGGAGGAGGAGGGGCGTATTTGAAGGGAAGCAGGTGATTGTGAGCGAAAGCAGTGTCACGCAGAGGTGGGAGAGGGAAGGGGCGCCTGACTATAATGAAGGAGTGACCGTGGCAGGCTGAGGTTGAGGGCATGAGCAGATCTTTGGTCAGAGAGGTGGGTTGTGTGCCTGCGATGCAATGCTGAGCCTGCGACGAGCCACTGGGGGGTTGATATTAAAGTGGGTGGGTTATGATGCAGGCTGAGTGAGGAAGTGAGGGGAGCAGGTAGGGAAGCCGTGCTGTGACTGAAGAAAATGAATTGAGGAGCAAGGCAGACGCTTTGGGGAGCACTTATTCTTCTTCCCAGCTTCTTGGAGTATTGAGCCTAAGCTGTTATTGTGTGTCACTGTCGCTCTCAGTGATGCCTTCTTGAGAAGCTGAATGATATTATGAGCAGAAGTTCACCGACTAGTAGCTGACTGGGATTCTAGCCTACAAACCCCACCCCACTTACGGGTTATGTGACCTTGAAGGAAGCATATAAATTCTCATCTGTAACACGAGGATAATGTGCCACCTGTATGAAGAGAGGAGGACCAGATGAACTCTTGAGGATCCTTCCTGTCTTTCAGATCCACGATTCTATATGTTTGGTGACCATAGGATATGTATGCCGGGCTCGTATTTCAGAATGCAAGGATTAGTAGGGTCTTAACTTCTGACAGTTTATACCGTGTTCTACGTAGGGGCGATAGTACTTAGCAGCTTTAAAATGTATGTGCTTCGTATTTTCTTAAGAGTTTTTTTTTTTTTTCTATGTGCGTTTATGCTTACAGTTTTGTTGTCATTTTGTGAAACATTAGATGTCTAAAATATTTACTTATCCTAGGTAATGCTTTATTGTTTTTTTCTCAGGATGTTTTTTGTAGTTCTTTTTACATTTAAAGCAACAAGTACCCTAAAAAAAAAAACAAACCCAAACCGGTTGCTGTCCAGTCGATTCCGACTTATAGTGACCCTGTACAGTACAACTGCCCCATAGTTTCCAAGCAGCGGCTGGTGGATTCAAACTGCCGACCTTTTGGTTAGCAGCCTGAGCTTAACCACTGTGCCACCAGGGCTCCCAACAGGTACCCTAAGGTGTTTAAATACAATGTTGATATCGATGTTAATACTGTAGCTTTAAACTTGAGTCATTCATAAAGGAGCCTCTTGGGAATGGTAATGTTGATGCTGGGCTATACTAGCCATCACTTCTCTTCATTTTTTTGAGCTGTTACTTAACCATTTGTATATTAAGTATATTCTAAGCAAGCCTCATTCTTTATACATTTAGCCCTTTTGTTATTAATTATAGCAATCCTTTTGATTTATTTAGTCCTTATCATAAGAGATGTCAAGATTTTACACATTTTTGAGGGGAGCAAAAGGCACCTAATTAATTTTCACGTAACCCCTTGTGGATGATAATTTTTAAAAAAGTTACATGAACTGGTCAAATGTTTTTTTCCTAAATGTGACTAAGTCTTTATGAATTTTTTTTTTTTTTAATATTCTGTCCTGTATGACCTGGGTCTTGGTACCCCAATGCAGTTATTCCCCAATGCATTTTTAAATTACCATCACTACTACATCAGTGTCACTATTGTGAACAACTTTCCCACCCCCATTGTTGAGAGAAGGCATTTTCAGAATAACTTGCAGTGGCAAAAGGAATATGTAGATTTTTGTGTGTGTGTGAATGTTCTTATTTATTCATTTCAGTCAATGAATATTTATTGGTTTCTTCTATGGGCCAAATACCATCCCTGCCCTGAAAGTTTTTATAGTCTTATTCTACCTTCCCAGTGACCCTTCTTGCAAAGATCCCGGTTAAGATTAATTTGGTTCCAGCATAGTCCCTGGTAAGGAGGTCAGTGGATCTCTATGTCATCTCCCAGGTTACGCCGTATGCATACTCATGGCTTTCTAAGACATATAGACTCCTGCATATGGGCTTCAGTGTTTGTCTGTAACTAAGACTTGACCTAGACTAACTAGTATAACTAGAAGATTGATATTTCTTCTGGCTTGCTCCTTCAGCAAACACACCACAACTTATACATCCAAATGGATAACATTTTCTCTTTAGAGTTGTTATTTGGGCTTTGGTTTAACCTCTGTGTTAACCTCTGAAGTTAGCTTTAGTCACTTCGTCTTTAACATTCCAGCAGTTCTACTGTTAATCAGAACATTGATGTACCCATCTTTCTGAGTAAGGAAAATCATCCTTTGAAGTTATTATTTGACTTTTGGAAACAGTCAAAAGCCATTTCGAGTCAGTACAGGGAAATAAAGAGGAGAGTTAATTTGATTGTACAGCTATTGGCTGAAAATAAGCTGTGACCATAAAATAAGAGGATTTTTCTTGACCAAAGGTAGTTTCTAAAAGAAAAATGCCACAGATGTTTTGAATAATTCTAGCATTGCTCAAAAAGTACATAGCCTCTCATTGTGATACTTTATATAGGACTAGTGTTCTCGTTCTAGTCACTCTTTTTTTTTTTTCCATCATATGTATACCTTCATTTTCCTAACTCTTTACTCAAACCTAAATGTAAACGAAAAAAACCCTCACTTTTATAAAATGTAATGTACAACTCTTTGATACGTCTTCTCCCCCTACCCCCACCAGGCGAGATTTCTATAAGATCTTGGGGGTGCCTCGAAGTGCCTCTATAAAGGATATTAAAAAAGCCTACAGGAAACTAGCCCTACAGCTTCATCCGGACCGGAACCCTGATGACCCGCGAGCTCAGGAGAAATTTCAGGATCTGGGTGCTGCTTATGAGGTAAGTCAGGAAAAAAGGATCAAGTATGAACAAAACCTACAGATTACAGAACAGACCACAGAGCCTGGAGAAACACTCTCTTCTTTCAGGTCACTTCTATTTAAAAATGATAAAAGTAAAAGTCATACTTGTCTGTATTGCACCAGATGTCACCTTCATGTTAATAGATGACATTTCCTTCTTCTTTCCATGTTAGTATTGCTTTTATTAAGGAGAGTAATGTTGAAAAGATATGAATGAGAGAAAGTAAGATTAATAGACTAATGAGTAGGTTGATCATCTATAAGCAACCAGTCACGATTTGGGAGCGGGAGCCAGAAATACAAAGTCTAAATGCAAACCCGCACGCCCATAGGGACCAGACAAATAACATGCAGGGCAGGTATGAGATACAACAGGACAGTGGATTCTGCCTCTGTAATGGGGAGCAGTATGGAATGATAAGGCGTGTGACAAGCTAGAGCCTTCCTGCCCCATCTCAAGGCAGCGGCTGTTACCTAGCCAGGTGTTGCCCCATGGAACTGCAAACACTGTATTAACCAGATGATCTGAATTTTTTGAGAGAAGTTGGAAATCCAGATTTGTATGTAAATTCTCCTGATTGTAAAAATTAGTTAACTAATTCAGTAAAATTACAGATCAAATAAAACACAGTGATAGTTTGAATCCTCAACCTCTAATGTAGAAGTCAAAATACTTTCGTGTGTATTGTCTCATTTACTTTTCACTGGGACACCATGAACTATATCAGAGCAGGGCATATTTCTCTTCCCATTTTTTAAAAGGGCACCAAAAAAGAAAAAAAAAACTATTTTAACTCCAAAAATCATAGAGATAAAACTGAATTCAAATTAAGTCTCTGTATAGTAAAGAGGCTGGGAACAAATCTGAAAAATATTTTAGTAGTGGAAAGAACCCAGAAGGAAGGGATCCCAGAGGCTCCTCTCCCCCCCAATTAAAGACACCACGGGACTGAAACAGTGACTAATATCCATGTGAAACCTAGGGCTGATGGACTCCCCATTTTTCCTTCACACCTTCAGGGGGCCTATAGGACAGAAATTCTTAACCTGGGGCCCATGAACTTGAGAGGGTTGGTGGGCCCTCTAAAATTATGGGTAACAGTTTGTTTCTTGTTGATAATATACCAGATTCCATATTTTGCATGTATTTCCCATGAATGGTCCCATTATTTGCTAGAAGCCCAGTAGTCAAAAATATTTTCTAGGGAAGCTGTTGCTAAGAATTCACCATGCTCTTTCAAGAATCTATCATGTTCTTTATCCATGCCCTGGGCAGGGGTCCCTGTACATAGAGGATTCATGGGACTGCAGTTTGTGAAACTGATGAAAAACTTTCTAGTTACAAGTCAACATTTCTTCCTTCTTTGAAACAGTCAGGCTCGCTTGCCTTTGGTCCTTAGGTAAACTAGTGTTCACAAATCAGAATCCCAGGACAGTGTGAACAGTTCTTTTGTGAAGACAGGTTTGTCTTCTCTACTGAGCTGGGATTACTGCTGGCATTTTAATTAGTTGAGACCCTGAGTTGTTTGGCCAAAGTCAGCTAAGAAACCCCTCCTCCTCCTTTTTTTTAATAAAATAGTTTCCAAGATCGTGGAGTACAATTGCATTCCTTAGCCAGAGGAAAACTGAGTGCAAATAGATGACTCCAAGGGCAGTTTTTTTGAGAGTTATTATAGAAGCCTCTCATGTCTAAAAGGAAACTGGCTTAAAAGTGTCTTTATTTGGGGGTTTTGAAAATGATGTTGTTTATAGACGCAAATATGAAGTTCCTTTCTTGGCCAAGAAAAGACCAGAGAGTTAGAAATTCAGATTACCTACTAGTAAGAGGGCTGTTTTTGCTTTTAAGTTAGTTATGCCCCTCTCTGCTGCTGTGCCCCTCTCTGCTGCTATGCCCCTCTCTGCTGCTCCAAAGCACCTCTTTTCTAAGGATGTTTGGGAGAACATTCCTCTCTCTTACCTTCTGTTTTTGGCCCATGATAGTGACTTTGGTCATTTCTGAACTAACCCAGAAATGAGTTTTTGCTTTTAAGAATGCTCACTCTCTGTAAACTCAGTTTCTATTTATCTCTTTAAATATGTCTTAATGTCAGTGGTTAAGCGTTTGGCTGCTAACCAAAAGGTCAGCAGTTCGAATCCACCAGCTGCTCCTTGGAAACCCTATGAGGCAGTTCTACTCCGTTCTGTAGGGTTGCTATGAGTCAGGATTGACTCGACAGTAACAGGTTTGGTTTGGTTTTTTAATGTCAGGACATTTTTGTCATGGCTTCATACACATCTTTGAGGCCCTGAGCCAAAAGTGTGTTGTTTGAATATGCCAGACAGGTTTTTTCTTTTGCTGAGTCAACAACCACTATCTACTTCCGACCTCTCTTTTCTTGGGCCATCTTGAGTTTGGGCTTGAAATAACTTTCTCTTACAGTCTTCTATCTAAGTAGGAGTTTATGAATATCAAAAGAAGATTGTAAAGCTATTTAATTTTCAAAGATACATGTGTGCATATATTGCAGATGGCTCTGAATGGAAGGGAAGCTTTTGTTTGTTTGTTGTGCATGTTGAAGATAAATTTTGAAGAGTGTGGAAGTTTCTTGTGTTTTTACATTCCTCAGCATTGTATATGGGGTCGGTGCAGCGAGGAAGCATGAAGCTATGACTGTGTATTAAAACCATTAAAACTTAATAATTCTTTGCAAACCGTGAAACTGACCTTGAGCAACCTTTATAGAGCAATGTCCCTGTCTACCCTCTCTGCAGTTCAAACTCAGGACATAATGAACTGAAATACATATTTCATACACACAGGCCCAGATGGCATTGTTCCACAAGTAGATTTCTATATACACCAAAAAATGGAAAAACAGTGTCTGGAGATATAGCAGTATAGACCTTTCTAGAGGGGCTAGGGTCTGATTACCCTGATCTGCTAATCACTTAATGCCTGGTGTGTGTGTGTGTGTGTGTGTGTGTGTGTACACGCACATGTCTTGGACATATAAGGTAGGGCAGAGCTATTTTTAAGGCTTTCCTAGCCTACTGCTTCTATCACTAATGACGATCTGTCATACTTACATCCTAGTTGTGGTTTAGAGAGGCGATAGAGCAAACCACACGGGAAGTAAACCTGAGGGATCGTCGCACCTCTTGCTTCTCACCTTCACAGACACGTTGCTCATCTCAAATACAATTTTGAAGTGCCTAAATTCTGATAAATTTAAATGGAGAACGTAAACAACGTGGAAGTTACAAAATGGACAATACATCAAAAAATTTAGTCTGTTAGAGAAAATAACTGTTTACAACATGTCTTAATAATACGTACATTCCACAAAAATCTTAGACACAGTGTCAGAGTGAAAAAACGTGAATCTGAACATGCCTTGACTGAGTATTTTCCTCCACTGACTTTACACCCAGGTCCTGTCAGATAGTGAGAAACGGAAACAGTATGATACTTACGGTGAAGAGGGATTAAAAGACGGTCATCAGAGCTCCCATGGAGACATTTTTTCACAGTAAGTAATTTGCCCATCTGTAAAGTCTCGGTGTCTGGGAATGGGTCACTTGGTGGTTATTAAAGAATTCTCCTTGCTCAGAACCTTTTGGTGCAGAGCGCAGCTGTTCAGGTCCTTGACCAAGGATCAACCACCATCCTCCCTGGGAAGCTAGCCTTCTCCATTTTCACAAAGCTTCAGGAAAAACAGCCCTGAAAAGGCCGTCCATTTAGCCAACCACATCAGTCAAATCAACCCTGACAATTTTAGGGGGGCTTATGTGGAAGCCAGTTCATCCTCACTGTCTCTTGGAATCTGCAGATCATTTAATGAGCAAAATCATTCTTGTAAGCAGAGAGAAAGAAATCTCTACTCCCATACCTAGAGCTGCCTCTTTTTTATCCCTGTCAACAAGAAAGGGATGGTTATGATAGTCAGCCATGGGGAAAAGAATTGGGGTAAGGACTCTCTCCTGCAGTGCATAGCTTTCTGGGAGTGCTGAGTGGCTCGATAAATTAGCACCTTTGCCCTTGGAGCCCCTCTCTCTTAAGCATTTGAGTTTCCACACGCCCTGATGATGGCATATACTAAACAACAAAAAAAAAAAATCAAACTCTTTTTCATCAGTGGATTTCGACTCAAAGCAACCCCACGTGTTACAAGTAAAACTGAGCCCCATAGGGTTTTCTTGGCTGTAAAGTTTACAGAAGCAGATCACCAGACCTTTCTTCTGGGGCGCTGCTGAGTAGGTTCTAACCGCCAACCTTTTGGTTGGTAGCCAAATGCAAACTCTGCTCCACCCAGGGACCTTGCCATATACTGCGAGATCTTAGGCTGGGGTTTCAGGTTTGAAATTATAAACGAACAGATGTTTGAATATGCATTTTTATGGGGAGAAGTCTGGTTGCTTTCTTCAGATTCTCAAAGGGTTCATGAACCTTTCCCCGAAAGAAGTTAAGAATGACTGTTGCATACAGTAATTTCCCCCATTTTTTGTTTAGGGTGACAGTAGATTTCCAGGTCTTGCAAGGATGTACGAGTAATATAATTACAGCATCTTTTACTTCCCCAGGATTGATTTTGATGTTTTGGCCTACTGGGGATGTGTCCCGTTTCCCCCAGCTGTTTAAAGCAATACCTCGGGGTGCCACGAAGAGAAAAACTCCTCCCCGCCCACCGCTTTTATTTCAGGCTCAGGGAAGCCATTCACCGGGGTTGGTGGCAGGGGAGTTACATAGTTGTCATCATCACTGTGCTAATACCTGAGGCTTCTTTGTAATACCAAAAATCCACATTAAGATTAGAATTCCTGCACAACTGAAGGCTACTGTTTATATTCATTTCAAAATGTTGCTTTTGTGATGGTGTGGCAATATAATTGATGTTTTATAATAAAAATTGTGTATGCTGGATGACTCGAATGTATTAAATAAAAATGTCTTTTGGTTTTGCACAGCAAGTTGGTAGGACACAATATTCTATCAGCGTAAAGGGAAGTAAATAATTGTGAAACAGGGATTCTTCTTTCTTTTCCTGACGGTTTTGCACTTACTCACAGCTTCTTTGGAGATTTTGGTTTCATGTTTGGAGGAACCCCACGACAGCAAGACAGAAATATTCCAAGAGGAAGTGATATTATTGTAGATCTAGAAGTCACTTTGGAAGAAGTGTATGCAGGAAATTTTGTGGAAGTAAGTGGTTCACGCTGACTGCCAGAACTTGTTCTTTTGACTAAAGTAGGTTTCTGAGTACCCTTTATTTTAGGGGGTGGGGAAGTGACCAGGCACACGGAATTGAGTTCACTCTTGGTTCATGATACACTCTTCTCAGTTTTTCATGAACTCAGCACCTAGCCCAAGAACTCAGTAAAATACCATGACTTACATCTACCTAATGCTACTTCCTGTTCCCCTCCCCTGCCTGTCTTCTTGGGTAACGACTCTCCTGCATATTGTGTTTTTTGTTGCCTGGCCATTTTTGTTTGTTTGTTTTATTACACATACATGAGTACCTGAGTAATATATTGTTTTTGACTTTGGGAAGATGGTATCATACATTATCTTCTGGAACTGGCTTTTTTAAGTTACTAGGATTCATCCATGTTGTTTGTGGCTATAATTCTGCTGAATAAAATGTCATTAGGTGAATATACCATGATTTTTCAATAGGCATTTGGGTTATATTTCCAATTCCAAACAGTGCGTCTATGGGCATTCTTGTATGTAAATCCAGGCACACATGAGCAAGAATTTCTCTTGGGTAGGTACATACGTAGACATGGAATTCTGGGTAATATGAACAAGTGTTCTGTTTTATAAGATAATACTGTGTTTGCCAGCGATACGGTGATTGTCCCAGCACTTCCACTCGCAATTTTTAAGAGATCTATAGATTCACCACCTCTCTAAAACTGGGAATTGTTAGACTTCTTGAATTTTGCCCACAAAATGGTATCTCACCATGGTTTTGATTTCCTTTGCTCAATTAGGAATTAGGATAAAAATCTCTTCATATGTTTATTGGGCATGTGTGACCCTCTTGTGTGAATTGCTCCTTATAAGAGTGCTTTGTTCTTGCTCCTAATCCTTTGTTGGCCGTATATAATACAAATACAGACATGCGCTGCTAAGTCTGCCCCTCAGGCAATGTCCGACATTTGTGGTGGTGGTGGGGCCCTCCAGGGGATGCCCACAGCCCTACTTGGCAGTGAGCCCTCCCTGCCACTCCCCACCCACAGGAACAGGCACCCCTGCCCCTAGGAGGAGTGGGCACTGGATCCTGCTCTCCAGCGCACCCAAGGTCAGCAGGCATCGCAGGGCCTGGTTCGGGCAGGGGCGCCTGGTCGGGTCTGTAGCCGACACCTCTCCCCTGCTGCCGGGCTGCCCTGGAGCCAGCCCTTCTCCCTGCTGTGACTTTCTCAGGGCTGCAGGGTTGCGCGCTTGGCGGAACCGGCAGAGCGCTCACCTAAGGCCTCTGCGGGGGAGCCTCGCACGCCTCGGGCCCAGGTGTTAACGCGACATCCAAGTCACATAACTGCCGATTTCACAGAATCTGTTGGGGATGTTAAGCGATGCGTGACTGTATCCTACCAGTGTGTAACTTGTCTTTTCATTACATTGAAGATTAAATGAACAGAAGTAATTCATTTTAATGTGGTCAAAGTTATCAGTCTTTTCTTATATGGTTAATTTTGGTGTCTTGTTTAAGAAATTCTTCCCTGCCCCTAAATCAGGATGCTATTCACATATATATTCTACTAACACTTTGGGATCTTTTAATTTCTTGTTTGTTTTTTTTAATTCTGGGAATTTTATCTCCATTATTTCTTCAAATACTGAATCCTGTCCCCTGATACTTCCATCTGCTCTTAACTTTTATATATTTTTATATATATAGATATACACACACACATACATACATACGTATACATATATATATACACACACACATTCTATTTCTTTCTCCTTCCCTGCTGCTTTCTGAGAGAGGGCCTTATTCTGGTCTGACTGGTTCAGTCTTCAGCTATATCCGTTCTCATAATATCTGTGTTTTTATTTCAACTCGTATTTTTATACATAATATTTCTCCTTGATTCTGTTGTGATTTCTTAATATCTATTTTGTTTTGCTGATATCTTCCCTTACCTCGTTAAGTATTATCATGCTTGTTTTAAATGCTTGGTTCGTCTCCTCTAATACATTTGCTTCAAATATATGTGTTATCCACTTTGTTGTTTTTTGTTGGGGAGGCAGGTAGTTGGACTCCTTGGGTGTTGAGTTTATTTGGCCTGTGGCCTCTTCTTCCCCTCTGGATACCAGCACATCTCTTTCCCCGGTGGAGCGTATCGGGACAAGCCCTCAGCCGCTGGTTTGAACTGCATTTTGTTTGTTGTCTTGCTTTTGTTGTTGTTGTTGGTGTCTGGGGTCCTGCTGTTTTCTGTGGAGAAGGGACAGGCGGTACTTACCCCATGGTAGTTTAGGAGCGAGGACAGAGCTGCACCTGAGCTGCTTTTTTCTGGCGTCTTCTCACAGCCACCACCAGCTACCGTGGTCCCAGGTTGTAGCCTCCAGCCTACACGCGTAGCAGCTCAAATCAGACTTCCATCTCTGTGCTTTTCTCCCAGGTTTTGTCTTGGCGTTTCCTGGAATCCACGTTTTCTTGTAGTTTTTCCAGCGTTGGTTTTGCAGGGGACAGCTGGTCTCTTGTGCGTGTTTGCCATCTTGACAAGAAGTAAACGTTCTCGCCTTCGCTGTCGGTTTGCTCTGAGTGGCGGAGAGAAGAGGACTAGGCCATTACAGGAGATGTGACTGGCTGGTACTACTTCTGTTCAGTCTGCAGAATGGGAGAAAGGAGCCTTAAATACATGGCCATCTTGCCTTCAAAAACAGGAGATTGTTTAGGCGGGAGAGAGGGGTGAGCTTCGTTAACCCGTCTTCCCTGTTCTGCTGCCATTGCTGATACAGAGTGTGTATCACTTTTTGCAGGTAATGTGTTCCTAAACAAATTGCCTTTTAATATTATTGTAAAGGATGTAAGTGACCTTGCTATTTAAATGACCCCATGGTAAGTTATTTTTTAAGAAAAAATTACCTTGAGAAGTAGGCTAGTAGAGTGGTTAGAAGCGTGGCCTCTGAAGCCAGACTGCCTGGTTTAGAATCCGGCTCTGCTGTTTATTAGCTGTGTGACCTCGGTCACGGTACCTCACCTGTAAAATGGAGATGATAACAGTACCTATCTCATAAGGCCGTTGTGAGGATTCGGTGACTTCACAGATACAAGAGTGTTCAGAGCTTTGCTTGGCACAGTAGGTACTGTGAAGTGTTTGCTCTGGTTGCTATTGTTGTTGTCATTTATTCTGTTGACCTGGACTTCTGTATGTTGGTAGGCTTTGAGGGATTTTCCTCTGAGCATTTGTTTCATCCTGCTGAATGCACACTTACCTTGTGATTAGGTGTTTGACTAATTAAATAGGCAAAAACAGGAATACATTTCATATATGTATAATGATTTTCACATACTTGGAGAGGTCAGAATATTTGGTTGCAGCTCGTCTACACACATGCAAAGAGATGGTTATTGTCTCTAACTACGCGTTTCTGAATTGAGATAGCACTGGTAGACAGTCGTAGAGTGAGCTGCCTGAAACATGGAGGCATTTCGTTAGGTTAATCATGGGGTCAGGTTGTAGTCACATACCTCTTCTTCAGGTGTCGTGCTTCCCATGGCTCAGATTTCGTAAAAGAAGGTCATTCTGTGAAGTATCACTCAGCAGCATCTAGCTGCGGCCCAGAAACGCTGATTCCATACACATTGTTTTCCAGGTCTCTTCTTGGTTACTCTCCTTTATCTCCCCTCCTTCAGCTTTAGAATTTGAGTCATTTGAGTGTCTGTTTGCTTCATTCCTGTTTTGGGGCCAGTTTGTAACTCCTCAAAGAGTTTTGCGAGCTTTAGGTCACCCTGAGGGTTAACTTGCCAGAAAAGGAGAATTTCCAGCCCTGGCACATGCGAGGGCCCTGATCGGTTGAGGAAAGTAAAAGCTGTTTTACTTGAAAGAGCAGGCTTGATGCTTCTAGGCCAGGGTTCAGTCCTGAGGTACCCAACCCAGCTGATGTTGTTTGTGTACTTCTCAGGTAGTTAGAAACAAACCTGTGGCAAGACAGGCACCTGGCAAGCGGAAATGCAACTGCCGGCAAGAGATGCGAACCACCCAGCTAGGTCCGGGGCGCTTCCAAATGACCCAGGAGGTGGTCTGCGATGAGTGCCCGAACGTCAAGTAAGTGAAAGCACCTTCTTTGCCCAACCAGGAGACGGTCTAGTGATGCGATTTATCTAGGAAGATGCCGGCGGTCCACAGTTAGATTTTTCTCCTTCCCTTTCTCTCTCTCTTTCATGTCCTACCAGAGGATAGAGCAAAGAAATGTACTTTTTTTTTTTTTTTTTTCCGCAAAAAGTATTTATTCTAAATATCTCCTTACATGTTTCTGAACAGGCATTACCCTTTGTTTCTGAATATCTTTAACAAGTCTTAACATTGCATTTTGTTCGTACTTGGAATATTAAAGCAATCTTATATGTCCAGCCAACAATTCAGATTAGAGAAGTAATATTTGCTGATTATGTTATAAAAACAACTATTTAATTGAGCCTGAGTCCTAGAAAGCATTTTAAAGATAACAACTGTTGCCAGTTATCGACGTTGATGTTTAATACATTCCTTGGCACTCAACTCTGACAGATTTGTGACACCATGTGCTCCAAAAGTAGGCCTAACCCCCTAAAAAACCAAACCCGTTGCCATCGGGTCAATTCTGATGCATAGCGACCCTATAGGACCAAGCAGAACTGCCCCATAGGGTTTCCAAGGAGTGGGTGGTGGATTGAAACTGTCGACCTCTGGTTAGTTCTTTACCACTGCACCACTAGGGCCCCAAGTGTAGACCCAGTCACTGCTTTATTCTGCCTCTTCAGAACTCGCAACCGCCAGTCGTGACTGTGCGTGTGTGCGTGGCTCAGAGCTCTATCAGTTCCTCTGAGATCAGAAAAAAAATCAGACAGGATAAACCCTTGTGGTAGATTCCTAATAACGTGAGCCTGTCCCTCCGGATGCAAATTTATGTGAGTAGTTTAATGTGTTACTTATCCCACAGTTCAAGGTAATCAGCCTGCTGCAGGCTTTTCTGGAGGCAGCAGCTGGGTGTTTTTGTAGTATATAGGAGCTTTGTCCTGGATGTTGGAATGTAGGAAATATCCGTGGGAATCAGATAGCTTTGTTGAGTAGAGGTACAAGGGAGTCTTCTAAGAAAAAACTCTAATAAAACAGATAAAACTTTATCTATCTGGGACTTGGTTCATATCTTTATATTTTTCTTTCTTAATTCTCTTTGTCTCAGACTAGTGAATGAAGAGCGAACGCTGGAGGTTGAAATAGAACCTGGGGTGAGAGACAGCATGGAGTACCCCTTTATTGGAGAAGGTGACATATTGATATTGTTGTTTTGTTATAACTTTCTGCCCTCTGCTTGTGAATACCCCTACCCCTGCCTCACCCCATGTCGTAATGACCACACAGTAAATGCAAGTACAACGTCAACGCTTTTCAGCCAGTTTTAGGTGCAGAAACCCTTTTATGTCTGTCGTATTGGTCACTTTAAGCAGTAGCATTACTGTTTATCCTTCAACTATCTGGCCAAAACTTGCTATCAGGCAGCCTAAGTTATACCAAGATTTAGGGCATTCAGACCTTAGTGGATTGATTTTCACACAGCAACGAAAGAAGACATGTGACTATATTGGCATTAATAAGGTGCTTGCAGACCTCACCTTTGGGATTAAATTGAAAACTCTAAAAGAGAAAAAAAAGCTTTAAGGTTTCAGGTTCAGGAAATCAATGAGTCATTCTTTGTCTAGGAAATAGGTATTTGTTGCTGCACCTGAGGCAGAGGTGACCTTCACTCATCACCTGATATTTGATATAACCAGCTAGAGACACTGTTCTCACAGATAAATTTGACAGTCAGTGCCTAAGGTACTGGCTTAAAAAATTCTGTCTCTACTGCCACATACATTTGCCTGATTTACGGTATGCTGTAATCTGTCATACTAGGTGAACCTCATGTGGATGGGGAACCAGGAGACTTACGGTTCCGGATCAGAGTTGTCAAGTAAGTAATCTAAGGGGCTCCTGCCAACCACCAGAGCACTTCCAGACTTTTCTTGTTTCATGCCATTGGTGCCCTAAGCTGTTACTTGTGACTCTACAATAATGAAGATTTAATTTACAAAATGTTGGATCGGGGCCTAGAATTGAGCCTCGGTTATTTATTTATTTCAATTCCAACTCATGGCAACCCTATACGACAGAGTAGAACTGCCCCAGAGAGTTTCCAAGGAGCGCCTGGTGGATTCGAACTGCCGACCTTTTGGTGAGCAGCCTTAGCACTTAACCACTACACCACCAGGGTTTCCATTTATTTATTTAGGACCTACAAATCCAAAAGATGTTGGAAAGAAAAAATTGATGGGACGAGTGAGGGGTTGAAGGAGGCAAACAAGAACAGAGCCAAGGAAAGCAGAGATTTTGCCTGAGGAAATATGGCGCCATGTAAGAATGGGCCACTCTTCCACAGAGAGAACGTCCGTTACATAGTAGGCAGCTTTTCTGCAGAAAGAGGTCTCTGGGCTTCTCTCAGCATGAGTCCTGCTTAGGTCATAATCTTGCCAGAGACTCAGGCTTCCTTGTGTATTATTTCTCCCATTACTCGTCAGAAACCCGTGTGATCTTTGCGTCTAGGGATTTATTGAAATAGGGTTCCCACCTGATACGGAGAATGGGCCCCCCACTGCCTAGGACTTTTCCCTCACTGCACTCTAAAATTTCAGTGATTTTTTTTTTTTTTTTTAATTGTGCTTTAAATGAAAGTTTACAGTTTAAGTCAGTTTCTCATACAAATATTTATACACACATTGCTATGTGACCCTAGCTACTCTCCCTATCATGTGACAGCACACTCCTCCTTTCCACCCTGGATATCCCATGTCCATTCAACCGGCTCCTGACCCTCTCTGCCTTCTCATCTCTCCTCCGGACAGGAGCTGCCCATTTAGTCTCATGTATCTCCTTGAGCTAAGAAGCACTCTCTTCACGAGTATCATTTTATGTCTTATAGTCCAGTCTATTCTTTGTCTGAAGAGTTGGCTTCAGGAATGGTTTCGGTTCTGGGTCTGTGATCTTTTCCCCAGCTCTCCTTCCCTACCTTTCTTATCACTCCCCAGAGAAACTGGAACATGCGCTGTTCCCTGAATAAACCCCGTGCCTTCTCAACTCCGGGTTTTAGCCAGAATTTCCTCTTGCCCTCTCCCCACCCCCCAGCTTATCTGCATGTCTAGAGCCTACCTGACCTTGTGAGCCCAACTCAGGAAACCTCCACAAACCCATTCCTGATGTCATCTCCCCCGGCCGTTGCCGAAAGTTATCTTCCTCTCTTTCCCGTAATCGAGTCACTTACAGTTTCACTCACATGCTTTGGCTTCTGCTGATCACAAGCTCCTGAAGAACAGGGTTTAATAAGCCTTACACAGCTTTATAGTTTTGGTTAATACTGTGCACTGGAGGACTGGCTAATAAATGCTAACTGTTTGAAAGAGTGGTGGTCATCCTTTTCCAAGATTTCTCTAGAAACTTTTTGAACTTTTCTGAAGGGAAGATGGGAGCTAACTTTTTTTTCCCTTCTGTTTTTAGGCACCCAATATTTGAAAGGAGAGGAGATGACCTATACACAAACGTGACAATCTCACTAGTTGAGTCTCTGGTTGGCTTCGAGATGGATATTACTCACTTGGATGGTCACAAGGTAAACAAACTGATTTTCCTGTCCTGTTAAAGCCTGAGTATGGGTGGTTTTGCCATTACTTGGGCCACTACAGTCATTTAGAGCCACAGGGACTCCCGTGGGTCTTTGTTCTGCCTTCTCTCCCCGCTCTGCTGCACAGTGTCTCCCAGTAACAGTACCTCAGACCTTCCAGCTCCTCAGGGGTGACTGCACAGCCTTTGGCAGTCTTGCTTCTATAGTCTCCACTGGTAGAAGCCTTACTTTTTTATTTGCCTACGTGTTTAATTTTTCTCTAACGTTGAAAACCTTTTCTTTCTTTGGCTCACGTTGTCCTAGCGATGTCTCCCTTGGCCCTTCATCCTTTCTTCTTTGCTGAGCCTGTGACCCTAGCTGTGCGTGTCAGTCCTCACTACCTTAGGAGGGCTAGTCCTGTTCCAGTCCCGTCCCTTTTGCCTTCCAGGTGCATATTTCACGGGACAAGACCACCAGGCCAGGAGCCAAGCTGTGGAAGAAAGGGGAAGGTCTCCCCAACTTCGACAACAACAACATCAAGGGCTCTTTGATAATCACCTTCGATGTGGATTTTCCAAAAGAACAGTTAACAGAGGAAGCCAGAGAAGGTGCGGGGTGTGAGCGTGTGTGCGTGGGAGGGGGTGGGGGACGAGGTAGTGCGAGTATGAGAACAGGGTGGTTAAAGAGGGAAGACAGTGAAAACAGAACCTTCTGATGACATTTGTGAGCTACGGATCGGAATGAATCCTGCTTTCTCTGTAAAGGCAATACTAACAACCCTTCTGTCGCTGTGACAAAAGGCTGTGTAAGCTGGGCTTTGAAACCTAGGAGATGGGGTCGTGTGGGTGTATGAGTGTGAAATAATCACTTAGAACAAATTAGCTGGACCAAATGGTAAGAGGAAAGCTAAGAAATGCCTCTGGAGGATTAGATGCTTAGGGGTGATGTCTGTGATCACTGGTTGAGAAAAGGGCCTAATTGGTGGGCCCCAAATAGTAAAAAAAAATCCAAACCTGTTGCCGTCGAGTCAATTCCGACTCATAGCTACCCCATAGGACAGAGTAGAACTGCCTCAGAGGGTTTCCAGGGGGCGCCTGGTGGATTCAAACTGCCGACCTTTTTGGTTGGCAGCCATAGCTCTTAACCACTGTGCGACCAGGGCTCCAAATAGGAAAGAGAGAGAGGTGAAAACTGAGAAGAGGACGAAGAAAGAGGAGTGGAAGCCAGCCGAAGAGCTTTCTTTCCGTTTTGATCGCCTCTTCTCATTTTTTTCACGGGTCTATGTGGTCCGTGTGCCTGAGAGACAGACGGAAAAAGACCAGGATTATGCTGGATTTCCTTGTGCGTATGTGGGGATATCCCTATGGCGTGAAGGTGAAGATTAGTAGTTGTTATTTGCTTGTTTAATTCGAATCAGTGGTTGTCATCAGGCGTTTTGTGAGCCTCCACATGATAGACGCTCTTTAAACTCTAGGAAAGTTAGTATGTTTTTGTTAATGGATTCATTTGTCCATTCTTCCTTCAGGTATCAAACAGCTGCTTAAGCAAGGCTCAGTGCAGAAGGTGTACAATGGACTGCAAGGATATTAAGAGCGAATAAAATTGGACTTTGTTTAAAATAAGTGAATCAGTGATATTTATTATCTGCAGGATTTTTTTTTGTGTTTTTGTTTTTATTTTCAATACGCAAGTTTGACTTAATTTTTTTTTTCTTCTAATGATCGTCATGAAACGAATAAGTGGGCTTAAGAATTTGTCCATTTGCACTCGGAAAGAATGGCCAGCAGAAGTTTAATAATACCTCTCCCTTTGGGATTTACTGTCTGGTGCTGCTGCCCGAGTTTCAAGAATTAAAGCCACAAGAGGACTCCAGGTGCAGAGGAAGCACCGTATAGCGGGTTGAAGTTAACTGTCAGCTGTTTCATTCAAATGCCAACTGGAGAAGTGCGTTTTTTAAATACAATTCGTTGTTACTTTTCCTTGACTCCTGTTTCTTGTTGGTCTAGCTACGCTGGTGTCTCTCCCATCTCCATTTTAGTCATTTTTCCTTCATCTGCCCAGTTTCTCTCTTTGCGGCCTGTGAGCTATTTAGAATGTCTTCTACCATCAACCAAGATGGATGCAAAAACCAAACCAAACCCACTGCCGTCAAGTTGATTTCAACTCATGGCGACCCCGTAGGGTTTCCAAGGCTGTAAATCTCTACCGAAGCAGACTGCCACATCTTTCTCCCATGGAGCAGCTGGTGGTTTAGAACCGGCGACCTTTCAGTTAGCAGTTGATTGCTTTAACCACTGGGCCACCAGGGCTCCTTAAGATGGATGCCCACGCATGCAAAAGAGTGATAGAGATCCAGCCCCCATGCCCAGTTGTACACACATGACCTCTTCTAGAAAGCACTTTGAAGAAACTGAATAGATTTAGAGATGGGGGTAGACGAATCAAGTATCTTTAGATCTTTACACAAAGATCTAATTGTCCTTGAAAAAATACATTTCCTCTCATTTAATTTGGGAATAATAAAATCTGATGTGGAGACTTGACTGTTTAGAAAGCAGTTTTCATAGGTACATTCTCAGTTGACCTGTTGATTAGAACGGCTCTAGAAAGTGAGCGTAAAGCAGAGTTACAAATTACATTTGCCTCTTCAGTGGCACCTAATTCAGATGGTATGTGACCTTAATACATTTAATTTTTTCTTGTGGTTTAGTTGAAAGTTTACAGCTCAAATTAGTTTCTCAGACAAAAATTTATACACACGTTATGTGACCCTAATTGCTCTCCCTGTATTGTGACAGCACACTCCTCCTTTCCACCCTGGATTTCCTGTGTCCATTCAACCAGCTCCTGACCCTCTCTGCCTTCTCATCTCACCTCTGGACAGGAGCTGCCCGTTTAGTTTCATGTATCTACATGAACTAAGAAGCGCACTCTTCACGAGTATTATTTTATGTTTTATCGTCCAGTTTAATCTTTGAAGAGTGGGCTTCGGGAATGGTTTTAGTTCTGGGTTAACAGAGAGAGTCCAGGGGCCGTGTCTTCTGGGGTTCCTCTAGTCTCAGACCATTAAGTCTGGTCTTTGTACATGAATTTGAGTTCTGCTCCACGCTCTTCTGCTTCGTCAGGGACTCTGTAATACGTTTAGTTTTTGAAACTTCTTCACTTTTCTATATTCTACAGTCACATCCCACACTACTTTTCATGTCCTTTTGGACTTCTTGCCTCTGCTATTGAATGTTTCAAGTTGTTGGCAACGTGTGGGGAACTGCCTTCCAGCCAGCAGTATAGTTCCAGCAGATCCCCACATGTAGCTATACAGTGGCCAATGCTATGATTTGCCTTTTCATTACATTTTGGTCCTATTTTAGAAAAATAAGTAGAGAAAGGAAGGAGGGGAAAAAAAGGAAATTCATCAGTTTAGGACAGTTGAGAAAAAGGTGGAAAGCCGCTCAGTTTTAGCCTCAATCAGGTGCCGTTTGGACTTGAATAGTCCAATTGTGTTTTCAATTGTGAAGGATAAGAACAAAATTAAAAGGCTTATTTGAAATGCTGAAAATCTATCATCAGAAATCAGATGAAACAACCCATAAATACATATTTAAGTTCAGTGGACTTTTTGTACATTAAAGTTTCCTTAAGTGTAAAAGTACTGAATTGCCTCTAAACCTGTTGCCATCGAGTCAATTCGACTCACAGTGACCATATAGGACACAGTCAACTGCCCCGTAGCGTTTCCAAGGAGCAGCTGGTAGATTCGAATTGCCAACCTTTTGCCTCTGGTTGAGCATCTCTTAGAAAAGATCGACATTTTCCTTACATGTCCTAGCCCAGGAGAGCTTTTGATCATCATCTTCCCAAGATGTTTGCAAGAGTCAGTCATGACATTATGGGAGAGAGTTAATTAAATTACTAGTCTCGGCTGGAAAGACCCCAGAGGTGTAATGCTCTTCCTACAAAGAAGAATGTTGATGGGCTTTATCTCTCTTTCGCGATGGCTCCGACCGGCCTGACTTAATGAGTCAGAATGTTCTTTTATCATTGGACTCTGCACTTCAGTTAACTTCCGAAGCATGTTGTAAGTTGGAAAGATTTGTACCAAAGTTCCATAGTTTTTTTTGTAATAAACTGTAGGAGAGAGGGGACAGGAATGGCGGCAGGATCATAAAAGCAAGCTCCACTGGTTTCCAAGCATGGTGCTAGGTGCCGGGGATAGAAGGATGCCTGGAGCACGACTTTCGTCATTAGGAGTCTCACGTTCTAGTGCAGGGGTTTCCAACACCGACCCAAACCAAATAACTCACGCTCAATGCAGAAAACTTGGAGAACACACACACAGACTGCACAGATGCCAGACAAGATTTTTAACAGACACACACATGCACAAAGAAACCACCTCTGAAAACAAATTCGCCGGTACGCAAGGCCTAACCCGTGGCCGGTGAGGGGTTTGAAGTCTTTTAGCTGCATACCGAAAACTGAGTGAGCTTAACACAGATGGAGTACCTATAATGAAATGATGACCGACAACAAAAAGTGTCAGCTGCTTATCCAAGTCAGAAGAGAAAGCGACCCCGTCCTGCGTCCGCTGCATTATTCCTCACAGCGAGTTTGTGCTGTGAGTCTTCCAAGTCCAGTCTGCTGCAAGAGCAAGCAGTTAAAGCTGTATCGCCTTCACGGGTAGTTAATGCCTTTGGAGGAGACATTTTGAAGACATTGAAGCAGATGTGAGGATTTCTTTGGTTTTAATTATAGAAAATGGAAGAGTTGTTTGTTTTTTTAACTCAGATCAAGACCTTTGAGACTTAAATTCTCTGAGAAACTCGTAAGAAGAATTCATAAGAATAGACTTTTTAACAGATGTGATATTTGAATATACTGAACCTCCAACTCTGGGGTACAACTCAAAACAAGTAATCCGAGCATGTATGTGCATACAGAGAATTCGATCAAGGAGGACGTGTCATAAACTCAAACTGTCATTAACTACCACACCAGGAGTTTTTTTATGACGGCCTTTGAAGTACAAACCTTCGGGTGTGCCTGAATTTCAAGCCCAGGCCTTATCACGTGGCTCACTTTCAAGAGGGATCGGCTGAGTTGAAAAGTAGCCTGGGGTTACTAGCCATGGGGGTAGTGATCCTGCAATTTTGGTGATAGCATACGAACCCCAGAATAATCACAAAATTTTGGACTATATGGCCAAACTCTGGTCCACTTAGTCCACAGATATCTTGCTGTAGAAACTGAGAGATCCATAACTGATATCACTGCTATAAACCCATGTTCAGATAGGAGACACACTCTGGCTGATACACCCCATCGTTGTCCAGAAAGTAGTCTGTGAAATTGTAATGTTCTCACTGGTTTGCTCAAGTGTGACTGTGCTCAGCATCAGGTGTATAGTTGTGACTACTAGCTCTGCAGTCAGACTGTCTACATTCAAATCCCAGCTCTGCCCATGAGTAGCTCTGTGGCCTCAGACAAGTATCTTAACCTCTCTGAGCCGCTGTCTCCTCACCTACCTCATTTTCTGAAGATTAACTTGATGTATTTAAACTACTTCACACACTACCTAGCACATAGTGAGCACTCATTAAATATTATTGTTACTGTTAGGTAAAAAATGTGATTAAACTTTTTTTTAATTTAAATTATTTTTTGGTGAAAATGTACACAGCAAAACATACACCGATTCAACAGTTTCTACATGGACAGTTCAGTGACATGGATGACATTCTTCAAGTTGTGCATCCATCCTCACTATCCTTTTCCAAATTTTTTCACCACCATTAAAATAAAGTCGCTGCCCCCTAAGCTTCTCCTCTGACCTTTCAAGTTGCTGTTAATCCCATACAGACAATTCTTTAGAAGAGCACGGTGTTCAAGGCAAACATTCTTTACTAATTAAGTCATTGTTTGGTTTAAAGATAACTTCAGGGAATAGTTTTGGTTTAAGATTTGTGATTTAATTATTTCTGAAACAATTTGCACTTTTGTTAGAACGTCATCTTTTTGAAAGGAAGGCTGGTTATCCTTCCTTCCACCATGTTACTGATGAAACATTCATCGAACTGCCGTTGTGTGGGTTTCTGACTCTCTGACGCCTCCTACTTTGGAAAAAACATAGGAATGTCCCTGCTGCAGGATTTCTGCAGATGATGGACACCACGTTCTCAGTCTGCTTCAGGCCCAGAAAGACAGGAACTGCTAGAGGAGCATGCACTAAACAATGAAAGGGGGAAAGGCAAACCAACCCCAGAGCCTTACAAGAAAGGAAAGCAGGTGTCTCAGCAGCTGACCCGAGACGGGTCATCTGGCATGGGGTGTATACAGCAGGAAGCCTCAGACGTTCCAGGCCTTCACTGCTGGAGCTCAGGCGGCCAAGAGTCACAGCCCAGCCCCTACTTTTGATGACCTTCCTGCCCTAACCCCCTCCCCTCCAGGACTAGAGTGACCACCTCATCCTTGTGTTTGAGTCTTCTCAGTTTTAGCACTGAGAGTCCCATATCCTAGGAAATCCCTTTGTCCCAGGCAAACCAGTATGATTGGTCCCTAAGGTTCAGTGCCAAGGGGGCGCCTGCAGCTCACGTCATCCATCACCATCGTGGACAAGTGCAGAGCAGTGGCTGAAGGGACTGGAGGCGCTAGAGCCAGGTTGAGTGCTGGGAGTGTTCCATGAAAGAGGAGTCCACGGGAGATGGCAGAGCCCTGAAGGGGGGAGGACAGTGTGTGCAGGGACAGGTCCAGACCAGGGCGGGTCCTATCCAGGCCAGTTTGTAGATTGGTGTCTTAGGCTAGGTTTACCAGAGAAGCCAAACCAGTAAAGCATATATATATATATATATATATATGTGTGTGTGTGTATATATATATATAAAAAGAGAGATTTATATCAAGGAAATAGCTCACGTGCTTGTAGAGGCTGGAACGTCCCAAGTCTGTGGGTCAGGCTGGAGGCTCCTCCTGACTCACGTAGCTGCAGGGGCTGGTGAACCCAAGATCGGCAAGTCAGACAGTAGGGCTCTGGCTCACAGGCTGCAAAGACCGACAAATCTCAAGATCAGTTGGCAAGACCGCAGGTAGGCTGCTAGCCCAACTTCAAGAGCTGGAGGTCAGATGAACAGGAGCCAGCCACAGGATCCAGAGTGAGCAAAAGTATGAGACCCTTGCCAGAGAGTCCACTTATATCAGATGCAGCCCACACCCGCAAGGAAACTCCTTTTCAACTGATTGGCTACTCACAGCAGATCCCATTACGGAGGTGATCACATTATATCAGATCTCATCATGGAGGTGATCACATCATCATACTACTGCCAAACTACATCATAACGGCCAAACCACCGAGAATCATGGCCCAGCCAAGTTGACACCCAACTTTAATGATCAAAATTGGCGTACATTGTAAGTGACATTCCATGTTGAATATTTATTTAGCAGAACAGGGAGAAACTAATTTTCTTTGCTCAAAGTTGTATATGCACTTTATCCTTCACATTGAGGATAAAGGGAATCTGTGCATGCACTGACTATATGATTAAAATGTAAACTTAATTTCACAGTTTTTCTGTTTATTTTAATGAGTAACTTACTTACCAAGAGTAGAAGTTACTTACATGGTTATTGGTTACGTGTCCTCTGGAAAATATCTTTTAAATTATTTTTTTCTGGTTGTATGTTGGCAAAAACCTCCCAGTTTTTGTTGTTGTATCCTCTTGTTATTTCTGTTGGTCTCTTTCTGCTTGTTGTGTGGTTATTTTTTCTGTGTGTGAGTCCTGAACCAGACATCTTCTTAAGACACATATCAGGGAGTTCACAAGTTTAGACAATAAAAGGCATCAGTTGTTCTGCTGTAAACGCGCTATCACTCAGTTTCAGAATGTTAGCCGAGTCTGACTGCTGACGGCAGACAGCCGTCAGCTAGCTGCTCCTCCGGTCCATTTCCAGCCTCAGCTTGCAGGTGCAGATGGCAAAAATCCTCCGCAGAGAATGGCTCGCACCTGCGAGGCACATTTATTAGAATGTTTCTTTATATCCACTAGACGGCGCTGTCTACCACGGATGGTGCCGGAAGGATGTAACACCCCTGCACACCACCCCCCCAAAACAAGGATGCTATTGATTCCGACTCATGACGACCCCGTCCATGTGTGTCAGAGTAGAACAGTGCTCCATAGGGTTTTCAATGGCCTTGAATTGGCTATGGAACACAGTTTTACTCTGCAACACTTGGGGTCGCCATGAGTCAAAATCAACTCCACAGCAACCAACAACTCTGTGTGTGTGTGTGTGTGTGTGTGTGTGTGTGTGAGTGAGAGAACGAGCAAGAGAGACAGAGAGAGACAGAAGCACACAGAGAGACAGAGACAGAGATAGAGACAGAGACAGAAAGAGACAGAGAGACAGAGGTACACAGAGAGAGAGACACACAGACAGAGACAGAGAGAAAGACATAGAGAGAAACAGAGAGAGACAGAGAGACTCCTCCCTGAGGGCTGTGGCTGCCCTTGGCACCACGTCAGGAGAAGTGGTCCCAGAGCGTTGGTGACACCATCAGAAAATGGCGGCGCATAGCCAAGTGAGGCTTGTGGACAGTGGTAGGTCTAGCGTTTCTATTCAGGACTGGCTCAGGGTAACCGGATCCGGGTAGGGCGGGAGCTGACATGTCAGAGCTGCACTCGCATAGCATTTTTTTAATGTTACATTGAGAAAACACCGATTATTTTTATCAAAGAAAGGGGAGTGCTGATGGAAATTAGGGAGGTCTAAGCCCCACTCCCATAGGGTTGCTATGAGTCAGAATCGACTTGACCGCAATGGATTAGGTTTTTTTTTAAAAGCCCCACTCCACCCACTCCAGATCACCCCGGTACCCCAAGTTTCAGGTTCTCTGGTTAATAACTTTTCCCTGAGGCTATCTTTGAGCTCATGAGCAGGGGGCATTTGAAGACTTTGGACCTACATCTGGTTACATCAGACGGTAAACCAACCTTGAACCGTTTGGTAGCTTTGGATTTTTTACGAAGAGATAATGCTGACACTCCTTCCCTCTACAGTCCCTGCGTGCAGGTGGTCTCTGTTGGTTTAGACTTTCCCCCGTAACCACTTCCTATCCCTTCTTAAATGTGAAGCTCCCAAATTTCTTTTGGTTAAAGTTCCATCTTCTCTGTTCACTTTTCAAAAATATCGTGTATATTAGCTATTCACAGCGAGTGGCTGTTGCTTTCCAGTAGCAATCCAATGACATCAGGAGGATGAAAATACAGCTCTCTTCTGCAGAACTCCGCTGCCTGCTCCTGGGCACCTCCGCCTGTCCCTGGGCACTGCCGCCTGTCCCTGAGCAGCGCTGCCTGTCCCTGGGCACTGCCGTCTGTACACTGCTGCTGGTCCCTGGGCACCACCATCTTTCCCCAGGCACTGCTGCCTGTCCCCGGGCACCGCCGCCTGTCCCAGGGCACTGCCGTCTGTACACTGCTGCTGGTCCCTGGGCACCACCATCTTTCCCCGGGCACCGCCGCCTGTCCCTGGACCTGCTTTTGGGTGCTGCTGGCCCTTGCTGTGGGCACCACTTTGACTGCCGGACACTGCCTTCTCCTGCCCCAGCTGAGGCCCTGGAGCTCAGGGTGTCAGGAGCACACCGAGTTCTCTGCAGAATGTGAGAGAAGCCTCTTTGCTCTTCTCTGCTACGAACTGTTGACAGGCATCAAAGCAGAGCTGCTTGAGCTTCCTGAGGTGCAAACCTGGGCACTATTTTGTTATTTGACCATGGAAGCTTTGCTACCAGGCATGGTTTTGCTATTGTCGGACCTGGCTCTATTCCTAGCAGATGCATTCTGCCCCAGAAGGCCCCCACCCTCATGCAGGTGGTCTCCTGGTGGTAAGTCCCATGAGTCCCAGACCTGCAGCAACCCAGCTTAGAATGAGGCTGAGAGCTGGAGCCAAGCTGAACATAGCAGCTATCTATGTACCTCCGTCCTATTTAACTTAGGAGATGACTTCAAACTTCGTGAAGCCATGGGACATTTATGTTGGAAAAGAAAGGTCAAAGCATGCTGATCAAGTTGCAAAGTTTAGTATTTATACAAAGCAAATGGAAATACGCCGAAATCTGCGTTGGTGTGTTATTCATGATCCGTGTTGTTAATGCAAAGTTACAAAATTTTAAATTTAAATATTTGGAAAATAAGGTTGAAAATAGAGATTGTAAGAGTTTTGAAAGGAAATGTCTTTTTCCTTTTTTATGTTGCTGCTCGTCTGTGTCACCAGAGTGTGACTATAGGGAATTTTATAAGTGACAGCGCTCGCCCTGTTTGTCTTGTGGACCACTCCAGGCTTCTGTATGGGGAAGCCCACCACTGCAGAGTGAAGCGGGGGTCATGGAAGTGGAGAGGGGCGGACAGAGTATAGCATTTGGACCCTGGTTGGAATTCCAGCTCTATAACCTGACTGAGGTGCAAATTCCTGCACAGAACTTTTGTTGTAAGAGGGGACCAGTCAGCCGATGGGGATTGTTGATTGAGTTTTTTCTTGGTCTGTGTTGGATCTACTTTTTGACCTGTTTATTGGGTGTTTTTCATTCTTATTTCAAAGACCGTATTTTTCAATTAAGAATTTCTATTTGATACTTTTCAAATTGGCTCCTCTCCATCCCCTACTTGGAAACAACTTAAGTTCCCATCAACAGATGAATGGATAAATGAACTGTGGTACATATACACAATGGAATACTGTGCAATGTTAAAGAATAACAATGAATCTGTGAAACATCTCACAACATGGGTGAACCTGGAGGACATTATGCTGAGTGAAATAAGTCAATCACAAAAGGACAAATATTGTATGAGACCTCTATTATAAAAAGTCAAGAAAAGGATTTCACACAGACAGAAACATTCTTTGGTGGTTACCGGGGGGGGGGGGACAGCTAACTAGTTAGTAGGCACGTAGTAACTTTGGTGAAGAGAGAGATAATACTCCATATGGCGGAGGTGGCACAACATAATCAAGGTAAAGGAAGATACTGAAAGGTGCGCGAGAGTAAAAGGCAACAATGGTAAACACTAATACATATACAATCCTGCAACAACAGTAATAAACAAAATATACAAGTGGATACATAGGTAGATATATAAGCTGAACAGGGCTGGGAGGCTGTACCCACGTACCTATATATGTGTACATGCTGCGAATATACCCATGTGTGAAATAGTGCACACAGGGAGCACCGTCATGAAAACTTCTTAGCCTTAACCATATACCTCCTGGGACTGAAATACTGGGTTTGAAGGCTAGGGACCATAGTCTCGGGGGACATCTAGGTTAATTGGCATATCATAATCCATACAGACAATGTTCTACATTCTACCTTGGGGAGTAGCTCGTGGTCTTAAAAGCTTTCCAGCAGCCATCTAAGATGCAACAATTGGTCTCTTCCCGTCCAGAGCAAAGGAGAGTGAAGAAAACCAAAGACTCAAGAAACAATTAGTCCAAAGGACTAATGAAGCACGTGAACCATGGCCTGCACTAGCCCGAGACCAGAAGAACTAGATGGTGCCGGGCTACCACTACCGACCACTTTGACTGGAACCACAGTGGTAGGTCCTGGGCAGAGTGGGAGAGAAATGTAGTGCAAAATTCAAACTCATAAGTAAGACGAGACTTACTGGTCTGATAGAGACTAGTGTAACTCCGAGACTATGGCCCTTAGACACCGTTCAAACTTGGAACTGAAATCACTCCCAGAGATCACATTATAGCCATACAATAGACAGGCCTATAAAATGAACAATAACACTGGCGAAGAACGCTTATATCACAACAATTAACTACATGAGTCCCAGAATCAAAGTTCTGAAGGAAGGCAGGGGCTGGAAAGCTGGGCGAATGGACATGGTGGACTCAGGGAGGAAGGGAGGAGAGTGCTCACACATTCAGGGGTTTGCAACCAATGTCATCAAACAAGCCGTGCGTAAACTGTTGATTGGGAGACGTATTTGCTCTGTAAACTTTCAGCTAAACCACAATAAAATATTAAAAAAAAAAAATATGTATATATATTGGGAATTGGGAATTGGGAATGAAGCGGGAGACAGGAGATTTTAGTCTGTGCCACCCTCACAATTGTTGCTCTGTTTCAGTACGAGTACAAAATGAAATTGTGGGGCTCCTTGTTGAAAAAAAAAGAATTTCAAGATGGTGACAGCAAACATTAGCCCAAGTGCAGGGCGCTTCTGTGTGGGGGACCTTGCTTGTGCACCTATGATGACTACACCTGTAGACTTGGGTCCCCTCCTGGGGAATCTCCTGTGTAGCACCCCCTTCCTGAGCCCTGTTTCAGGCTCCAGAACCTACAACATTGTCGGGGACTCAGCTGAGCGCTCTGCCCCTGTATCTCCCAGCCACTCTGACCTACGCCTTATCCACTTTGCCTGGCTGATTCCCTTGGGTTGGCCACAAGCACAAGGAACAGGGAAAAATCTATCGGTTACCTTGCCACAATATCACTGTCTCTTTCCGGTCTCTCCTGTTGCCAGAAATTGCCGACGTACAACTCTCTCGTTGCCATTGTGTTTATGCATAAAGTGAGATCCCAGCACTCTTCTCCACGGTGCGTTTCTTCTCTCCGACCACGTGGGAACCACAGATGCGTACCTGATACCAGCCACGTTAAGTGTACTGTCGCATTTAATTCTCTAACCATTTTTTTTTTTAATCGTGGTAAACATGTTTGTAACAAAATATTTGCCGTTACAACATTCTTCACATGTGCAATTTAGTAACATTGACTGTATTCATCATGCTCCAACAATTGCACTGCTATTTTGATTCCTTTTATAGATACGTAAACTGAGACTCAGAGAGGTTAAATAATTGCCCAAGGTGATAAAGCTAAGGAGCCCTCACCCTTAGCCACAAGGCTATATCGCCTCTGTAGTTGAAGGCAAACACCGCATCTTACTCACTAATGTATTCCCCATCCTTTGTGCTCTCAATACTAATATGTTACAGGGTTAGTAACAACCAGGGCTTTGAACCAGTCTGACCCCCTGCTGAGAATTTGCATTTCCACCCCCCAGATATACTGAATCAGAATCTACGTTTTAACAAGATCCCAGGTGATTCTTAATTATTTTAACAAAATCCCCAAGTGATTCTTATATATAAGATTCTGATTCAGTATATCTCAGGTGGAAATGCAAATTCTCAGTAGGGGGTCAAACCCGGAACAAACCAGTTCAAAGTCCTGGTAACAACTCCCTTTTATGGATAGCTTATCACTTACCCAGCTCTACCCTGAGCCCTTGGCAAATGTTATTTCATTAAACCCTCAATAGTGCTCTATTAGCCCATTGCCACAGAGTCGATTCGGACTCACGACAACCTCGTGTTTCACAGTGGAACTGTGCTCCGTAGGGTTTGCAGTGACTGTGATCTTATGGAAGTAGATCACCAGGCCTTTCTTCCGAGGTGCCACTGGGTGAATTCAAATGGCTGACCTCTCGGTTAGTAGTCTAGCACAAACTGTTTGCACCACTGGGTTTTCTCTCTCACATTTAACAGATGAGCGAACTAAAGCTTAGCAAGGTGAAATCTCTAGGTCACAGAGTTAGCGAACAGCTACACCGATGTTTGGAATCTAAACGTAGGGCTCCTAATGAAGCTAGGCTGCTTCCACGGCCCTGACTCCCACCCATGGGAACCCTCTCCGTCCTGCTCACCCTACCTTCCTGCCAGGCTCCAACCTCCCACTGCCTTAGTCTCCACTAGACAGGCTCAGCCTGTTGCTTAATCCACCAAATTATTTGGCCACCTGCACAGTCCCAATGCAGAAAGAGAAAATTTCCCATATTGCCAGCCTCAGTCCTGGGATTTGCACCCTCTCAGTTTTCAGTTGTCACCTTCTGATATTCTAGAAAGAACACCAGAAGCAAAGACTGTCCCTAAGTGTGTTCGAGGGCAGACACCAAGAAGTAGTAAAAAAATGCTACAAGCTGAGGCCTTGCAGGAGTCAAGACAGATATTAAGTCTTCCATGTGTTTTAGCCACATGCATTTTCCCTCTCAACATTCAAGAAGTCTAATCAAGGCAATTTGTTAAGAATGGCCTGTGTGTTGGCTGTGTTATTAATCCCTTTAAGGGTCTAGATACGTCGCTGGAAACCAAGAGAAATTCTCCTTTCCTGTGAGTGGCAAGTGGCCTGTCTCCTTGCTCAGTAATTGTTGAATTGTCCTTCACTTGTGTACACACATATGTGCATAAGCCCACACCCACACACGTATCCATACAATTAATGTGACTCAAAATCACAAGATGATTCATCCTACTTTTATCCACCATTGGAGCCAAAACCAAAAAACCAAACCCACTGCTATCGAGTCGATTTTGACTCATAGCGACCCCATAGGGTTTTCAAGGCTGTAAATCTCTACAGAAGCAGACTGCCACATCTTTCTCCTGCAGAGCCACTGGTGGTTTCGAACTGCAGACCTTTCGGTTAGCAGTCTATCGCTTTAACCACTGTGCCACCAGTGTTGCATATTTAATAAGATGGTGAGGTGGTTTCCAGACTAAGTCACCTGAGATGTAACTGAAGGAACCGGGAGAATGGAGCCCAGAGAAGGGGGCTGGATACATCATGGTTGTCTCTAAATATCTAAAGCCCAACATAGAGACCAGGGAAGGGATTTAGTCTGTGTAGTCCCTGAGGGCAGGATCTGAGTCCATTGGTGAGGTTACAAGGCAGGTAGGTGTTGACTCAATATGAAGGAAAAACATCCCAGCAATTGGAGCTATTCAACAATGGGAGGGGCCGCCAGGGTTATAGAGAGGTTCCTGTGTCTGAAAGTGCTCACGCAGATCCCAGACGCTGGCAGGAGCCTCTGCATTGAGTGGGGGGCTGGTCTGGACTTCCTCAGTTGGTGATCATGTACTGGCTTACTCACTGCTGGGCAGGAGGCAGGTGTTGGGAATGCAAATTAGAATATGACACAGGCACGCCGTCTTCCGAGAACCTTCCAACTCAGGGAGTGGGCTCCTTTGGGTTTAACACATGTTGGGGGAACGGATCAGAGCCTATGTTTTTCTCACATACTCAGAGTCACCAACGTACTGCTAGGGAGCTAAACCCTTCACGATTTATGGATGTGTGTTAATGGCTGTGTGTCCAGAGAATACTCAAACATGTCAATAAATGGATCCACAGAATCGATAATACGACCCACTATCAAAATGAATATTCCAACCCCAGTAATCCACCTAAGGGGCAAAGAAGTGCCCAAATTTCAACAAGGTGCAAGGAGTTACTTTGCTCCAGTGGCCTCAGTGTGACCATATGGCCCTTCCATGGTAAGGTCATGGGCCTTCTGAAAATCTCCATGCTCACTTGGGCCCCAGCAGGCACACCATGGGGCTCATTAGCAGATGATGATCTTACCTCTTTTGGTGCAGTGAATTACTTAATATGGCCCTTCTAGCCACGGTCTTTGTAACTCCCAACAAATGACAGGGTGGGACTATGCAAATCAGGTGCTTGTGGGTCCACGAAGGAGATTGGATAGCTTACTAATAATGTAAATAAGCTGTATGGCACCCTTGTGGAGGTGGGAAAATACAAATAAGGTATATGGAACTCTACCAGGGGATTGATCAGTTTTGCCATCATGCTAAGCTTAAAATGAGCCATCCCAGAGGCGGGAAGGGAGGATCTCACCACTGCCAAGAAAGAAGAGCCAGGAGTGGAGCATGTCCTTTGGACCTGGGATTCCTGCACTGAGAAGCTCCTAGAACCAGGAGACCAGAGAGAGAGATCTGTAACATTGAAGATGTCGAGAAGTGGCAGCAGAGAAACGGCAGCAGCAGAGGCAGGAGACTGGAAGGAGATTGTGTGGTGGGCTTCCCAGCCCATGGAGCAAGAAAGCTGAGTGCTTTCGGGCAGGAGGCTTGCTGGTGGAGTAGGGTGTCTCCAATCACTTGGTGGAGCTAGGTTTGCTGACCCACAGGGCTAGAGCTGCGTGCCTTTGGGCCGAGGCTTACTGTCGGAGAGGGGTGCCTCTGGGCATTTATTGGCAGAGCTAAAAGAGCTTTGTAACATTTGCCCGAGAAGAGCAGAGGCCAGGCTGAGGGCCAGAGAGAGGTATCCCTGCGGGCATGGCTGAGAAGAGGCTGTCCTGACTGAAGAACTGTATCCTGGGCATTCCTGAACCTGAACCGTAACCTGTTACTTCCCTAATAAACCCCATAACTGTGAGTATGGTCTGTGAGCTCTGTGTAGCCATTGCAATGAATTATCAAATCCAGCAGAGAAGTAGAGAGTGCCCTGGGAGGGTTGGTTGGTGTCAGAATTGGTAAAGGTGGCAGAGAGATGAGGTATGTCAGACCTCCATCTCATAGGAATCAGTCTTGGGCTGTTGCTCTGGACTCTCCTTCCCCCTTGTGAAGTTAGAGGAAGTCGGACGCCCCCGCCACGCCATTTTTACCCTTCTCATCTTCCTTCTTGCCTGAAGAGTGCCACTCACCTTGTTTTGAAGACATGAAAAGTTTATGACAAAAACCAGCAAGACAGAGAGATGTGATTCTCTGCTTTGATTAGTGTTTTCCTGGAAAACATCTAACTCGCAGTAATTAATTATTTACCGTTTATTTATCTTCGGAACTAGAGGCAGAGATAACTTCAATGCTGGCTGAGTCATCCTTAAGTCAATAGGTGAAAGTCTCTTCTAAAAAATTGATTTTCAGGTATTTTTTACTGATGGAAATTATGTGGGAGAACTGATTTTTTTTTTTAATACTCTTTTAATTGTTTACCAAACTCAATACATGTTTCTATTCATTTAGTTTTTCTTCCAACTACACTATACAGCCAAGCTTTCTACTGGTAAGATGAATGATCTGCTTGCTTTGGGGCAGCGTCCAGCAGCCATTCTCTGCAGTTTTCTTTGGGTCCCATGCTCTTTTGCTTTGGGGCTAGTAGAGAAGGAGCCTTGGTGGTGCAGTGGTTAAAGCACTCGGCTGCCAACTGAAAGATAGACAGTTTGAACCCGCCAACAGCTCCGTGGCAGAAAGATGTGGCAGTTTGCTTCTGTAAAGATTTACTGCTTGGAAACTCTATGGGGCAGTTCTACCCTGCCCTTTACGGTCTCTATGAGCCGGAATTGACTCGAGGGCTGTGGGTAGAGAGAAGTGAAGTGACTGGGCGAGGGTTCAAATCCAGGCTCCACCACTTCCTTGGCATGTGATTGTCTTAGTTCCCTAGCTGCTGTAACAGAAATACTGCAAGGGGGTGACTTTAAAGAACAGAAATTTATTTTCTCACAGTTCAGGAGGCTAGAAGTCCAAATCCAGGGCACCAGCTATAAGGGAAGGCCCCTGTCAGTTCTGGGGAAAGATCCTTGTCTCTTTCAGCATTTCCTTGGCTCCCTGGTGATCTTCATGTGGCATCTGCCTTCCCCGTTTGTGCTGGCTTGTCTCTGTGTCTATGCTGCTCCTCATGACTCAGGAGTGATTAGGTTTAGGACACACTCTACATCGATACGGCCTTGTTAATATAACAAACAAAACCCTATTCCCAAATGGGATTTCATCCATGGATATAGGGGTTAGGATTCCAACACACTAACCCAAACCAAACCTGTTGCCATCGAGTCAATTCAGACTCATAGCGACCCTATAGGACAGAGTAGAACTGTCCCATAGGGTTTCCAAGGCTATAATCTTTATGGAAGCAGACTGCCACGTCTCTCCCCCATGGAGTGGTGGCTGGTCGGTTTCAACCGCTGACCTTTCGGTTGGCAGCCGAGTGCTTTAACCACTGTGCCACCAGGGCTCCACACATATTTGGGGGGGACATAATTCAATCCATAACCGTGACCTCGATCAGATTCCATAACCTCTCTGAGCCCCTGTTTCCTCCTCTGTAAAGGAGGGATGATGAGAATGCCATGTCTCTCATGGAGTGACAGGGATTAAAGCTCAATGCCTTTTACAGAATAAGCAGTCAGTAACAAGAGCTATGATGGCGATGTTTCACAGAGGAAGTGCTGGTCTAGTCTCAAAAAACCAAACCAGTTGCCGTAAGTTGATTTTGACTCACAGCGGCCCTATAGGACAGGGTAGACCTGCCCCCATAGAGTGTCCGAGTAGCTGCTGGTGGATTCGAGCTGCTGACCTTTTGGTTAGCAGCCGAATGCTTAACCAGTGCGTCACCAGGGCTCCAGCCTCAGAAAGGTCAGCTCCAAATCTCCTCACCCTTTCTTTAACCCTAAAATGATTCTTTCTTTTGTGAGACAGAATATTTAGGTGTCGAGGGCACGCTGAACAGTATATGGTAGGAAGTCTTCTCTCAGACAGAGGAGAATTAACGCTTTCCCATCATTTCTTATGCAATAATGAAAAGTCTACCGCAAGGATCATTGTGTTCTTGAGGCCAATTTCACACATACGCTCACCAGTCTGAATGATAAAAGAACTTCCCTTGAACAAGTAATAAGATTTGATAAAATACAAACTTTCTGTCTATTCTGGGTTCAGATTATGCCTCTTTCCCAGGCCTGGGACTAGGATGCCACAAGGGAGAGGCCTTGGGCACAAAATCAAAGGAGTCCCAGCCTTGAGAGCTGGTGCTTCCGTATGGTTTGTGCCTTCATCCCTTCCCTTGTCTCACCCTTGTTGGGGCCCTACTCTGCCCAGCTCCCCTTCCCCAAAAGTAGCTCCTTTTGGGATTTGGATTTGCAGAGCCCTCTCTCCACCCGGGGAAAGTCAGTCATCACCTCTGGTCGCTGAGCTTTAACCATGTTTGTCATGCTGTGGTCGGGCCCGTGTCTCCCAACTTGGGTGCATCAGCTCTGAGTGCAAAGGCTCTTCCAAATTACTGGGTGATGACTTCCAGGGCAACTGGCGCTGAGTTACCTTCACGAGAAACTCGATGCGTGGGTCCCTGGACAAGGCTAAGCTGCATTCCATCCACCAAGGCTTTACATTGGGAAAATGAATCCAAATTGTCCTCCACAGAGCAAACATTAGACTAGCTTCATCTATTAACTTTGCTGATCAGATGTTGCTGGACCAAAAGAGTTGAGTTGAGCTCCTTCAGGAAGATGAGGTTAAGAGCAGGTTTGGTTTCTTTTGTGTTTGTGAAGAGCAAACAGTTAAGCACTTGACTGCTAACCACAAGGTTGACGGTTTGAATCCACCCAGAGGTGCCTTGGAAGAAAGGCATGAAGATCTGCTTCTAAAAAGTCAAACTGAGAAAACCATATGGAGTCGTTCTGCTCTGCACACAGGGGTCACCATGAGTCAGAATTGACCTGATAGCAACTGGTTTGGGGTTATTTTTGGTGCCATCTTGTGGGCTCCACCCAAGAAGCACCGCTCAGCGCACTGCTGCCATCTTTTGGAGACTTTTTTTTTTTCATCTTTTGGAGACGTTTGATTCTCCTCTGATCCTTAAGCTTGTGAGCCTGGCTTCCTCTACCAACACCAACAAGCCCCTGATTCCTCAACACGCTATCAGGCAGAGCAGTTAGTATGAATACAAAGAGTATTGTTTTGATGCAGTGACGCGGGCTTTGCAGAAAATGTGCAGATAAGTAATTACAACAATAAAGCAAATGACTGGAAATATGGAGTAAATGCCTATCTCGTACATGGCATACAAAGCTAGAATCAGTTGGATAAAAACGACTCAAGATCACCCATGAGTATATACATTTGAAAGAATAGAATGAAAATCTTTTAAATTTTGAAATTGGTGTTCGCTCATGAGGCATTATAATCTGCCTCCCTTTGGCCCTAATGCTGTCTGTATCTTGGAACACACACCACATCATCCTAAACGTCCTAACTAAATGGCAATATATTTTTCTAAGGAAGCTGAAAAAAAATCTAAATAAGGGACCATTTTATTTAGCTTGTCACCAAAGTTATTTAAACTCAAGTATTAGATATGGAGTAATTGAGATAAAACCACAGTCATAAAACACATTTTAATAAAAGAATTCTAATGATTTTCACATATCTAAGTTCTCATTAAGGAGCCCTAGTGGGGCAGGGGTTAAAAGCACTCCGCTGCTAAGCAAAAGGTTGGCAGTTCAAACTCACCAGCTGCTTCAAGGGAGAAAAACGTGGCAGTCTGCTTTTGTAAAGATTTACAGCCTTGGAAACCCTATGGGTGGCTATGAGTTGGCATTGACTTGACAGCAGTGGGCTCGTTTTTTTTTGTGTGTGTGGAAATTCTCATGAAAGTCAGCCTGCAAGCAGTAGCAGAGTAAAACAGAGACCAGCTGAGCTACACGACACATGAGTTAAATTTGTAGGGGTGTCAATTGCTGTAGCCTTTCTGACGGGCAATTTGACGGGCAATTTGAGCATAGAAATTATGAGCTTTAAAAACACCAAATGATTCGAGTCCATAATTCTACTTCTAAGATTCTCTCCTGAAAAAATGCCTAGAATCTCAAAGGTTCCTGAATAAATCTTTTATATGATAGTGATAAGCTGACAGGAAACTAAATGCCCAACGATAAGAGACTGGGTTAAATAAAGGATGATGCACGCACAACAGAATGACAGGTGGCCATTTTAAAAGCACGTTTTTAAAGCCTATTTAATAACGTGGGAAAACGCTCTAATTACAATGTAATCTGAAAAAGAGAATACGAAATTGTATATGCAGTAGGATCTAAATTTTATTAAAATATTTATAAGGATAGAAAAAAGACAAGATGGGAATTCACCACGCGGTCACACGGTTTCTGCACGAACCTCTGTGAGGACGGTTTTCGTTTTCCCGTCCACACGAGGTAGGACAATCTTTGGGGTATTTGCTCTTCATGACATGTCTTGTTTTTATAACATGAACTAAACAGGAAAAGTATCTAATGTTTTAGAAATCGTCACCAATGGAAGATCCGAGAATAAAGACACCAACCCCTTAGCTTCTGAACTCAAAAGCAATGCTCCAAGTATGAGACAGAAATGACCAGAAAGGATTTATCATCAGACAGGTGCTTTTTTTTCTCCCTGCGCCCTCAGAACGAAATGGCAATACAGCTTCCCCAGCTCAGTGTGGGGGTCTGAGAGCAGAGGAGACCTGAGCTCCCTTCCCAGGGGGCAGCACAGGGCAGTATCACGTCATAGAGGGAAACCCACTGAGTAGTGGGGTGACACCAGAGCAGTGGCGGCCATAATAGCAGGGGATGTCTAGGTAGATGGGTTTGAAGGCAGCTTCATTGACCCCCACCCTACCCCTCCACTGCCCTGTGTGGCCCAGCAGCCAAGTTTTGCCATAATCAAAGAAAGGGGGGCACTTAGCTGAGAGAAGGCCTGAGGTCTAGAAACAGTCTCAGAGCTGGAATAAGGGACCCCTAGTCAGAGGATCGGAGCCCTGGTGACGCAGTGGTTAAGAGCTTGGCTGCTAACCAAAAGGTCAGTAGTTCAAATCCACCAGCCCCTCCTTGGAAACCCTATGGGGCAGTTCCACTCTGTCCTGTAGGGTCGCTCTGAGTTGGAATCAACTCGACAGCAGTGGGTTTGGTTTTCTCGGTTAGTCAGAGGCCGCAAGAGGACTCTGTCTACGGACTAGAAGGAAACAAGCTTGGCACTAGCTAACGGGTGGACGTGCCAAGAGGACAGTTCACCTGAGAGAAATGCCAGCAGAGGCCAAAGACGGACCCCTTTCCACCCTTGACTGACGGGGCATTTGCCTCAGCCTTTCCTCCACCCTTCCACCTCAAGCTTACCTTTAACCCCAAAAGGGAGAAGAATGAGGGGAAACAATACCAAATGTGACTGGGTTTCAACCAAAGTGTCTGGGAAACCAGTTTCCCTGGAGGTGACTGGATGAACTTTTCCTGAAAGAGAACTCAGAGCCAGAAACCCAATAGCATTTATTTTACACACCTGAGCTTATCGCTTAGGAAATATGTACTCACTGTACATATATACCTTTTCTTTTTCAACTTTCAGTAATGACCGTATTTGATATTTTTAAAGATTATTTAAAAGAAAAGCATGCTATCCACAAAAGAGTCAGGACCCTGAAGAAAATGGGATATGATACAGGTGAGAATTTGCTGCTGGCTTTGAGGATCATCTCGCTAGAAGGCCAGAGCCCATTCTGAGTCTCTGAGAGCCAAGACTGCCTCCCAGACGGAATCTGGGGCCCTGACCACACCTTCTGAGCCTCCGCCATTAAGATTCTGTACAAGTATATGAGCAGCGAGGTGTAAACGTGAAAACAGGCCTTACAGTCACCTTCTCTGCCTTCCCCTTCCCCCACAAAATCAATATCATTCAGCTTCCCTGTGGAGAGCCCCTTCTTTTTTGTTTTTAACCAAGTTTTGCTGTCTGAAGCAATATCAAACAAGAGAGCAAATACACCCACACACAATGGTGACCTTTAAATATTTGAAGAACATGTTGGTCTCCATTTGGCGGCTTCTTTGCTCCAGGCTAAACCAAACCAGACCCGTGTCTGACATTTTCCAAGCCCCTCACTACCCTGCCCGCCCCCCTCACAGGGCTCACCTGGGTTTGTCAAGGCCCTCTTAAAAGGTGGTACCGATTGGAAAAGGTTGTGGAGAAACGTGGCACAACTTGAAGACTGTAACCAATGTCACTGAATTGTGCATGTAGAAATCTTTGTGTGTACTTTCACCAAAAAAAAAGAAAAAGGCGGCGTTGAGAACCAACACAGCGTCCCTGTGGCCTAGCCAGAAAGATACACTATAGTTCAGCTAAGGCCACGAAGGGCATGAAGGTGGCATCTGTGCCCTGAACTTCCCCTTCAGCTTCTCAGCCTGCATGGTTGGACGCAAACGCAGAGCTTTGTCGAACAGCGGCTGGTAAGCCAGGGCTCCCCTCTGCTGTGCACACGCCTTAGCTGTGCGCACCAGGCCCTGGCTCCAATCACTGTCAGCCACCCAGGAGATTCAGGTCAGAGCCCACCATGTTGGCACCCTTCAGGACCCTGGCAGCGAGGACTGGATAGAGGGGGGATGAGGGGGCAGGAAAACCCACCCTGCTCTGCTGGTCATATCTCTCCCTGCCTGCAGCAGGAACCCCCTCTCTCACTCCTCATCCCCACTTTAGCCAAAAATATCTCCCTTCCTTTTTTCTTTTCTCCAAGGAGCTTACCCAAGATCTTGGCATCTCCCATAAGCTCTCTCTCCCCACTCCTGCTCATCTGTGCTTTGCTGCATCTGTGAGCCTTGTTCTCCTTCTAGGACCTCTCTTGGAGGAAAGAATCCCCTGACATTAGAGGTTTTTAGGGAGTGGTTTTCAATCCAACAAGTCAGCTTGCTGAATACCCTTCCTTCTCCCTCACAGACCCCTGGTGTGCTCAGATCACGTGGCGGATACTGTCTCTGCAGCTAAACCCGCCCGTGCTCTGGGGCTGGCATGTCGGCTCCCGCCCCGTGTGCTGCGCTCCAGTCCCCTCAGCTGCTTTCTCTGTCTGCTGCTGTTACCACGTCCCAACAGACTTCGAAGCATCTCCCCCACAGTGGGATCGACTTTGGCAGATTTCTCGGGGGGTCAGCAATATCCTAATCTGTTTGCTTTTCCATAGCTGATGTTTGCAGGGCTTTTCTTGGAGCCTGAAGAGAAATCATCCCATGTCCTTGTGCAATTCCTCTGGCAGGCTCCAACAGATAAATAAAGCCCTCCGCCCCCCACCTTGAGTCTACCTTTCATAGCAGAGCACCTGAGTCGGTCAGTCCTGAAGCCTCAGCCTCCTGCTTTCCTGCCAGGGCCTCTCCGGGGCAGCCATGAAGTCCCTCGTCCTGCTCCTGTGCCTTGCTCAGCTTTGGCGCTGCCACTCGGCCCCACCAGGCCTGGGTCTGGTCTACAGAGAGCTGAACTGTGATGACCCAGAAACCGAGGAAGCAGCCCAGGTGGCCATGGACTACGTCAATGCACACCTTCTTCAGGGCTACAAGCACATCCTGAACCAGATTGACAAAGTGAAGGTGTGGCCTCGGGTGAGTGAGCCTGCTGCGGATGAGCTGCAAGGACCCCTGTGTGGACCTCAACTGGGTGCCTCGAAAGATCAGCATCTCCCATTACCAACAAAACCACAAAGGGGGCAAACTCTTTGATTTCTCCCAGGAGTAAAGGAGGGGGTAGGAGGAGGGCATGACAGGAGTCCATCTGTCCTGCAATCTGGGGTCTCAGGAAGGGTCTCAGGAGGGCGCTGGTAGCAGAAGAAAAAGCCTCGAATGATATTTCTAATATCACAAGCAGAAAATCTAGGGCCCAAAAGACTGGCTTCTATTTGTTAAGTTGCCACTCACGTCTCTGTCTTGGCCTCCATTTCTGTCTCTGATGTAAGGGAGACTGAGAATGAATGAAACAAACATTTGACAAGTGCCTACTATGTGCCGGGTATTAAGTTGGGACAAGTAGAAGGGGGGAAGGTGTTGTGGGGCAGGCAGTGATAGCGAAGTTTGTATAATTTCTTGGAGTTGTTCTTGAAGTTCCTCTGTCTGCATCCTTTCTTCAAAGCCTGGAAAATCCAGAAATATGCTTTTTTATCCTCGCAGCCCCCAACTCTGCTTCCCTCTCATTTCAGTTCTGCCTCACTCACTAGCACCCTCTCCTGGAGGAAGCTCTGCATTTCACGACGTGCGGAAGTGCCTCTGTTAACTCCCTGAAAATGTTCAGAGCTGCGCTGAACAGGAGCTGGGTACTCCTGGCTTTTTCAAGGAAAGTAACTGTCAAGCTGTGCCTTTAGTGGAAATTGCAAAGCCCACTCATTATGCACCTCAAAAGTGCACTCTGCGTTGTATTTCCCTTGAACTGATCAGTGTTTCCGCTGAACCACCACTGTACTCCTCAAATCCATCTGGGACAATCCTGATTTCGGAGTCAATCCCACTGCGAGGGAGATGCTCCAAAGTCTGTCGGGACGTGGTACAGCAGCAGAGAGAGGAAGCGGCTGAGGGGACCGGGGCACCGCACACAGGGCGGGGGCCAGATGCCAGCCCCAGAGCGCCGCGGGTTTAGCGGCAGAGTGTCCTCCACGTGATCTGAGCACACCAGGGGTCTGTGAGAGGGAAAGGAGGGTATTCAGCAAGCTGACTTGTTGGATTGAAAATCAGTCCCTAAAAACCTCTAATATCAGGGGGAATTTTTCCTCCAAGAGAGGTCCTAGAAGGAGAACAAGGCTCACAGATGCAGCAAAGCGCAGATCAGCGGAGTGGGGAGAGAGAGCTCATGGGAGATGCCAAGATCTTGGGTAAGCTACTTGGAGAAAAGAAAAAAGGAAGGGAGATAATTCTGGCTAAAGTGGGGATGAGGAGTGAGGGGGGGGGGTCCTGCTGCAGGCAGGGAGGGATATGACCAGCAGAGCGGGGTGGGGTTTCTTCAGTGTCAGAGGGAGACCAGCTCTTTCCTCTCAGCACCAGCAGGGGGCAGTAGAGAGCAGTAGTTTTGCCTCCTGCCGTCTCCAAGTCAAAAGGGGCGGGGGCGGGAAGCCAAAGACAGCAACAGCACGAACCTTTAGGAAGGAAAAGAAAATAGGGAAGGAGGGAAAGGAGATGGTGAGAGAGAAGGAACAACACCAAAAAAAAAAAAAGAATGTAGAGGGAGGAAAGAGAAGATAAAGAAAAAGCAATAAGGTATTTTCCGGCATCACCTTGCTTTTGCTTCCTGATTGAGCAAAAATCCAAAGCTGGCTTTTTCAAAGCACTGCTTGAAGGGTGCAATTTTAAAAATTAAAACATAAATATCAACACTCATTTTTAGCTTTCATATAGAGCTCAGAGTGAGGCCTGTGGCTCTAGCAACCTCCATACACACCTACCACCCAGGACTCAGGTGGGGGGAGGCAAAAATGACACGATATGGTGAAGGGGCCTAGCACATAGTAGGCGCATGTCACATGTCCTTCTTCCTGGCAAGCGCTCTTCAGTCCAATCAGGGGAGGAAGATCAGAGAAGCTTGGTCACTGTCCTGTCAACAGACCAGCTCAGAGCTATGCACAGAGTCGTAGACTAACAGTCGTTGTTCTTGTTAGGTGCCCTGGAGTCACTTCCGACTCACAGCGGCCCTATGCACACAGAACAAAACACTGCCCGGTCCTGCTCCATGCTCCTAATCGTTATGCTTGAGCCCATTGTTGCAACCACTGTGTCAGTCTATCTCGTTGAGGGTCTTCCTCTCTTTCGCTGACCCTCTACTTTACCAAGCATGATGTCCTTCTCCACGTACTGATCCCTTCTGATAACATGTCCAAAGTATGTAAGATGTAGTCTCACCATCCTTGCTTCTAAGAAGCATCCTGGTGGTACTTCTTCCAAGACAAAATTGTTCGTTCTTACTAACAGTAGGGATGACTTTTCCCTTACCTCCCCCAAAAGGGGGAGGGGCGGAAGAGCCCAGTGAAGGCTGACTCTGGCCCACACCACACGGTCGGGGGGAAAAGGCTGCTCACCTCCTCCTGCTTCTCCACAGCGGCCCACGGGAGAGTTGTTTGAGCTTGAACTAGACACGCTGGAAACCATCTGCCACGTCCTGGACCCCACCCCCGTGGCGAACTGCACCGTGAGGCAGCTGACGGAGCACGTGAGTGCCTTCTGAGGGCGCCTACGGTGGCGCCCCCCGCCAGCCCCACCTGCCCCGCCTGGGTTTAACAAAGAGCAGGCCGCGAACCTGTGAAGTTGCCCTGTGAGGCCGCTTTCCCTGGTGCTGATGTTTACAGCAGGCCAACTTTCTTGTTGCAGCTCTCTCTGAAAGCAGAGTATAGTGTTTTAACATTACCCAGTGGAGGGGTTTTGGGGGAGGGTCACCCAAAACCATGCCCGGAGGAACGTCTCTCCGGTGGGAAGTGGAAGGCCAGCCTCTCCTCCTGGACTCCCACTGTGGGTTTATTTCTCCAGGCTGTGGAAGGAGACTGTGATTTCCGGTTGCTGAAGCTGGACGGCCAGTTTGCTGTGTTGTTTGCAAACTGCGATTCCAGTCCAGGTAGAGATGATTCTTCTTCTTCTTTTAATCTTGCAGAGAGACTGGGAAGGAATCTGAATTGTTTTCAACCTAGGTGAAAACCAGTTGCCATCAAGTTGGCTCTCACACTTGGTGACCCCATGCGTGTCAGAGTAGAACTGTGCTCCGTAAGGTTTTCAATGGCTGATTTTTCAGAAGTAGATCAGCAGACTTTTCTTGCAAGGCATCTCTGGGTGGGCTCAAACCTCCAAACTTTCGGTTAGCAGCCAAGCGCATTAACAATTTGCACTAGCCAGGGACTCCTCCGCCTATGTAGTTCTAGCCAATTTGTTGGTGAGGAAAAGTCAAAGTCAAATTTCATGGGTTCTGGAATTTTAAAACTGTTCTTTAAAGAGCTCTTCTTATTGGAGGTTAAAATTGTCTTTAGAAAGCAGAAGTCAGCATGACTTGAGCCCCTTAAAGGTTTAGTAAAAGCAGAGAAAACGCCTAAAGCCTTTTGGAGCATGTGTTAGCCTTTTCTAAATAAGAAGAGCTGGGGTGATGGCACGAAGAATTCCAGCCAAGATCGCAGCTTCTTTTCCCTCTGTGCTAGACTCTGCGGAGGACGTGCGCAAAGTGTGCCCAGACTGCCCCCTGCTGGCTCCGCTTAACGACACCAGGGTGGTGCACGCTGTGGAAGCTGCGCTGGCGGCCTTCAACGCTCAGAGTAATGGCTCCTATTACCAGATTGTGGAAGTTTCCCGGGCTCAACTTGCGGTAAAGACTGAGAGATTTTGAGGATTGGGCAGTTTGGTGGGAGTGTGGCGGGAATGTGTGTGGTGAAGCAGCAGGTGAAGGACAGGGCAGTGCTGGGGCGGTGGGAGACTAGGGGAAGAAAGAGTCCTGGGCAGGTCTGCGTCGCGAGGACCTGAAGGCCCCTCCGCACCTCCCCTATGCAGAGCCACTGTAGCGTGAAACAGCCACAGACGGTCGTAGGCATATCTGCATTTCCTCGGTCCTAGTGACTCAGGCTGCTCTCCAAAAGGTCGGCAGTTCAATCCACCAGCCGCTCCGTGGAAACCCAATGGGGCGGTTCTACTCTATCCTAGAGGGTCGCTATGAGCCGGGATCGACTCCACGGCATGGTTTGTTTTTAAAGCGGGTGAGGAGTTCCCGCATTATCCAAAAGCATGCACAGAAAAGTCACAGGTCGCCACATCTTTGTTACCCAACACCGCGGAACAGCCAGAGAAGTCTCACAACTGATACTTAGAACGGCATGTGCCTGCTTATACTGACTGGCCTGTCGTGGCAGGACCCTAAAATGCCTTTGGAGTCGCTGGAAAAAAAACAAAACAAAACACCTAATTGTACTGTGTGTTGTTTAATACATTTGAATGCAATAGAATTCTAACATTAAAAAAACCATACTGGTATTCCGGACACCAGCGACCAAGTAACATGGAAAAGCATGGTGTAGTAATCCTGTTAGCCAGAGTATGTGATTTCTCAGAGCACCCTAATCCCAGACTACACCAAATAACAGATATTTTATTATTTGGTATCCATATGTTCCAAGTATTCTAAGAAATAAAAGCACAAGCAACGTCTTTCGTACTTTTATCTAATTTTTTCATCTGATCCCACTCTGTGAAATAGGTGGCACAGGGCTTAATCCCTTTACTTCCCCACCCCATTTGGAGTAACCTGGACCTTGGGACTCAAAATGCAGACCCAAGAGTGAGGACCGGGGGTGTCAGAGTGCCCACTGATGTCAGTCGAATGTCTGCCATCTGAGTTCCCGTGCCTCCACCTGAGTGAGAGACAATGGATACCTGTACCTCCTTCAGGGAAGACCCAACTTCCTACGCATAAGGTCTCTGCAGTACAGCACAATCCCACAGCACCTGTCCCTGTGTAAACCACTCAGGGTGGTGTTTCCTGGGCGACACTATGTGGTCCACGTGAATGGTGCCCTCCTGGAGCCGTGGCTTCGCTCTTTCCCTCCAGCCTCTCCTTCGCTGCCTTTTCCATGCTAAGTCACATTGCCTTAAGAGCATTTTCTTTTATTCGATTCAGCCTCTTCCACCTTCTACCTATGTGGAGTTTGCAGTGGCTGCCACTGACTGTGTTGCTAAAGAGGTGACAGACCCAGCCAAGTGCAACCTGCTGGCAGAAAAGGTAAGTCTGCAAGGAAGGACCTGGGGCTGTTGCTGTGTGGGCAGAGTCGGTCACAGAACAGAGCAACCTGCTGCGGTTTGTATTTTGGGCCTGTGGAAAGCGAACACCAGGGCCAAATGCCGCTTCCTGTTGTTGGCTGGGTCATGCCAGACTTCCTCTAGGGTATCCTCTTCTGCCCTTTCAAAAATCAATCAATAGACCAGCCCATGAAATAAACAATAACACCCGAGCGGAACGTGCTCCTTAGAACAATCAATTATAAGAAATCAAAAGGGCAATATTTGCCCCAAAGATGAGAAGCAGAAAGAGGTAGAAAATCAGGACAAAAGGAAACGGGGAACCCTGGGCGGAAATGAGGAGAGTGCTGACACATTGTGGGGAATGAAGCTAAAGCCGTGAAAACCTTTATGTACGAACTATCGAATGGGAATCTAATTTTCTCTGTAAACTTTCACCTAATGCACAATTAAAAAAAAAATCAATCAAAGTCAGTTGCTAAGGCCCTATGCATGTCAGAGTAGAACTGTGTTCCGTAGGGTTTTCAGTGGCTAATTGTTTGGAGGTAGATCACCAGGCCTTTCTGCTAAGCCCCCTCTGGGTGGACTTGAATTGTCAACCTCTTGATTAGCAGCTGAGTGCATTAACGATTTGCGCCACCCAGGGATTTCCACACTTGCAGGGTCATCATCAAATTATCTCACCCCCTGGAGGCTCAAGGGGCTAAGAGAAAGAAAAAAGACCGTTTCCTAGTGAAGCCAAGTCCTACCGGCTGCTGGGAGTTTGCAATGTAGATTTTCTGGATACACCTTTAATGGGAAAACTTTCAAGTCCTTGACCCAGTAATAGCCACTTCTAGGAATTTAGCCTAAAGAAATAACCAGTGATGTCTGACAGAAATATAGGGATGATTTATCATAGATTTTAAATGGCAGAAGAAAAATGAGATCTGAGCGTTCAACAAGAAGGGTTACTGAAGAAAATGCGGCACATCAGGAAATAGAAAATCCTGCAGACATTAAAAAATTCTGGTTTCAAAGAATGATGAATGATGTGAGAACATGCTATTATCGTATGTGAAAAACACTGGATACGCAATGGTGTGGTCAAAATTATCCAACTTGTAAATTACATATGATCTGTATTTAAAAGTGAGAAAGACAAATTATCAATGGACTCCAGACTTCCTGGAGCCATTGAGGATGGATAAACACCTGAAACTATTGCCCTGAGGTAATCTTCAAACCTTAAACCTCAAACCAAAACTGTTTCCAGAAGTCAGCTTTGAATCAACGACAGTTTAGCTTAATTAGTAAATTATGTCTGCCTTGATCATTGTGTTCTTTCAAAGATATATCTGTGTGGAATCAAACTGACAACATTATCTTGAAAGTTTAGATGAGAAACTTAGGGGGCAGTGAGTTTATGTTGATGGCAGTGGAATAATTTGGAAAAGAATAGTGGGAACAGTTACACAACTCGAAGACTGTAAGCAACGTCACTGAATCATACACGCAGAATTGGTTAGAATGGTATATACCCTTTGCTGGGTATATTTTCACAAAAATAAAATAAAACTTTTTCTTTTAAGTGAAAAAGAAACATATCAGTGTTAACAATGGTTATCCCTGCATCACCACCATTTCTGGGATTAGGGTGAACTCTCTCGTTCTCAAAGTGTTTGTTTACTACATTATATATAGATTATGTATTATATATCTCCATATAAACTTCAAAAAACAATAAGCTTTAAGAAAAAGATATTTAAAAATAAATAAATAAATTAGGAATTTAATTTTTTTTGCCCGATGTGTTGGAGTATCAATGAAACTGGGGGAGAAATCCACGTTTTTCCTCAGGTAAAATAGCTCCTCTCTTTCTCCGCGCAGCAGTATGGCTTCTGTAAGGCGACACTCACTGAGAAGTTTGGTGGGGAAGATGTTGCAGTGACCTGCACGGTGTTCCAAACACAGGTAACACCTTATGGTATATTCACCCTCATCTTCAGAATGCAGTGATCCCTTAATAATCGTCTAGTGTGTTAATAATTACAGAACCTTTGATGTTGTGTCCTTCCAAACCTCACAATATCGATAACGTTGGGGCATGCGTAATGATCAACAAGTGGACATATATTTTAGACGTGCCTTCCCCTGCCAAGAGCTGAAGGCTACAGGGCAGAACCATCTTAGTGCGTTGTTGACAAGGCCATCTTTTTATTTGTGGGGAGTCGGGCGATTTTCTGAGTTGTAGAGACCAGATGGCCAGATCTGCCTGGCAGCTTTCCATGGCTGCAGATGTAGATGACAACGAGGGTGGCTCTGCAGGCTAAAGTTAGCCATAAGGTGGGATGGGACATGTGTATGTAAGTCCACCATAACCAAGACAACCCGGTAAGACTGGGGCCACTACCCTATAATCCTGATGACAATTATCTGGACCAAGGTGGTTCTTCTTCTTCTTTTTTTTTTGCCAGATTCCTTGAAATTAAAAGTGATTACTATGAGAAAATTGGGTGAGAGGTGGTGAGAATTGTGGGTGGCTTTGTATGTGGGGAAGAAGCAAGCTAACCTAAGGAAATGGTCCCCTCTCCAGCCTGTGGTTCCACAGCCCCAACCAGATGGCAACAACGTGGCAGTTCCCCCCCTTGCAGTGGACCCAGCTGCACCTCAGCCCGCTCCAGCTAACCTGCCAGCGGCTGTCCGGGTGGTGGGACCTTTGGTGGCGGCGGCCCCCCGAAGACACCTACTACACCGGGCACACTATGACCTGCCCGGTGCCTTCTCAGGTGTGGCCTCAGTGGAGTCGGCCTCAGGAGAAGCACTCCACCCAGTGAAACCACCTGTGGTGGTGGGGCTTGCGCCCACTGGGCCTGCTGGTCCAGTGGTCCGCCCATGCCCAGGGAGGATCAGACACTTCAAGATCTAGGCTAGACACGACAGAGGTTAGAAGCTTTGGTACAGAGAATATAGCCACCATTTTGTCCAAGTCTGGGCTTGGGTGGAAGGCCTTGTCTGCTGTCAAAGCAAATGCCACATGTAGTCTAGACTAACATCATGTCCTGAATCCCAACTTCTCCTCATTTCTCAGAGGGAAGAAGCAGAGGGGGTGATGGCTATGTTTGATGGAAGGCATAAGGTCGGCAACCTGATTGTCATTATTTTGATGCTAAGGCCCCACCACTGTGTCCCCTGTCTTCTGGTTGACCTCACAAAAACCACTGAAACTGTGACTTTGAGAGGTGCTCTTGCCAAGCTTGTATCTGCCTGTTCATAAAAGTGCCTGAAGGACCTTCCTTAATAAAGAAGGTTCTAAACTGAAAAGTGGTCATAATTATTGCCTATTTCATCCAAGGGTCTGCTCATACGGTGATCTGCCTTCTCAACAACCACACAAGTGTCCCTAAGCAAAATCTAAATGAAAACAGAAACAAAAGAACAAAAATCTGCTGTATTATTATACACAGGAAAAAGTGAGAATAGGATCTGATCACAACCCGTAGGATAAACTCCATTTCTTTATGAGAAAAAAATCTTCTTCTTAAATTCCCTAGGGACATAAAATATTGCTAAAGAAGGGTCAAATGCCTGAACTTGGTACAGACAAAGGAACCATGGAAGTCTGGGTTCTTTCTCTAAGGAAAAGAGGGGGGAGGAGAGAAGAAGGTAAATAGTCTGTTAATGGGGCAACCATATAACTTATTGCCCATACAGAGACATTGGTGAGAGTGAAAGGGAACACTGTTGATAATTATGTTTGGATAACAGGTGTAGGGTGTGTGGTCACCCTATTAAGCAGTTTAGTGTATCCAAGGTAAGTCAGCGTATCCCAAACTCTTTTAGTCTAAGTATCCTTTTTTTAATTTCTGTGGATATTCCTGCCTCTGTCAAGCTAATGGTTGCACTCATTATTGAGAAAATATACATGCACAGATTAATTTAGGATCCTTTTAAGAACTCCATGGCCCTAAGGCAGTGGTGTGCTACTAAATGCTTAAGAACAGGCTGGGGTGGGGGTGGGACACCTGTTTTGTAGTGTTTATAGATTTCCACAGTGTAAATCCTCCCCCCATGATTTTAAACTACCAATAAGACTTGAGACAGCTTGCAAAATTCTTGAAAATTTAACAATTGGCTCTCCAGAGTGCTGTAAGCCATCTCCAGCACACCACTAACCTAAGGGACTTCTGGTAAGCAGTTTGGGAACCATTTCTGTAAGTGGCACCTGAAGAGCAACAGTGAGGTACACACCAAGAACTTGAAAATAAGAGAAAGAGCAGACCTATCTCTCTCTCTCTCTCTCTCACACACACACACACACACACACACACACGCACACACACACACACAAAGAAGGACGGCAAACAAGCACCTGAAGAGTTGAGACACCAGTATACACCTATTAGAATTGCAAATACTGACAGTACAGTGCTGGAGAGGCTGTGGAGCAACTGGAACTCTCATAGATTGCTGGTTGTCTTAGGCTGGGTTCTCTAGAGAAGCAAAACCAGTAAAGAGTACTGGCAAACCCAAGATTGGCATGTCAGAGAGCAGGGCTCTTGCTCACAGGCTGTGAAGATCAACAAATCCCAAGATCGGCAGGCAAGACTGCAGGTAAGCTGCTAGCTCAAGTCCCAAGACCCAGAGGTCAGACGAACAGGAGCCGGCTGCAGGATCCAGAGCAAGCAAAAGTTCATGAGCTTTGCCAGAATGTCCACTTCTAGTCAATGCAGGCCACATGCCCAAGGAAACTCTCTTTCAACTCGTTGGCTACTCACAGCAAATTCAATCATGGAGGTGATCACATTATATCAAATCTCATCGTGGAAGTGATCACAACATCGACTGCCAAACCACTGAGAATCGTGGCCCAGCAAAGGTGACACGTAACCTTAACCACCACACTGGGGGAAAGGCAAAATGGTACAGTCACTCTAAAAAGCTATCTGACAATTTCTTACAAAGTTAAATAAATCAGCCATATAATCCAGAAATCCTACTGTTGGGATTATGGTCACACAAAAACTTATACACAAATGTCTTATAGCAAGTCTGTTCAAAATTGCCAGACAGTGGAAATAACCCAAATGTCCTTCAGTGGGTGGATGGATAAAAAAACTATGGCACATCTGTACAATGGAATGCTATTCAGTGATTAAAAAAAAACAACTATGGACGCACACACAAAGGCATCACGCTGAGTGAAAGAGGCCAGTCTCAAAAGGTTACATGCCATATGATTCCATTCGTATGAGATCCTCAGAAGGACAAAGTATAGTGAAGGAGAGCAGAACAATGGTTGCCAGGGGTTAAGGATGGGGGGAGTTATGATTATAAGGGGATAGCATGAGGTAGTTTTATGGGGGGTGATGGAACAAATTCTGTATTCTAATTATGGTGGTGGAACAGCATTATTTGAAAATCACGAACAATATAAATTTTCCATAATAGATGACTGGTTAATGAAATTATGTTACATCTGATAAAGGGTTAACCTAACCGCAGCAGACCATAACCACAAAAGGCCAACTTGTTTGTCAGAATCTATAGAACTTCAAACAGTAAAAAACTACATCAAAGGGCAGAACGGAGTGCTCTTACGGATCCAATGGACTGTGGACATGCATACCAAAACTAAATAACAATTTACCCCAGGAAGCCAGTTAAAGATCTTCCCAATAACCATACATAGCTCGGATAACAAAAATCAATCGTCATGTGACAGACTCAGGACCCCTGAGCCAGCCAAGAGACCAAGTCCAGGAAAAGAAAACAAGAAAAGATCACCCGATCATGATCTTAGTTCTTTGCCTCTGCTTTAACCAGTCATAACCAATCACAGATACATACTTCAAGGATTGTAAAGGACTCGTTAAAAGACCTTTACTCCCAATGAATCAACACCTGTCAAAAGTGTATAAAAAGCACCTGAAAATTGTACTTCTTTGGATTTTGGTCTGTTTATAGCCTGAGTGCTTGCAGCCAATTTCCCATTTTTTGTTTTCTGATGTGTCACAATAAAGATCTCTTTGTTGCGGAAGGCTTTGGTGAAAGTTGTTTCTCTACAACACATCCATTCCATACAATACTAAGTTCAAAATCATGTTACAAAAATATAGCAAATCATGTAGGAGAATATTCACAATGTATTTTCAAATGCAAAAGCAGGTTTCAGGATTGTATGATACTAATTTTATAAAAATAATTTACATGTATAGGCATATTCATACATTGAGTATATGGAAGAGATGGAAGAAAAAGAGAGAAGGAAGATGATGCGGCAGAGTGCCAATGGAGATATTTAGCGGAGAGCTGGGAATGAGAGTCTGGCAGCTCTGCCAAGGAGTCTAGTCCTTCCCTGAGCAAACTTGCAAGAGGATCTTGAAAAGGCACTTTAAGCCAGTACTGAAAGAGACCTACCTGCTTTCCACCCTTGCTACTCACAGGCTTGGCTGGAGGGAGCACATGGAGGATTAGAGTGTTTTCTATGTCAGGGGACAGACACCCAACTCAAATTAGCTAAAGTAAAAGGGGAATGTTATTGCCTTGTTGTTGTTGTTAGGTGCTGTTGAGTCAGTTCCGACTCATAGTGACCCCACATACAACAGAATGAAAAATTGCACAGTCTGTGCCTTCCTCACAATCATTGTTATGCTTGAGCCCGTTGTTGTAGCCACTGTGTCAATCCATCTCATTGTGGGTCTTCCTCTTTTTTGCTGACCCTCTACTAAGTATGATGTCTTTCTCCAGGGACTAATCCCTTCTGATAACATGTCCAAAGTATGGGAGAAGAAGTCTTGCCATCCTTGCGTCTAAGAAGCATTCTGGCTGTACTTCCAAAACAGATTTGTCCATTCTTCTTGCAGTCCATGGTATGTTCAATATTCTTCGCCATCACCGTAATTCAAAGGCATCAATTCTTCTTTGGTCTTCCGTATTCATTGTCCAGCTTTCACATGCATATGAGGCGATTGAAAACACCAAGGCTTGGATCAGGTGCATCTTAGTCTTTAAAGTGACGTCTTTGCTTTCTAACACTTTAAAGAGGTCTTTTGCAGCACATTTGCCCAATGCAATGCATCGTTTGATTTCTTGACTGCTGCTTCCATGGGTGTTGATTATAGATCCAAGTAAAATGAAATACTTTACAACTTCAATATTTTGTCCATTTATCATGATGTTGTTTATTTATGTGCTGGGAATTCAAATGGATGAGTCTCACCTAAGGCACGGCTGAATCTAGGGGTTCAAAAAATGTCTTCAGTTCTCTCTCTTCCTCCACCTACCAGCAATCCTTGCCTTCAATCTTAGCCAGGATGGCCACTGGCAGCCTCATACCTATGTTGGCCTTAATGCTCAATTCTGAGGGAAGAGAGAAAGGCCAGGCCAGAAGAACCAAGGGAGAAGCATTCCCGGCCAGTGGAATAACAGACACAATGGCCCTGAGGCAGGAAATAGGTTGATGTAACCAAATAAGAGAAAGGAGATCTGTGTTGCTCGACCAAAGTGAGTAAGAAGGAGGAGAGAGCTGTAGAAGATAAGGTTGGACAAGTAGACAGGGCCAGGTAATGGAGGACCTTGAGTTTCCCCAGTAAGTGTTGAGATATTATTCTCAGTGCAATAGAAAACCACTGCTGTTGTTGCATGCTGTTGAGTTAATTCCAACTCAAAGTGACCCTATAAGACAGAGTAGACTGCCTCATAGGGTTTACCAAAAAAAAAAAAAAAGCAAACTGTTGCCATCGAATAGATTCTGACTCATAGCCACCCTATATGACAGAGTAGAACTGCCCCGTAGGGTTTCCAAGGAGCACCTGGTGGATTTGAACTGCTGACCTTTTGGTTAGCAGCAGTAGCTCTTAACCACTATGCCACCAGGGTTTCCCCATAGGGTTTGGTAGGCTATAATTATTGTGGGAGCAGATTTAAATAATCTAAAGGAGGCTAAATAGAACATCTTCTAGCCAGATGCTCAAAGTGCCTTAGGAATATCATCTGCCTCTCACATGTAACCAAGGGTTTTGGGATAGTTTCCTGATCTAACAGGAAATGGTGACCACAGGATAAGCCAGGAATGCTGAAATCAATTAGCACTACTGGGACATGTGACCCCATTCTCCTTACCTGAGGCAATATTAGTATGACTGAGGAGATCTGATGGAGGGAAGGTGCTAGGAGAAAAAGGGAGATGGCAATAGTCCTGCATATTCTCATTCAAGTGAAGGCTAGACACTAACTGGACTCTGTCATAACCTCCTAGGAGCTTTGACCACATCTTTATTAGGATTTCTTAGGAAAGAGTTAGGAAACTTAAATTTGTTCACACACACAACAATATGAGCTTGCTCAACAGTCTAAATTTACAAATATTGGCAAATCCAATCCTGAAGTATTGACTCAGTAAATTGACCCTTAGAATTCAAGGTGAAACAATAGTATATCCTTTTTCAAAATCTGGTCATCATTTTAGGTTATAATTGCAAAACTGCTCTTGTCTTGCCACAACACTGAAAGGCCCATCTTTGTTCTGGAAAGAAGCACTTCTTCTTTTCATAATTTTAACCTGAAAATGATCTGAAGCTTGTGTGATGGTTAAGGTTGGGTGTCAACATGGCTGAGCCATGATTCCCAGTGGTATGACAATTTTGTAATGATGTAGTTTGGCAGTTACGTTATTATGTAGTGCGGCAGTTATGATGTAGTTTGGCAGTTACATAATGATGCAGTTATCCTCCATTTTGTGAAATAATGTAATCACCTCCGTGATGTGTTCTGATGTGATCAGCCAATCTGTTGTAAGGGGTGTTTCCTTGAGGGTGTGGCTTATATCCAATATATGGATGTTCTGGCAAAGCTCACTGGCTTTTGCTCACTCTGGATCCTGCATCTGGCTCATCAGCTTCAGACCCCCAGTTCTTGGGAATAGAGCCAGTGACCTGTCACCTTACCTGCCAATCTTGGGTTCATCAGCCCCTGAAGTAAACAGGGCACTGTTAATCCATGGCATGAGATGGCAATAGAAATACACAAAGTATCACCACCAGTAGATCAAGTATTGGTGAGAGGTGAGGCTCTGGGTGATCCTATGTTTGATACTTCTCTAGACTTTTGTCAGAATGAGAAGTGTAAGGAAGCTGGCTGGTTGGTCCTACTTTCGCTAGACAAAGTGGCTAAAGAAAGACATGAGCTCAGGGCTTCAGCGTCACAGCTCAACCACTGCATAAATGACCTCAAAGTTGCCACTTGTGCCCTGAAAGTTTTATTTCATGTAGTAACAGAACTGATATTGCCAAAAACCAAAACCAGAGTCTTATCATAAGAGTGGCTGAATTACAATGCCAATTGTATTCCCAACCTTGAATGGCATGTGAAGTTAAAATGAGGGCATTAGTTGGGAAGAAATGGGATCCGGAAACTTGGGATTGGGACAGATGGGCAGATAATCAGGAAGCTGGGGACACGGAGCCCCTCAATTCGGTTGAATCACTCCTGCCAACAGAACCAGCCCTCTCACTTCCATCTGAAAAGATTACTACATGTTTGTCTGCTAAGCCACCCTCTCCAGTAAAACCATTAGCCCTTCCACCCCTATCATATGAGATTACTACAGCTGTGTATGAAGAGCCTTTGTGTGAGATATCTTCTAGGATGGCATCTGAGTCATTGCCTGGGACATCGCCTGAGGCAGATGCCTCATGAGACATTGCTGAATGTTCTCAGAACAAATTCTACCACCCACTTTTGCTTCTAGACCTATAACTAGACTTAAGTCTCAGCCAGCGCTGTCATCATCTGCAAATCACTACTCGCCTTTTGAGGAACAGCTTTTAACTTTTACTGGACCATAGTAGAGACTGAATGCTTAACCATGGGCCACCAAGTCATCATGCAGCCTGAGCTTCCCATCAGGAACTCGGTGTTGTCTGACCCACAGAGCCATAAAGTCGGACATGCACAGCAGCTCTCCATCATTAAATGGAAGTGGTATATACAAGATAGGGCCCAAGCAGGACCTGAAGGCACAAGTAAGTTACATGAGGAAGTGGCCCAAATACCCATGGTCTCCACTCCTGTCACATTACCTTCCTTCTCCCAGTCTGCAACTATGGCCTCATGAGGAGTTCTTTATGATGAGTTGACTGAGGAAGACAAAACTCTTGGGCCTGGTATACAGATGATTCTGAGAGATATGTGGGCATCACTCGAAAGAGGACAGCGGCAGTACTACAGCCCCTTTCTGGGACCTCCGTGAAGGACAGTGGGGAAGGGAAATTCTCCCAATAGGCAGAACTTCGAGCAGTGCACCTGGTTGTTCACTTTGCTTGGAAGGAGAAATGGCCAGATGTGCGATTGTATACTGATTCATCGGCTGTGATCAGTGGTTTCACTGGATGGTCAGGGACTTGGCAGGAACATGATTGGGAAATCGGTGACAAGGAGGTATGGGGAAGAGGTATGTGGATAGATCTCTCTGAATAGACTAAAGAAGTGAAGAGATTTGTGTCTCATGTGAATGTTCACAGCCAAAGGGTGACCTCAGCAGAGGAGGATTTTAACAATCAAGTGGATAGGATGATGCGTCCCGTGGAAACCAGTCATCCTCCTTCCCCAGCTACTACTGTCATTGCCCAATGAGCTCATAAACAAAGTGGTCATGGTGGCAGGGTTGGAGATTACGCATGGGCTCAGCAAACTAGACTTCCATTCACCAAGGCCAACTTGGCTACAGCCACTGCTGAGTGCCCAATCTGCCAGCAGCAGAGATCAACACTAAGTCCCCAATATGGCACCATTCCTTGAGGTGATCAGCCAGCCTGATGGCCAGTTGATGACTTTGGGTCTGTTTGCTTCATGGCATAGGTAGCATTTTGTTCTTACTGGAGTAGACACTCTGGATACAGATTTGCCTTCCCTGCATGCATTGCTTCTGCCAAAACTACCATCCATGAACTTACAGAATGCCTTATCCACCATCATGTTATCCCACACAGCATTGCCTCTGATCAAGGGACTCCCTTTACAGCAAATGAAGTGCGGCAATGGGCCCATGCGCATGGAATTCACTAGTCTTACTATGTTTCCCATCATTCTGAAGCAGCTGGCTTGATAGAACAATGGAATGGCCTTCTAAAGGCACAATTATGGTGCGAGCTAGGTGGCAATACCTTGCAAGGTTGGGACAATGTTCTCCAGGAGGCTGTATATGCTCTAAACCAGCATCCAATATATGGTACTGTTTCTCCGATAGCCAAGATTCGTGGGTACAGGAATCAAGGGGTGGAAATGGGAGTGGCACCACTCAATATTACCCCTGGTAACCCACTCACAAAATTTTTCCTTCCTCTCCCCACAGCCCTGTACTCTGTGGGTCTAGAGGTCTTAGTTCCAAAGGGAGGTATGCTCCCACCAGGAGACACAATGATGATTCCATTGAACTTGAAGTTAAGAATGCCACCCGAAAAAAATGAAGCTGGATTCATATCTCACACCACACACGAAAACTAGCTCAAAATGGACCAAAGATCTAACTATAAAACCTAAAATGATAAAGATAATGCAAGATAAAATAGGGATAACACTAGGGGCCCTGATACATGGCATAAATGCAATACAAACAATAGTTAACAATGCACAAACACCAGAAGATCAATTTGATAATTGGGAGCTCCTGAAAATTAAAAACTTATGCTTATCTGAAAACTTTGCCAATAGAGTAAAAAGAGAACCTGCAGACTGGAAAAAACTTTTGGCTACGACATATCCTACAAGTGTCTAATCACTAAAATATACAAAATACTTCAAAACATCAACAACAAAAAAGATAAATAATCCAATGAAAAAATGGACAAAGGCTGTGAACAGATGCTTCCCCAAAGAAGATATTCAGGCAGCTAAGACATGTGAAGAAATGCTCGTGATCATTAGCCATTAGAGAAATGCAAATCAAAACTATAATGAGATGCCATCTCACCCCCAAAATACTGGCAGTAATTAAAAAAAAAAAGAACAGAAAATCATAAATGTTGGAGAGGTTGCGGGGAGATTGGAACTCTTACGCACTGCTGGTGGGAAAGTAAAATAGTACAACCACTATGGAAAATGATATAACGCTTCCTTGAAAAGCTAGAAATAAAAATATGGTATGATACAGCAATCCCATTCCTAGGAATATATCCTAGAGAAATCCGAATAGACACATGCACACTCATGTTCACTGTAGCATTATTCACAATAGCAAAAAGATGAAAACAACTTCATCTTTTTCAAAAGATGAATAGATAAGCAAATTATGGTACGTACACACAATGGAGTACTACGCAATGACGAAGAACAAAAATGAATCTGTGAAACATCTCACAACATGAATGAATCTGGACGGTATTATACTGAATGAAATAAGTCAATCACAAAAGGACAAATATTGTATGAGATCATTATTATAAAAACTCAAGAAAAGGTTTAGACACAGGAAAAAATAATCCCTGATGGTTACGTGACAGGTGAGAGACGGGGAGGGGAAATTACTAACTAGGTAGTATACAAGTGTCAACTTTGGTGAGGGGAAAGACAACACACAATGTAAGAGAAGTCAGCACAACTTGACCAAGACAAAGTCATAGAAGCTTCCTAGACACATCCAAACACCTTGAGGAACCAAGCTGCTGGGGCTGAGGGCTGGGGACCATTGTCTCAGGGGTCATCTAGGTCAATTGACATAGTTCATAAAGAAAATGTTCTACATTCTACTTTCGGTGAGTAGTGTGTTGGGTCTTAAAAGCTTGCAAGAGGCCATCTAAGGTACATCTATTAGTCCCATCCTGCCCAGAGCAAAGGAGAATGAAGAAAACCAAAGACACAAGGAAAATATTAGCTCAAAGGACTAAAGGACCACATGAACCACAGCCTCCACCATCCTGATCCCAGAAGAACCAGATGGTGCCCAGCTACCAACATCAACTGCTCTGACAGGTATCACAATAAAGAGCCCTGGACAGAGCGGGAAACAAATGTAGAACAAAATTCAAATTCACAAAAAAAGACCATAGTTACTGGTCTGACAGAGACTGGAGAAGCCCACGAGATTATGGACCCTGGACACCCTGCTAACTCAGAACTGAAGCCACGTCCAGAGCTCACTATTTAGACAAAGATTAGACAGGACTATAAAACAAACAATAACACAGGTGAGATACGTGCTTCTTAGATCAATAAAATATACGAGACCAGATGGGCAGCTCCGGCCCAAAAGCAAGATAAGAAGGCAGGAACGGTCAGGAAAACTGGATGAATGGATATGGGGACGCTGAGACGGAAAGGGGGAGAGTGCTTTCACATTGCAGGAATGCAACCAATATTACAAAACAATTTGCGTATAAAGTTTCGATTGAGAAACTAATTTGCGCTGTAAACTTTCACCTAAAGCACAATAACATTTTAAAAAAAAAACCTACCTGGCCTCTTTAGGCTCCTCATACCACTGGATAAACAGGCAAAGAAGGGAGTTACTGTATTGGCTGGTGTGATTGATCTTCATTATCAAGGGGAAATCAGATTGCTATTACATAATGGAGTTAAAGAAGAGTATGTCTAGAATACAGGAGATCCCTTAGGACGTCTTTAGTACCACCATGCCCTGTGATTAAAGTCCATGGAAAACTACAGCAACCCAATTCCGACATGACTACTAATGGCCCAGACTCTTCAGGAATGAAGGTTTGGGTCACCGCACCAGGCAAAGAAAGAACCACGACCAGCTGAGGTGTTTGCTGAGGGCAAAGGGAATATGGAATGGGTGGTGGAAGAAGGTAATTCTAAATACCAGTTAGGACCGTGTGACCAGTTGCAGAAATGAGGACTGTAATTGTTACGAGTATTTCTTCCTTGCATGTGTACATCAAATATTTTTGTTTTCTTCACTTATAAAATACAAGATGTAAATGGGGTTAGTGCATTTTCAGTTATACGACTGTTAGTTGTATCATGTTAGGTGCAAGTATGACTTTATACTTGTCTTTATTTGGAGATTGTGTATGGTTTAAGGAGATGTGTACAGATGCCAAGTTGGCAAGGGGTGAACTGTGATGGTTAAGGTTGTGTATCACCTTGGCTGGACCATGATTCTCAGTGATGGCAATTGTGTAATGATGTAGTTTGGCAGTTTTGTAATGATGTAATTTGGCAGTTATGTAATGATCTAGTTATTTTCAATTTTGTGATATAATGTAATTATCTCCATGATGTGATCAACTAATCAGTTGTAGGGGGAGTTTCCTCGGGGGTGGCCTGCATCCAATATATATCGATATTCTGGAAAAGCTCACTGGCTGTCACTTGCTCTGGATCCTGCATCCAGCTTGTCATCATCTGACCTCTGGTTCTTGGGACCTGAGCCAGCATCCTGCCGTATTGTTGGCCAGTCTTGGGATTTGTTGGCCTCCAAAGCCTGTGAGCCAGCAGCCTGCCTTCTGACCTGCTGATTTGGAGTCTGTCAGCTCCTGCAGCTACTTGAATCAGGAGAAGCCTCTAACATGACGCTTGACCCACAGGCTTGGGACTTGCCAACCTCCACAACCACATGAGCCATTTCCTTGAGATAAATAGCCCTATCCATCTATCTATCTATCTGTCTGTCTGTCTGTCTTGTCTGTCTATCTATCCTTCTATACATAGATGTATGTATCTATCTATCTATGTGTATGTATACACTTCACTGGTTTTGCTTCTCTAGAGAACCCATCCTAAGACAACTGGTATCTCCCAAAAAGAAATATCACACAAAAGTTGGAAACCGTTCTCCTTAACACCAGTCATCTCATTTACAGTAGTATCATGGCTAGAGTCACTTTCAGCACTCTCTTCTGCTTCAAATTCTGCCATTTCCACTCTTTGCTCTTCTGCAGAATGCATGCTAGCATCAGAAGAACCAGCTTTATCAACTGGAGACTGATGAATAGTGTCTTTTGTTGGAGCCTGGCCATCATCTGGTCTTTTGACATATTGAAGCATGGATCTAGCAAGTTTTTTGAGTGATTTAATTCTTGCCTCTTTTGCGGGCATCCTCTTGGCCTCTTTGATTTGTGCACTACATATGTCATGATAGAATATCCCGGCATAATAAAAAACGATAAATTAGCAATATTTGAAAAAAAAATGAGAAATTGTAAAATGTAAATCTGTTGGATGTTAGTTCTATCAAATGTAAATGTTAATGTGTCACTATATTTTTAAACCATAAGTCAAACTTAAACCCTGAAAATTTTATTAAAATCAGATATATATTTGCAAGATGTGATGTTTTTAAAGAAAAGCAAAAAAAAGACTAAACTTTTTTAAAAACTGAATTTAAGATTTAAGTTATATTTTTAAACATGTATCAAGAAATGTAGCATTCCCCCACTTCATGTTTTAAACTGTCAAATTCTGTATTTAATTATCAGAGTTATATAATCAATAATTGTCATACATGTAAGTTTATTATCAATTTTAATCATAGAATAATATGTGATAAATATAGATATAAATTGCTTAAATGTAATATTTGTTAGATTATATGAATACTAACAATAAAATTGTTTTGCAAAATCTACGTTGAATTACAACATTATTGGTTACAATATTATTAGTAACTGAGTGGAAGCCTTTTTCGATTTTTGTCCTTCTTTTCCTTTATTTACTACTTCATTCTCAAAAAAATTATTGATGTAGATTTACAAATACTACTTACTACACTAGTGTAGATAAAACACGAGAAAATTTGACAAAAATCAATGACTATAAAAACACCGACTCAGTGAAAACAACTAGGGCTCTGGAGGGCATTAGAAGGTTCAAAAAGTAAATTAGCATAGAGTTTTAGCCTTGTGGGTATACTGATACATGCAAGCTGGTCTTATGAAAAATGTTTTGGTTGTTATAACTAACGACAGGGATATTTTTATAAATAACAATAAATTTCTGCTGAAACACTGCACGAAAATTTTATAGACAGTCTTTTTGGTGTCACCTCCTCTGATGTGTCACCCAGTGCAGTCTGCACCCCCTGCACCCTCCTAGTGATACCACTGTTCCAAATGTCTCCAGGATTTCCCACCTGAATTTATCATCAAAGTTTCAAACCTAGAATAGTTTCCAATGTAATTTATTTTATCTAGGAGACGTATTACCAGAAGACCTAGCATTATTGAAAATGTGTATTATTATAGAATAAATTCTTCCAAAAATAATCCAATTAGAGAAGCTGAATATTGGAGGCATTAAATCTAATGTCCTTAGAGCATATTTTTGCTTTAATGCTGCTCTGTGTTTTCTCAATATCGTCTTTCATATTTTGCAGAGTGCTCTCTCCTAAATTAATAGCATTTGCCTGTCTTCTTAGTGGCTTTTTAACCACATCTAACTCATGTTCCAAAGTTATTTATTTTCAGGTACACATTTCAGTACTTGCACCAGTACCACCAATTAATCAGCATTTGATGGATGTCCAAAAAACCCATTGCCGTCAAGTTGATTCTGACTCATAGTGACCCTGTAGGACAGAGTAGAACTGTTCCGTAGCGTTTCCAAGGCTGTGATCTTTACAGAAGTGGATATTAGGATGATACAAATATTTAAAAACTAACATGGCATGATGGAATGGTGATCATCAAAACCACTCTTCAAAAATTTGCTGTACGTGAAAAACTGTGGTTCCCATGATCCTGACGAAGGGAGGTCGGCATTTCTCCTCGTGGAGCAGTCGTATGACAATGTCATAATCAAGGCTTACAATGCATTTGGTCCTCTAGCTTTAAAAATGTGCAATCTTTGGATAATTTTTGAAATTCAGGGGATTCAAAGTTTTTCAAATTTTGTTATAAGGTGAGATTTTATTGCTATTTTAATGTCTCACTATTTAAAAGTTGCATGATTCAAAATCTCATAAAATGTAACTATATTGTATTCCAAGCCTCAACTTGTCCACTTCTCTTGCAAACTGACCCCCCCAATACCCATCCCTGCATCTTTACCGTTTTGGTTTATAACACCCAGTCACTCAGCAATTACAATTTCAATCATCACAAAGTAAATTCTGTGCTTTTAATCATTAAGATGTAAAGCAAGAATATGGCACTCTTAACGTTAGTTTTCCAAATAATCATTTTCATGAACTATTGCTGGTGCTAGCATCTACTACTTCTCCCACCACAGACGATACATAAATAATGGGCACAACTGTGTTCCAATAAAACTTTATTTGCATCATTAGGTAGTGATCTGTATTTGGCCCGTAGGCTGCAGTTTGCCAAACACTGGTCTGTTGTTTGTTGTTGTTAGTTGTCATGGAGTCAATTCCAACTCCATGTATGCAGATTAGAACTGCTCCACAGGGCTTTTAAGGCTGTGACCTTTTGGAAACAGCTCATCAGGCCTGGCCTTACTTACTTCCAAGGAACCTCTGGGTGGGTTTGAACCTCTAACCTTTCAGTTTGTACTCCAGCATTGAACCATGTACCTTACCCAGAGACTTCTTAACCCTGGTCTAGAACAGTGGAAATATGGTGGTCAAAAAGTGGAGCCGTTCTCTGGAGGCAAGTAGGTCAAGTAAGAAAGAAGCTAGCGTGCTATCCATAGGGATGATAATTTTAACTGAATAATGTCAGAGTGAGTGTGAAGGGCAAGAGTGTAAGCCAGGAGCTAAAGACTGCAACAACTGAGAGAGAATGACCAGAAGATCAGAAGACGAGAGTGACAAGAAGGGGGTGGCTGATGCAGTCACATGGCATGGCCCTCAAAGAAACAGGTTTTTATGTAATCATAGAAAACTAATGTCCTGGAACTAGCACTGGGAAATGGGGAGGATGCCAACATTACCTCCTATCCCAAGCATCCATTCCAAAGTTCTTACGGAGAAATTTTGTCTTAGAGGAAAGCCAGGCTTGAGTTGAGCCAAGAAAATGACTAGGTTAATAAGGTAGGTAGGTTTGCTTACTATGTATGGAATGGGAATTTCAGAAGGTGTGGTAGAAAGATTTGGGCAACAGAGGGATCCTTGAAGTTACATCAGTTGGGGGGGAAGAAGCAGAGAGCACAAAGAGGATAATACCGCCTAGATAGAGCAGACAACAAAAGGAGTTCTGTTTAGGGCATGTGAGGCCTGCTGGGATTAATCTCTGGGATGAGTAAGCAGCAGCCTGCACTGATTGTACAGTAGTTTGGTTAGTCAGGTCAAGAGTAGGCCATGGGATTAATTTCCAGGCCTTCAGTAGAGAAAACAACAACAATCTCTGCAGGATGGGAGGCCTTTTCCTTACTACGTAGCTGCCATTCCCTCATGCCCCAACCCATCTCACTCAAAGCCCATACCTGGCAATGATTTCTTAGGTCCTCGTGGAGACAAGCCATAGATGTAACTGGTCTGGACAATATTTTTATTATCTCTCCATTGTATCCTCTATTGCATAGCACCTAGTTCTGTTTTATTCACTTCATCATCTCTTATTGCAGTGCCTGGAGGGAGAAGTCAACAAGTAAGGAAAGAGGAAATGACTTCCTAACTGATCTTGTCAGCTTTAGCCTCTGCTTCTTCCAGTTTTCCTGTGCAGGGCTGCCGGATACAAGACCCAAAACCAAACCCATTGCCGTTGAGTCGTTTCTGATTCATAGTGACCCTATAGGACAGAGTAGAACTGCCCCATAGAGCTTCCAAGGAATGCCTGGTGGATTTGAACTGCTCACCTTTTGGTTAGCAGCTATAGCACTTAACCGCTACACCACCAGGGTTTCTGGGCTGCTGGATGGACATGCACAAAGCCTGGATCTTGGCATCCCTTGCTCAACAGCCAGGGTGAATCCATATAATCTGTATCAGAGGTCCCCAAAGTGCGGGGTGCAAACCCTAGGGAGTGCACAAGATAAACTATTGGTTGTGGGGGAAAATATCAGAAATCTGTTTTTATTTATTTTTTTATCTATAGAGTGAGAAATAAAGCTTTGCTGATATTTAACATATTGATTATTAATATAAACATATAATGAATTAATAATCCTATGTATATTAAAGATATACATATTTCAACTTCCTGTTACTGATAGGGGAATGATAAAATATATGGAGACCACTAATGAATGGAATCAAGTCTAGATCCCTTATCTTGGTATGATGAAGTAAAAGAGCCATACAGAAGATTTCAAAGGGCGGCTTGAGAAGACAAAGTAAAATATTATAATGAAATGTGCAAAGACATAGAGTTAGAAAATCAAAACGGAAGAACACACTCTACATTTCTCAAGTTGAAAGAACTGAAGAGAAAATTCAAGCCTCGAGTTGCAATACTGAAGGATTCTACAGGGAAAATACGAAACGCCGCAGGAAGCATCAAAAGAAGATGGAAGGAATACACAGGGTCACTGTACCAAAAAGAACTGGTTGGCATTCAACCATTTCAGAAGGTAGCATATGATCAAGAACTGATGGCAGTGAAGGAGAAGTCCACACTGCACTGAAGGCACTGGCGAAAAGCAAGGCTCTAGGAATTGAAGGAATACCAATGGAGATGTTTCAACAAACAGATGCAGTGCTGCAAGTGCTCACTCATCTATGCCAAGAAATTTGGAAGACAGCTACCTTGACAACTGACTGGAAGGGACAGAAGTTTGTGCCCATCCCAACGAACAGTGATCCAACAGAGTGTGTAAATGATCAAATATCATTAATATCACACACAAGTAAAATTTTGCTGAAGATCATTCAAAAACAGTTGCAGCTGTACATCAACAGGGAACTGCCAGAAATTCAAGCCAGATTCAGAAGAAGAGGTGGAACGAGGGCTATCATTGCTGATGTCAGATAGATCTAGGCTGAAAGCAGAGAATACCAGAAAGATATTTACCTGTGTTATTGACTATGCAAAGGCATTCAACTGTGTAGACCGTAACAAATTATGGAAAACATTGCAAAGAATGGGAATTCCAGAACACTTACTTGTGCTCATGCTTGGAATCTGTACATAGACCAAGAGGCAGTTGTTCGAACAGAACAGGGGGATACTGTGTGGTTTAAAGTCAGGAAATGTGTGCATTATGGTTGTATCTTTTCACCATACTTATTCAGTCTGTACGTTTAGCAAATAATCTGAGAAGCTGGATTATATGAAGAAGAACACGGCATCAGGATTGGAAGAAGGCTCATTAACAACCTGCGATATACAGATGACACAATTCTTACTTGCTAAAAGTGAAGAGGACTTGAAGCACTTATTGATGAAGATCAAAGGCTACAGCCTTCAGTATGTATTGCACCTTAACATAAGGGAAAAGAGAGAGAAAAACACAGACCATCTGCAGAGTCCATCTTTAATAAGCAAAGCACCAGCCTAATACTTTTGAGCTGTGGCTGCGGTATGGTTTTCCTTAGTCCACACCCTCACCTTCTCAGGCCAAGATTGGTACCTATATTTACAACTCCCCAAGGTTTTTTGTTTGTTTGTTTTAAGGTATTTGTCTTTGTTACAGTCCCAATCGGTAGAACCTTCCTGAACTCTTAATAGAAGCTGAAAAAGCAAGAGTCTTATCCAGTTTTTCCGGGGTGTTCCAGCCCCAAGTGCGATCATTATTGTTCTCTTAACAAAACAGAGTTTTAGGATTTAGTCTTTTAAGGAGTTTATTTCTATACAGTTCCACAAAAGAAAGTGTAGTTTTGGAGTATGATTCTAGAAGTTTGAAATGACAAAAAAATCTTTTTTAAAAACGATATATTGTATATCCAGTAGTTCCAGTTCCCTTTGTTGAAAAGTATATCCTATCCCCGTTGAATTCCCTTAGCACTTTTGTGGAAAACCCACTGCTCATGTATGTTGCATTGATCTATGTATCTATCGTCTGACTAATACAGCACTGTCTTTTTGACTGGAGTTTATACTCATGAAATCAGATAGTATAAGTCCTCTAACTTTGTCCTTTTTCAAAAACTGTTTTACGGTTCTGTCTTTTGCATTTCCATATAAATTTTAGAATCAACTTGTCAATTTCTACCAAACGCAAACAAACAAAAAAACCCTACTGAGAATCGAATTCGGATTGTTTTGAATCTATAAACCATTTTGAGGACAACTGAAATCTCAAAAATATTGAGTCTTCCCATTTATGAACATGGTGTATATCTCTGTTTATTTTGATCATATTTCTCTCAGCAATGTTTTGGAATTTTCAGTCTACATGTCTTGCACATAATTGTTATACGTATCCTTGATTGTTTGAAAGTTTTCATGCTCTTTTTAATTATATATTTTATTTCAATTTCCAATTGTTTATGGCTGACTTTTTCGTTTTTTGAAGATTTTGACCATTTTTCATTCATAACATTTTGAATGTTCTTTTTTGTTTTATTAACCCTGCTATTTATTAACCCTGCTTATTTATTAGCCTTTATACAAATAAACACTTTGGTTTGTTTAATAAATAAATAAATAAAAAGATAGATTGTTTTAAAATAACCTGGGGTGGGGGGACCCCAAACATGTTGCCGTCAGTTCCGACTCATGGTGCTCCCACGTGTTACAGAGTGAAATTGCTCCATATGGTTCTCTGAGCTGTAATCTAGGTGGCACAATTGGTTTACGCTCCCCTGCTGACCTAAATGGTGGTGGTTGGAACCTGCCCAGTGGTACTGCGGAAGAAAAGGCCTAGTGATCTGCTTCCATTAAGATTATAGCCAAGAAAACCCTACTACCTTGTAACACGTGCGGTCACCATGATTTGGAACCGACTCAAGGGCAGCCAACAACTACAATAATCTCTAAGGAAGCAGATCACCAGGTCTTTCTTCAGTAGAGCTGCTGGGTGGGTTGGAATCACAACCTTTAGGTTAGCAGTCAAGTATAGAATGGTTGGGTCACCTAGGGACCTACTTAAATAACCTGTTGTTGCGTCCATCGAGTTGATTCCAACTCATAGCCACCCTATAGGACAGAGTAGAACTGCCCCATAAGGTTTCCTAGGCTGTAATCTTTCTGGGAGCAGATTTAAATAACCTAAAGGAGGATAAATAGAATATTTTATAGCGGGATGCTCAAAGTGCTTTAGAATAGCTTGCGCCTCTCCTATGTAACTAAGGGTTTTGGAATACTTTCCTGATCTAGTAAGAAATGGTGACCATAGGTTCAGCCAGGAAAGCTGAACTCACTGGGCACCACTGTGACCCCAGGCTCCAAGCCTGAGACAGTGTTAGTGTGGCCGAGGAGATCTGCTGAAGGGAAAGTGCTAGTAGAGAAGGGGAGCTGGTGACCGTCCTTCATATTCTCATTCAGATGAAGACTAGACACGAACCAGAATCCATCATGACCTCCTAGGAGCTTTGACCATGTGTTTATTAGGTTTTCTTAGGAAAGAGTTATGAAACTTAAATTTGTTCACACACGTGAATAAGAGCTTGCTCAACAGTCTAAAGTTGCAAATATTTACAAATCCAATTCTGAAGTACTGACACAGGAAATCCACCTTTAGAACTCAAAATTTCAAAATTCGGTCATCAGACCGGATTGTGATTACAAAACTGCTCAAGACTGCCTTATAGAGGCCTACAGCCCAAACCGGCAGCTCCAGAGCCCGACCATCCAGGGCCTTGTTCCCCCAGGATGGGTCTACTCCTGCCGCTGGCACTCTGTGCCCTGGCCGCTTGCTGCAGGGCTAGGTCTGAGCCCCTGGTGGTCCCCGAGGCCTGGCGTCTCCTCTCCCGGGGTTGCAGTGACTCAGATGTGCTGCATTTCTCGGACTTTGCCCTGCAGGACATCAACAAGGACCGAAAGGAAGGCTATGTGCTGAGCCTCAACCGAGTCAGTGACGTCCGGGAACACAGACAGGAAAGTGAAGGTCCCCTCTAGAGCATGGGTTCTGTGGAGGCCAGCAGGAGGTGTGACCAGAGACACAGGGTGAAAGGTACTTGCCAGATTCTAAATCCAGCTAAGAAAACTCTGCTGTCCCCTACCACATGTATTGCAATGCTCCTATTGTCATTAGGAACAAAGGTTATCAAGGATCCTAGTCTAACACTCGTCCAGTATTCAACAGTCCTCATAGATTCTTCAAAGCAGCATGTCCTTTGGCTCTGCCATCAAACAGGCCTTTAGGGGTTTCTGCTCCATGTAACGTTTCTTCACCCTATCCCACAGGATGGTCCAGGATCCCTGTTTTATCTCACACTGGATGTGTTGGGGACCGACTGCCCTGTGCTCAGCAAGAAGTCGTGGAAGGACTGTAGGGTGAGGTTACTGCATGAATCGGTGAGTGGTCACTCTCAGTGGCTCCAGGGACAGAAGATAGGTTGTCCTCTTCCTACAGGGTGAAGATTGCTCAATGTCTATCATCATTTCAATGTCCCTGTTCATAATCTCCTTGTTAGGGTGCCCATGTGGTTCTTCTAATGCCATAGACACGACAAAGTGTCACAAATCAGAGGGGATTCCCAAAGTCCCCCTGGGGTCATGGAGACCAGAATTGCAAAGTTACCCAAAAACTGTGTGGTGAATCCAACTCTTCTACCTCCAGGACCCTTCTACAGGCTTCCGACCCAGTGTTTAAAATGTGGAAAGGGATCTAAGGTGAAGAAAGTGGATGTGGATTTAAGGTAGACTCTAGAAGCATTGAAGGGAGAGCTTTTTGTTTTGTTTTAATGAAGCTGGGGTAAGAGGTTACAGTATGGCAGCGCCACATGTGTCATGGAAAGAGAAATACTTTCCTGGAATCATACAACGTAAAGGGCCTCAAAATTTGTTATCTTGTAGATGACCATAGAAGATGCTTGAAAATAGTATCGGTTTCTCTTTGCTATTCAATTATCCTGGGTTTATTTCCATTGATCGATATGAAACTTTAGAAGATGAGTCCCAGACACTGATATAAATGTAAGTGATGTAAATACAAGTACTGTTTGACCAACATATCTTTTTGTAGTCATTGAATCAAGCTTGTCAAACCGCACAGTTCTGATTTTGAAAAGCAGGCTACCTACCCTCTTGTGAATATTGTTAAGGTGATGCTAGCTGCTGTAACAAACTGAAAGTTGCATAATGAGTCCATCACGATAGAGGTTTATTTCTCACTCATGTAAAGTTCAAAATAGGAATTCCAGATCAGGAGGGGAACTTTCCTTCAGGGGCTGTTTTGGAGTTCCAGCTTCCATGCATGTTGCGGCTCTACACTCTGCCGTCCTCAACTATGGCTTCCCGGGGGCACACCTGTCTGCATCAAGCTAGGAAACAGAAGGAGCAGGGAGAGTAGATAGCACATGGGCGAACTTCATAGGCCAGACCTGGAGGTGGCACACATCACTTCTGCTCATTATCCTGGGGTTAGAACTGTTATACAAAGTCCCACCTAATTGTGGGGGAGGCTGGAGGTATAGTCGGCCTGGTCCCAGGAATAAAAGGTGAAACAAGCTTGATGATCAGCTACCATTTTCTGCCACCCAAACAACCCAAATTGGACCTTAAGTTTCATATTACTTTAAAAAAATATCTCCAAATTCCATTTGTTTGGTATTCTAAAAACCCATGGTTTTTCCCTCCATTGTCACAAAATATGTTTGTTTGGTTTCAGGTTTATGGTCAATGTAAAGCAATATTGTATATCAGCCGACCAAGAAGAGTGCTCTATTTACCTGCCTATAACTGTTCTCTTCGCCCAGGTAAGCGATCACTCTGATTTGGTTCATTTTAATAAATGATGGAGAAAGAGCATTGAGCAGGCCCATGACAAGAGCATACAGATTTTCTCCCAATCTTACTTTCACACTGATTCCAAGGTCAAGTTCCTGATGATTCCAATGCTAGCCTCCCATCTGAAATTCAGCCTATACTACTCTACTTTTCACAATTAATCTTCCCAAATAACCTTCAAAATCTCCGTTGTGTCCTGCATCAAATCCTATATTTTTAGTCAGACATCAATGGCATAATGACTACATCTGGTCCCCACATTCCCTTTCTAACTTTATCTGCCATTATTTCCCTGTCTACACCGACTCTACACGCCACTCCATTGGATGCTTCACTATTTTCTGAACACACATCCCACTCTCCAATCTTTGTATCTTGGTTATGCCTCTCCATCCTTTGAACATGCCTTTCCCAGATGGCATCTGCCTTTGGTACTCATACTAACTCATGAGCTGGACATAATGTGAGGTGTTAGGAACAAAGAGGTGAATAAGACATGACAGTAGTGAAACCTCAACTGTGCAAGACACTCAGTCTACTTTACAGACACAATGAGGATGGAAGTTATTGACCTCATTGGGGGGAAAAGGTCTTATATCAATGTACTGTATGATATGTTATTAAACAAAATTCCTAGGGTAAATAAATGTGTGTGAGGTCAAATGTATTTTTCTTTGATTTCATTCTAATTATGAAATTAATACATACTCATTGCAGAAAACTCTACAGAAAGCTAACTTGCTTTCCAGAAAATTGCCTTTCTCACTCCATTCTTGTCAACACTGAGTATGAGCTTTTTTGTCAGTCTTTGCCTTCATTGTGGTCCTATGATTTATAGGATTGAAACTCAACGAGGAACTTTATTTTTTTCTTAACAGAGAAGCATAATTTATCAGGGTTTTTCATCAGATTTTAATACACCTCTTTCCTTACAGATCATCACTTTAGATTAAGAAATAGTAACAATATAGGGGATTTTAATGATATAATGTGATAATCCAAATACATATGTAAGAAACTCTAAACTCATAAACAGAGAAAATATGTCTTTGCAAGTGGCCATGAAATATTTGTCAAGGTTTGCCATACATAGGAACACAAAGAAATCTTCAATACTTGACTCCAAAATGGAAGTAGCATAAACTACATTCCTCATCCTAATGAAAAAGAAATAGAGACCTATAATTAACAGAAAAATATACTTACAGTCTTATCATTTGTATCAATAACAATTGAATAAATAAAACAGAATTAGATAATTAGAGGGATATTTTTTGCAGAACTATATGCAAATAAGTGAAAAAATGAATAATGAGATAATGGATGATTTTCTAGGAAAACAATTTTAAAGTCCATTAACTAAACCATAATTTATATTTAATTATACAAGTAGCATATAAATCTATTCTCTTTTGAACAAAGTTGAAAAATATAGATAAAATCTTCCTCTCCTACTATAATCAAATCCCGTCACCTTCCCTCCCTTTAAAAAGAATAAATTAGTATTAATTTAATATGTATCCTGTAGAGATTTATGGAATATGTATAACCAAATTAGTTCTTAATGTTTTTATAATAGCTTACAATTCATGGTTTTTCAGTACAGTGGTTCTCACAATGTGGTATCCTGATCAGTAGCTTCAGTATCACTTAGGAATTTTTTGGAAATGCCAATTCTTAGGTCCAGTCCCAGACCTACTGAATCAGAAACTCTAGGAGTGGGAATCAGCAATCTAATGCACCATAAAGTTTGAGAACTACTGACTTTGAGTGTTGACAGTGAAGATGATAAAAAAATATTATGTTGAACAAGTATTTTAGGTGTATAATATAAAGTACAGTACAGGGAAGGAAATTTGGAGCAACGGACACTGTGATTGAATGTATGCATACTATATATTAGTAATTTATACAACTAGGTGCTTAATAAACTAAAAGTAGTGATTGGAATTAATTATTCTTGTTTCCAAGGGGCTATGACAATCTTCAATTATTTTTCTTTCTTTCTTTTCTATTGCACTTTAGGTGAAAGTTTACAGCTCAAGTTAATTTCTTATTAAAAAATTTATACATATGTTGTTTTGAGACATTGGTTGCAACCAGGAGCTTTATTTTTAAATTGGTCTTTTTGACTTCAACAGTTTCTCGAAGAGCGATCAGCAGAATGTGTCCTGACTGCCCTGTACCCAGCCCCACTGACTTATCAGATCCCAGTGTTTTGGAAGCTGCCACTCAGTCTCTTGCAAAATACAACAATGAGAGCACCTCAAAGCAGTACTCTCTTGTCAAAATCACCAAGGCTTCCAGCCAGGTAAGGCTAAAATGCCCAAGCCAGTTACACGTAAGATGTGTCGCACACTTTTGCTATTGATTCTTAAGCTGAGGAAGGAATACCAAGGCTATGTTTTAGATAATTACTGAAGACCCTCTTTCTCTATAGTCCCTGCTTTGGTAGACCTGAAGAACATTCCGTCACGCTTTAGTTTCTGAGTTATTCCATGGCATTTCCATAAGAGTCACGTGACTCGGTTTTACCTTCACTGGCCTTCGGGCAAGGCAGAAAATGGACTCATTGTCTCCTTGGGGATTCTATTCAGGGTCATTATTTCCTGGTACTGCATTCTCATATCTGACTGACCATGGACCATTTAGCAAGTCAACATGTACTCCATATTAAGGCCTGCAGTGGAAGTTTAGTTTTATGGGTTTGGAGAAATAGAGGCTCATTATATTTGGATTGTGCTGATGTCTCTATCAAATGGAGAAAAACTTATCTAAAAGGGAATTCTATCAGAGGAAAAAAAAAAAAAACTCACCGAGGGAAAGAATTTAGGGCACATTCAAATCTTAGAAAGGAAACAAAGATATGGTGATTATAGTCTCTAAGTAACAAATCATAAAACATGGTTGGATCAGTGTGGGGCTTGCAAGAGACAACACTCTGGAAATGTTTGGTTTTTATAAACACAGGGCCTCCAAACCTCACTCATGTCCCTGAGTGGAAAGGTTTGATTGTTTTTTTCTCAACTCTTGTCTTGTAACAGTGGGTTTTTGGCCCTGCTTACTTTGTGGAGTATCTGATTAAAGAGTCACCATGTACCAAATCCCAGGCCAGCAGCTGCTCGCTTCAGCTCTCGGACTCTAAGGCAAGTGTTCCTGAGTGTCTTCATGATTTAAGAGTTGTGTTCATAGATCATCTATAAGTATTTGCTGAGCATCGGTTATGTACAAGGTATTGTAAAGCTTGAGATCTCTCATGTCAAGTCAAGGAGCTCACTGACTAGTTGGAGATAAGGCAGGCTCAGATGCAATAAATCAGAGATTTTATCCAACAATGTGACGCAACTGCAGAAAGTGATCACAGGGGACAGTAAAAACATGGACAGAATCTCTGCCGTGGTTGCCAATGGTCCTTCTTTAGTCTGAACAAATCCTGTCACATTTGGAATATAGCATGGTGTTCCGTTCCAGGGGCTACCCTTTAAGAAGGACAAAGTCAAACAGGCGTTGAAACCATCTGAAACACACCCAGTGGAAATGGAGATTGGCAAGGTGTGTTGGAGTGTAAATGGCCAAAAAGATGTTGAAAGACTTTCTTCCCCTTATTTACTTATTTATTAAGGCTTGCTGAGATATAATCACAAACCATAAAAATCACCCCTTTAAGGTGTAAAATTCAGTGGCTTTTCAGTATATTCACAGTGTGGTGTCGCCATCACCACTCTCTAAGGTTAGAATGTTCTCGTCATCCCCCAAAAAACTCCATTCACATCTGCAGTCATTCCCCATTTCCCTCTCCCCCTAGGCCCTGGCAATTGCTAATCTAATTTCTGTTTCTATGGCTTTGCCTATTCTGAATATTTCATGTAAATGGATTCATACAATGTGTGGTCTTTTGTATCTGGCTTCTTTTACTCAGCATAATGTTTTCTAAGGTTCATCCATGTTGTAACACGTATCACTACTTCATGCCGCTTTATCGCTGAATAATATTCCATTGCATGGATATGCCGCATTTTGTTTATCCATTCATCAGATGATTGACATCTGGGTTTCTTCCACATTTTGGCTATTATAAATAAAGCTTCTATGGACATTCATGTAAAAAGCTTTTGTTTTCATTTTTCTTGGGTATATACCTAGGAGTGGAATTGCTGGGTCATATGGCAACGCTATGTTTAAACTTTTGAGGAACTAACGGACTGTTTTCCAAAGTCACCGGACCATTTTACAATCCCATCAACAATTTATGAGTTTTCCAATTTCTGCATATCCTTGCCAACACTTGTTATTATCTGTCTTTTTGGTTATAGCTATCCTACTCGGTGTGAGCTGATATTTCATTATGGTTTTGATTTGCATTTCCTTGATGGCTCATGATGTCGAACATCTTTTCACATACTTGTTGGTTATTCGTATGTCTTCTCTGGAGAACTATCTACTTAAATCCTTTGCTCATGTTCTGTTTTTTCTTTTATCTTTTTTTTAATTTTAGAATTATACGAGTTCTTTATATATTCTGGATACAATCCCCCTTATCAGATACATAATTTTTAAATATTGTCTCCCATTCTCTGGCTTGTTTATTCGTTTGCTTAATGGTTTTCTTTGAAGTGTAAGAGGTTTTACTTTAGATAAAGTCCAATTTACTTTTATTGCATTTCCTTTGGTATCATGTCTAAAAAGAAATTGGCCTAATCCAAGGTTACAAACATTTACTTCTATGGTTCTTTCTAAGAGTTCCATAGTTTTAGCTCTTACATTTAGGTCTGTGTCTTAGTTATCTAGTGCTACTATAACAGAAATACCATAAGTAGATGGCTTTAACAAACAGAAGTTTATTCTCTCACAGTCTAGTAGGCAAGAAGTCCGAATTCAGGGCGCCAGCTTCAGGGGCAGGCTTTCTCTCTCTGTCGGCTCTGGAGGAAGGTCCTTGTCATCAATCTTTCCCTGGACTAGGAGCTTCTCAGTACAAGGACCCTGGGTCCAAAGGACGTGTGCTCCTGGCTCTACTTTCTTGGTGGTATGAGGTCCCCCTGTCTCTCTGCTTGCTTCTCTCTTTTATATCTCAAGAGATTGGCTTAAGACACAACCTAATCTTGTAGATTGAGTCCTGCCTCATTAATATAATTGCCACTAATTCTGCCTCATTAACATCATAGAGGTAGGATTTACAACACATAGGATAATCACATCAAATGACAAAATGGTGGACAATCACACAATACTGGGAATCATGGCCTAGCCAAGTTGATACACATTTGTGGCGGGACACAATTCAATCCATAACAGTCTGTGATTTACTTTTAGCTAGTTTTTGTATACAGTATGAGGGAGGGGTCCAACTTTATCCTCTTGTATGTGGATATCCAGCTGTTCCAATACCATTTGTTGAAAAGGCTATTCTAGCCCCCATTGTTTCGGCACACTTCTTGAAAATCAGTTGAACACAAATGTACGGGTTTATTCTGAAGTCTCAATTTTGTTCCATTGATTTCTATGTCTATCCTTATGCCAGTGCCATATTGCCTTGATTAGTGTAGCTTTGTAGTAAGTTTTGAAATTAAGAAGTGTAAGTTGTCCAATTTTGTTCTTCCTATTCAAGATTCTTTTGGGTATTCTGGATCCCTTGCATTTCCACATGAATTTTAGGATAGGCTTGTCAATTGCCACAAAAAAGTTCAAGTTTTGATAGGGATTGCATTGCATTGGCAAGTGTTGTCACATTAAAATATTATCTTCCAGTACATGAATATGGAATGTCTTTCCATGTATTTAAGATTTCTTTCAGTGATGATTGTAGTTTTTAATGTACAAGTCTTGTACTTCTTTTGGTAAATTTATTTCCAAGTATTTTATTCTCTTTGAAGTTAATGTAGATGGAATTGTCTTCTTAATTTCACTTCCAGTTCTTTCATTACAAGTATGTAGAAAAACAACGGATTTTTGAATATGACTTTGTATCCTATAACCTTTCTGAACTCATTTTTTAGTTCTAATGCTTTGCTAGGGTATTCCTTAGGATTTCTATATACAAGATTATATCATCGGTGAGTAAAGAATGTTTTACTTCTTCCTTTCCAATTTGGATGTGTTTTATTTCTTTTTCTTGCCTAATTGCTCTGGCTAGAACCTCCAGTACAATATTGAATGGAAGTGGCAAGGGAAACATCTTTGTCTTATTCCTGATTTTAGGAAGAAAGCAATTCAGTCTTTTACTAATAAGTGTAATGTTAGCTGTGGGCTTTTCATTGATGTCCTTCATCAGGCTGAGAAAGTTCCCTTGTATTGTTGAGTGTGCCTATCAAAAAAGGGTGTTAGAGTTTGTAAAATGCTTTTTCTGTGTTCATGAGAGAGTCATGTGGTTTTCGTCCTTTAATCTATTAGTACGGTGTATTACGTTGATTGCTTTTTGTATGTTAAAACAACTTTGCATTTTTGGGATAAATCCCACTAAACCATGGTGTGTAGTCCTTTTCATATGATGCTGGATTCAGTTTACTAGTATTTGGGGGTGGGAGATTTTTATATCTGTATTTGTAGGGAATATTGATCTATACTTTTCCTTTTTTTGTGATGTCTCTGATTTTCTTATAAGGGTAATATTAGCCTCATAGAATGAGTTGGGAAATTTTCCCTCCTCTTCATTTTTTGTAAGAGTTTGTGAAGGATTGGTGTTAATTCTTCTTTAAACATTTGGTAGAATTTACCAGTGAAGCCGTCTTGATCTCAGCTTTTCTTTGTAGTATAATTTTTTTATTACTAATTCAATCTCTTTACTTGTTATAGGTCTACTTAGATTTTCTATTTCTTCCTGAGTCAGTTTCAGTAGATTGTGTTTTTCTGGGATTTTATCCATATCATCTGGGTTATCTAATTTGTTGGCATATGGTTGTTCATAGTATTCACTTATAATGCTTTTTAATTCTGAAAAGGTGGTAGTGATATCCCCTCTTTCATTCTCAACTTTATTAATTTGAGTCTTCTCTCTTTTTTCCCTGATCAGTCTAGCCAAAAGTTTGTGAATTGTGTTGATCTTTTCAAAGATTCAGCTGTCTGTTTCACTGATTTTTTTTCTATTATCTATTCATTTATTTCCACTCTGCTCTTTATTATTTCCTTCCTTCTGCTTCCTTTCAGTTTAATTTCCTCTTCTTTTTCTAATTTGTTAGGGTGAAAATTTAGGTTATTGATTTAAGATATTTCTTTTTTTAATATAGGCATTTACACTACAAATTTCCTCTAAACAATGCTTTAGGTGCATCTCATAAGTTTTATATTGGTGTTTTCATTTCCATTTATCTCAAAATATTTTCTAATTGTCTTTGTAATTTCTCCTTTGACCCATTGGTTATTTAAGAAAGTGCTACTTAATTTCCACATAAATGTGATATTCCTAAATTTCCTCATGTTATTGATTTCTAATTTCATTTCATGTGGTTGAAGATTATTTCACATAATTTCAATCCTTTTGAATATATTAAGTCTTGTTTTATGGCTTAACATATCATCTGTCCTAGAGAATGTTCCACGTGCACTTGAGAAGAATGTGTATTCTGTATGGTTAGGTGCAGTGTTCTACAGGTGTCTGTCAGATCTGGTTGGTTTATAATGTTGTTCACATCTTCTATTTCTTTGTTGATCTGCCTAGTTATTCTATCCATTATTGAAAGTGATACTGAATTTTCCAGCTGTTACCACTGAATTGTCTATTTCTGCGTTGAATTCTATCACTGTTTTTCTTCCTGTATGATGGGGCTCTATTTTTAGGTGAATATGTTTATAGTTGTTATAGTTACCTGATGTATTAACCCTTTTATCATTATAAAATGTTCTTTGTCTCTAGTAACAATTTTTGTCTTAAAGTCAATTTTTTTCTGTATTTATATAGCCATTGAGGCTCTCTTTTGGTTACTATTTGTATGGTTTAATTTTTTCCATCTGTTTACTTCCAACCTATTTGTGTCTTTGACTCTAAAGCATGTCTCTCAAAAGCCTTTTGTATCCAGTTAACTGAATTTTCTTAGGGAATAACTGGGAAAATGCATTTACCTCCCCTGTGAAAACTCTCTTCCTTACTCTTCAATAATATATTGTTCCAATCCAAAATCCTTCTGGTCATTTTCAGTAATAAGAACAATATCACTGTAAGTAATTAAGACTTACTTCCAGGTATGGAAAAGTTCTGTTCAGTCAATTCTGAGTCAAAAATTCTATCTCACGTTCAATTCAAAGCTTCTTCCTCCCTGTAGCTCAAGCCCTGCTATGAGGAAGGGATCAAAGTCTGTTCTTTCATTTCTTCTTCCCTCCTGCTCTCTCTTGCTTAATTCTGGCTCATCCAACTTTGGGAGGAAGGAGCGAGGATTCCAAAAAAGAGTACGAAGTCTTTTTACATAACTGGACCTACAATTGCAGTTTTCTCTTGGCCAACACTGCTTACTATAAGACCGGCTCCAGAGCAAGTTCTCTCAAGTGGAGTTCATACAGATGTCCTTTTCCTATGAAACCCTCAAACATTCTTACTAAACCAAACAGTGGAAGCAGGCTTCCTTATTGCTAGCCTGTCTCCTTACTCTACCAGTGTAGGATGCTTTAGTGAGGATCTCATCTTCCAAATTCTGTGAGAGAGAACCAGACACCAATATGTATATATAGCCACAAATGTCCCTACACTCCAGGATTCACATGGTCAAGCACATACACAAACTCCCCCTTTGTACTCCACTCTAGTGTCAGCACCAGGTAGGCAAATTTCAGCAGTTCAGCAAATCCTAACCAGGGTGGGAGTAGATAGACACTATTTGATGCAGGTACCTGCAGTCTCTTCAGTGCTCCTCCCCTATTTACTTGGTGATGAAACGGACAAGGGAAAGGCTGAAGCATCATCCCTTAAGGACTTCCTACTTTAATGGATTTTCCCATTTTTATGAATTTCTAGTCTTTTCTTCATACAGTCTGGAAATGGGTGAGAGGGTGATGTTCAGGCAACCTGTTCAGCTATATTTTAAGTAAGTTCTATGTGCATGTACTTAGGAGCTTCTTTTTAGAAATTAAAGCCACATTATATTTACACATTTATTTACAGCATTCTATTTTCATTGAAAAGGTACATACACTATGACCCCAAAATTCCTGCTCCAGGATTTTACTCTAAGGAAGTGACTATGGATACACGAAATGATTTAGCTACTATGTAAAACCAAAGCAAAAACACATTAGATTCAATCTCATTGCCCAACAAAAGAGAACTGGTTAAATAATACAGATGAATATTAGGTAGTTACTAAAAAGATGATCATAGTTGAACAACATGGTGAAAATAATTAATGTCACTTAATTGTACATGTGAAGTTTGTTGAAGTGATGAATGTTTTGTTTCTTATATACTTATAAATTTTTTTAAAAAGGTTATAAGAAGAGGAAAAAATCATAGAAGATTCTTCAACACCATAAAAGTATTTTTATAGTATACTAAGTGACAAAATAGAGTGATAAAATAGTATGTTTCATATAATCCTGTTTTTTTAGAAGAAAAACTATACATGCATAGGTGAAAAGATTGGAATGAAAGAAAACAAATCATTGCAGATAACAACTACCTTTCATACAATTATAGGTCTTTTCTATTTTCTTTTTTTGTTTGTTTACATTTTGTAATAAAGATGTTATTTTGTTTTAAATTAGAGGTAAGTTGAAGGAGCTATGAGTGATTTTGACTGAGAAAACTCACACGGAACATACCTAAGGGATTTTTAGATAAAAAGTGAAAAAAAAACCCTTTTTTCTCATTGATACAAGGGTAGCACTGAAGCCAAGTTGTATAGTCACAGCTTTCAGCTCTTACAAAGAATTTTCTAATAACAATTGTTTTGTTCCTAAATAAATACTGAGTTTCCTATGGTTGGAGGCAATTAAGCCTAGTTTGGGTCACTACTTAGTAGTGGTGATGTAGAAAGAATTGGCTCAGGGCCTACCTATTACATTGTTGGAGCCTAAAAATGTTGATTGGCTATTTGTCTACACAAGAAGAAAGCAAGCTGATTTTTAGTTAAATGATCATTTCATGCAGAGTTGCCTTGAGTTGAAATCAACTTGATGGCAACTAACAACGTAACAACAACAATCATGTTAGTACTTATGTGACATTGTATTTTCTCTTTCTTATAGCCTGCTGGTCTGTGTAAAGGTTCTCTGAGTCAAGAAGGCATCAAAAAGTTTGTCTCAGTAAAATGTGAATTCTTTGAATCACAGGTATTTTTCAATCTAATTATGGTGTTTCTGTGAAGAAAAAAGAAAGTTGTGTATTTTTGCTGCCCCTACCCCACTCCCTCCTTTTGTTTTCCTAAGACCCATGATTTCCACTTTACTAGGGCCGCCCTGTGACCACATCTACAAGGTGGCTGGTCAAAGACTTGTCACACTTTGTTTTAGCCATGGTGAGGTCCTTCACAGTAAGGAAGAGCCCTACAAACACAAAAGCCTACTTGCTTTGCTGCAACAGGCCTCTAGGACATTAAATTCAGTGTCCCAAAGAAACCTTGCTTGGAACTGTAGGAAGAACTTGTTTCCACAGAAATATTCAATCCCTTTCAAGAAGTATTTATTGAACACTTATTATGAGGCAGACTGAAATAGTTGAGAGGGCAGTTGAGACAGGCAAGCTGGGTTCCAGTCCTGCTCTGCACCTGCAAGCTGTGTGATCAGGTCCAGTACTTATCACTCTGAGTCTCAGTTGCCTCCTCTGTACAATGGGATTGAAATGCTTAATGCCTTCAGATCCCTGTAAGAAAACAGTGAGAGGACCTGGAGGACGGGTGTTGCACAAGGCCTGGCACAGAATAAACAACTAATAAACCATGGCTGTTGTGACTGCGCTGGGAGCAGGGACGTGAGATCATTGGGGACTTTGAGCAAGTCCTTTAACTCTCTGGACTTTTGCTCATCTCTGCAATGGGTGAGACTTGCAGTAGTTTTTACTGCTCTGGAAGACCTTTGGCCTTTATCTCTTTTGCTTTTTAAGCCTTTAACCAGGAGACCTGGCCCTTCAGAGTCTCCCTCTGAACCATTCCATCAGAAAGGCACAGAAGAGCTTAGATTGATACCAGGCATGGCAAGGCTTTCCCTGTGACCCTCTACATTTGAAAATGTTCTTATTTCAGGCTCCTGCTCCAGGAGGTGAAAACTCTGCTCCTACACAGGGGCCTGTGAACCTCCTCAAGGTAGAGGAGTCCCAGCATGAAGGCATGGCCCCCACCAATGCCCCCTCAGAAGCTGTGCCAAGAGGGTCTGTCCAATACCTCCCCGACTGGGATGATGAGAAGCCAGAAGGTTCCCAGAAAAAGGACCCTCGTGAGGCCTTCCCTGTGCAGCTGGACCTGACCACCAACCCCCTGGGAGAAAACCTGGACGTCTTCTTCTTCTTCCCGGGGCCCGTGAAGGAGAAGCTGTTTGTCCTGCCTTTCCCCAAAAGAGAGCACCTCTCTCCTGAGTGCCCAGGCCCAGCCCAAGTGGACAACCCTTTTATTCTCCCGCCATGAGGACCACTTAGAGGATTCCCCAGGGTTGAGGTGCCCTGAGTGAGAGAAGAGGTTGTGGGGAAGGGACAGAGAAAGAATTCAAATGCTAACAGTGACTAACAAAGTTTGTTTTTTGACTCGTCTTGGTCTCAGTCATGTTTGCTTGGATTAGAGATGATGGGACTAACCGTCCCATGTGCACTGGGCTGCATCCCCTTCACCTGCCCAAGGCCTCGTGCCATGGAGAAATACCTCTCTGTGTCTTCAACCTCTTGCTTATAAAAGATTTTATCCTTTCAGCTTACAGATATACACAAATCTCTGTATTATAGCTATGACTGAAGATACTTTCTCTAATGCCAAGATATACAAGAAACTGAGACCGAGTTGAAGGGTTTACCCTTTATAGTGTTCATCCCTTTTAAGTACATCATCAAGTCTTATCTGGGCATTGCCTGAGCCATTTCCAGCCCTCTCCCTCTTTTCATCTGCCCCAAAGTCTCTGGTTCTCAGAACTGGAGCACTGACTTAGAGTTGGGGGCACATGAAGGGAAGTTTGCCTGAGCCACCCTGAGCACAGTGGGGACCCCTGATGGCAACAGCTCCAGCTGGTAAATTTTCTTTTTTCATAACTGAATTGGTATTCCTTCATGATTGCCTGAGGAGCCCTGGTAGTGTGGTGGTTAAGTGCTCAGCCGCTAACTAAAAGGTTGGCCGGTCAAACCCACTTGGTGGCTCTTTGGGAGAAAGATCTGGCAATCTTCTTCTGTTAAGATTACACCTAAAAGGAGACCAAAGACTCAAGGGAGCAAAAGACTAATGGACCACATGAACCACAGCTTACATGACCCCAAGACCAGAAGAACTAGATGGTGCCCAGCTGCCACTACCAACTGCTCTGACTTGGGATCACAACAGAGGGTCCTGGACAGAGCTGGAGAAAATTGTAGAACAAAAACTCAAATTCACAAATATGACCAGGCTTGCTGGTCTGAAGAGACTGGAGGAACTCCTGAGACTATGGCCCTAAGATGCCCTTCGTACCTGGAAAGGAAGCCATTCCCGGGAGACCACCTCCCAGCCAAACAGTGGATAAGCACATAAGATAAACAATAACACCCGAGAGGAATGTACTCCTTAGAACAATCAATTATAAAAGATCAAAAGGGCATTATCTGCCCAAAAGCAAAGATAAGAAGGCAGGGAGGGGTAGTAAATCAGGACAAAAGAAAATGGCGAAAACAGCATAGAAATGCAGAGAGTGCTGACACATTGTGGGGAATGAAACCAAAGTTATGAAACACTTTCTGTATAAACTATCAAATGGGAAAACAATTTGCTTTGTAAATTTCCACCCAAAGCGTGCGCGCGCACACACACGCACACACACACCCCACAAAAGACATTAACATTAGGGAAAACTGGGTGATAAGTACAGAGAAACTCCCTGTATTGTTTTCACAACTTTTCTGTAAATCGAAACAATTATAAAATTAAAAGTTTATTTTTTTAAAAATTACACTTAGAAAACCCTATGGGCAGTTCTACTCTGTCCTGGAGGGTCACTATGAGTCGGAATCAACTCCATGGCAATTAATTTTGGTTTTAAGGAGCCCTGATGGTGTGGTGGTTAAGCACTCAGCTGTTAACCAAAAGGTTGGTGATTTGAACCCGCCAGCTGCTCCTCGAAAGAAAGATGTGACAGTCTTCTTCTGTAAAGATTACAGCCTTTGAAACCCTATGGGGCTGTCCTACTCTGTCCTGTAGGGTCGCTATGAGTTAGAATCAACTAGACGGCAATAAGTTTGAGTTTGGTTTGGGTGGGGCAGTGGTTAAGTGCTTAGCTGCTAACCAAAAGGTTGGCAATTCAAATCCACTCAGTGGTTCTGGCAATCTGCTTACATAAAGATTACACCTAGAAAACCCTACGGGGCAGTTCTACTCTGTCACATGGGGTTGTTTTGAGTAGAGAATCAACTCATGGCACCTAACAACAACAAAACCAAAAAAAAAACTGAACCCATTGCCATGGAGTGGATTCCGACTCATAGTGACCCTACAGGACAGAGTAGAACTGCCCCATAGGCAGTGGCGTCAATAAGGGAGTACAGGGGGTGTGGACCTCACCGGGTGACCCTGTCAGAGGTGGTGACACCAAATGACTGTCTATAAAATTTTTGTGTGGAGTTTCAGCAGAAATTTATTAGTTTTTATAAAATAGCCCTGTAGTTACTTATAACAACAAAGACATTTTTCGTAAGCCCAGCTCACATGTATCAATATACCTACAAGGCTAAAACTCTATACTAATTTACTTTTTGAGCCTTCTAATGCCCTCTGGTCAGAGCTGTCATTATTACTCAATTACAATGATGCTTCGAATCACATGGTTTCATCTGCACGCACTACAAGCGTGCACTGTTGTTTTCTTTGCTGCCAGTGTTTTTATAGGCAAATTTTCTGGTGTTTTAGCTACAAGATAGTGGTAATTAGTATTTGTGAACCTATATCAATAGCTTTTTTGAGAATGAAGTAGTAATTAAAGGAAAAGAAGGAGTGATATACGGGAATTATGATTTATGGGTAACATTAGTACAAAGAACATTACTAAGCACATTGTGGAATTGCCACTAATGTCACAAAACAATTTGTGCATAAAATTTTTGAATGAAAAACTAATTTGTGCTGTAAACTTTCACCTAAAACACAATAAAATAAAATAAAAAATTACTAAGGATTCTGTATGATCTGGTACCAGAGGAGGCCACAGTGGGTGTGAAACCATGAGTTACCACACTGGGTGACATGAACCCTAGTGACGCCATTGCCCATAGGGTTTTCAAGGCTGTGATCTTTATAGAAGCAGACTGCCGCATCCTTCTCCCACAGAGCGGCTGGTAGGTTCGAACCACTGAACTTTTTATTAGCAGCTGAGTGCTTAACAGTTGCATCACCAGGGCTCCTTATTACTAAATTCAAAGGAAGCATTTCCATTCGAATTTGCTTACTGTCTTTGAAACATCTGGCAATGCTGACCCTCCCTCATTCTTGAAGCTTTCTCAGGTAGACTTTGTTCCACATCTTCCAGGTTTTCCTCCGACATTCCTAGTCCTTCTCCTCAGGCCCCTCCCTCCTGGGGATCCTTTCTTCCACTCACCTCTTATGTATGGCTTACCTAGCTCTCAGTCCTTGACCTTTGGTTCCTACTCTGCAAACTCCATGGGAACAAGCTAATCGAATAGTCTCAAAAGGCTGCAATCATTAATCATCTGAGGCCCTTCTGTCTAAATAATCTGTGGCTGAAAAACTGCTTTAACATTAATCTTCTCTCCTGAAACTTCAGGATTTGGGCATTTCTAGTTATGTAGTATTAAGAGTTATCTCTGACAAAGCTTTAAAAACGACTTCTATTAAAAAAAAAAAACAAAAACGAACGTTATAAAATTCTGTCAACTGATTCAGTGGTTCCCAAAGAAATAATCAGAGATTCACATGGCTACTCATTGTACCATTTAATATAGGAACAAATAATTGGAAACAATACTAAACCTGTAACCAAACCTGTTGCCAACGAGTCAATTCCAACTCATAGCAACCCTATAAGACAGAGTACAACTGCCTCATAGGGTTTCCAAGGAGTGGCTGGTGGATTTGAACTGCCGACCTTTTGGTGAGCAGGCAAACTCTTAACCACTGTACCACAGGGCTCCTGGCAACAATACACATGGCCAAATATAAGGTAATGTTAATTACGTACATATATAACATGCAATGTCATGTGATCTTTTAAAATAATCATTCTGAAGGGAAAGTCCTTAAGGTATAACACTAAGGGAAAATGCAGGATTTAAACTATATATAACAACCCATTGCCCTCAAGTCAATTTCAACTCATACAGACCCTATAGCACAGAGTAGAACTGCCCCATAGGGTTTTCAAGGCTGTAATCTTTATGGAAGCAGACTGCCACATCTTCCTCCCACAGAGAGGCTGGTGGGTTCAAACTAAGGCTTAGAACAGGTTCGGAAATGTTCAGTAATTGCCCACATAAATGAGGATAGCGTAAGCGTTGCATAGCAACCAAATCTGTTGCCCGTGGGATTTTGACCCGAAATGGAGCTGTGGTGGCACCATGGTTAAGAGCTCGGCTTCTCACCAAAAAGTGGGCAGTTTGAATCCACCAGCCACTCCTTGGAAACCCAATGGGGCAGTTCTACTCTGTCCTATAGGGTGACTGTGGGTTGGAATCGACTCCACAGCAACAGCTTTTTTTTTTTGGTTAGGAAACAAACAGCAGAGTGCCCCTCAAAGATGGCGGCTGACCAGACGGCTTTGAATGTGTGTCGCTGGCCACTTCCTGCCAATAATCCAATCTCTTGCATCAGGCTCTTGAAACTTCTGGGATCCATGTGGGAGATTGGATTATTGGCAGGACTGCGGAGAGCGACACACATTCAAGGCTGTGCAGTCGGCCGCCATCTTTGAGCTGGGCACTGCTGTTTGTTTCCTACTTGGGTCAAAATCCCACGGAAAACAGATCTGGGTGTTATGCAGTGTGTACACTGCCCTCGTTTACATCGGTAATTACTAAACCATTCTGAACTTTCAAAGCCCTGGTTTAAACCGCCAAGCTTTTGGTTAGCAGCCAAGTGCTTTAATCAGGGTACCAACAGTGTTCCTGTGTATAACAAGAAACTGAAAAAAAGTCTTTGCCATGGGAAACAAGTTAGGTGTGTTTTAAAGAGACTCCAACCCAGTGGGGCAGGGAAAAGCTATTCATTAAACGAAAAGCTGTTTTATGTTTCAATGAGTGGAGCTCCTTAAATTATCGTTTAAATCCAATTGCTTTCCTCCTGCCCCACTGGGTTGGAGTCTCTAACAACGCTTTGGCCAGATTCCATACTATTGTGCCATTCTGAGTCATATTGAAACAGTCCCATTTTGGTGTGTAAAAGCTAGTGTTGCTATTATTAAAAATTTAATCTCAAACATAATTCAAACTTGTCTCTTCCACTTGTAACCCATTGCCGTTAAGGCAGAGATCCCCAGGCCACTGCCTCAAGCAGCTTTGCATCAGAATCCTGTTTTCTTTGCTTGTCCTGCAGCTTTGCATTAAAATCCTGTTTCCTTTGCTTGGCTTGCCCCGAAGCTTTGCATTAGAATCCTGTGTTCTTTGCTTCCTGGTGATGCATGAAGTTATATGTAAACTTCATTGCACCTGTGTAGTATGATTAAGAATGTTGCTGATGTAACTTGTACGAACTTTCTACTTGTAAACTGCTTAAAAGTAACCTTTCCCCTTGCCCTTGGGGAGCAGTCTTGGCAGCAGTAGCTCTGACACCCTTCCTTGCGCAATGAAATAAAGGTGTTTTTTCTGCTCTCCCACCTCAATCTCTTGTTTACTGGTCAGTTTGAGTCATGCTGAGCAGAACCTGGGGTTTCCACTCAGTAACACCGTTGGGTCTGTTCCGACTCATAGCAACCTATAGGACAGAGTAGAACTGCTCCATAGTGTTTCCAAGGAGCAGCTAGTGGATTGGAACTGCCAATCGTTTGGTTAGTAGCCGAGCTCTTAACCACTGCACCACCAGGGTTCCACTTCTAGCATTCGTTAAATCAATTCGTGATGCTGAGAGGGGAGGTCTACTCTTCATACACATCCCCCTCCCTGCCGTTCTTTCTTCAAGCTCCTTCCCTCCCTTCAGATTCTGTCTAGAGTTCCAGTAGCTCTCAATCCTGACTGCACATTGGAATCATCTGTGGAGAGCTTTTAAACATACCAGTGCCTGAGATTCTGATTTAATTGCTCCGGGGGAAGCCTAGATGTTAGAATTTTTTTAAAGCTCCTAGGTAATTCTGGAGTCTCAGGATGGTGCAAACAGCTCACTAAGCTGCTAACAAAAAGATCGGTGGTTTGAGTCTACCCAGAGGCACCTTGGAAGAAAGTTCTGGCAATCTATTTCCGTAAGATCACAGCTATTGAAAACCCGATGGAACACAGTTCTACTCTGACACACATGAGGTCTCCACAAGTCAGAATCGACACCACAGAAACTGGTTTGGTTTTTGGCTTTGGTTTTAGGTGACTCTAAATATAAAGGCAAGGCTGAGAACCGCTGCTGTAAACCTCACAGGTCCTTCCTGTCTCTTACTGTAGAGAAGAGAGCAAGGAGGAAGATTCTGCTTAAGTGACTGGCTACTTATTGGCAGTGGGGAGGGAAACTGGGCTGCTTCCCTCTGGTCCTGTCTGATGCTGCTGGCCTCTGTTGCTATGGAGGTTGGTTCCATAAGGGTATATTAGTTCCTTGGGGGTGAGAATCAGCTTTGCCCAGCCCCATCCCTGCTGAACCTCTCCCTCAGTGCCGTATTTCCCCTAACCCCTCTCCTGGGTTGGGCACTCAGTTGCTTGACTTCTGCTCCCACCACTGTCCTCTTCTACATGGAGATTCCCGTAGGTATGCTTCAATGGCCACAGGGAACTGGGATGACATGGTAGTGCCCCAAACTTCTTCCTAGGCCCACTAATAGCAACTCCTAGTACCATTGTTCAGCATCTACTCTGTGTCAAGACTTGCACTGATAGCTTTACATACGCTTCCTTATTTACATTCACACAATCCTGTCAAGAGCTATCAATCCTTATTTTACAAACGAGGAAACTGAGAATCAGAGAGATTTTCTATCTTGCCCTGCGTCGCAGAGCACTGTACAGTAACACAGTAACTGAGCCATGGTTGAAATTCAGATCTAACTCCAAAGCAGACAGCCTCCTCATCATTCTGTTCTACCTGAAGCCAGTTCCTTTTAGGGTGTGAATGGTTTAACTTGTTATCTCCCACAGATAAAGCAGCTGCGTTCTACCAAGGACCTTCAGTGTTGTCAGGTTGAGCCAGGCAGGCACATGGAGGAAAATTCTAGCCCACCCCAGTGCCTCACAGCAACGTAGGCAATGCTTGTTGTCAATAACACACTTTGGATCTGCTACCTACTAGAAAAATCCAGATTCGAGCAGATCAAACTTCCGCCCCCTCACCAACAGCATGTCTCAACTCTCTGTCCTCTGGACCCACTAATCATTTACAGCCTGTTGACTGATATTTTCAACCAGGGGTCAAGGTGAGCATCCCCAGTTATACAACAAAATGTATAAAAACATTGTTTTAAGCATTGTATGTGTGTACTTTAGAAAGTCTTTATAAAATTTCCTGCTGTGGTAGACCATAACAAGGGATGGTTTTCCCGTTTTAAGAAAATGAAGGTGTTCCTTGCAGCTCTGCTTTTGATCACGCTGCGGCATTCTTGTGCTCTGAGTCCTGCTGATTGTGAAGAGACTAAGCCAGTAGCTGAGAAAGTTCTAGACCTGGTCAATAAAGGGCGACGGGATGGCTACCTTTTCCAGTTGCTGCGGGTCACTGATGCTCACTTGGACAAAGTGGTGAGGAATTGCCAATGGCAGAGCTGCGTGGGGAGTCCACACACCAGGGGCCAATATGATTGCAGCCCCTGAGCCTACTGCTTTGCATAATGCAAAGGCTCTGGTCAAGGCTTTATGTTTAGCTTCTGCTGCTGCGATAGACTGATCTTTCTTCCTTCAAACTAATGTTTGTGATATCTATGTCCTTAACGGTGAATCAATCTACAAGTGCTTAGAAGTACTTATGCTGAGTTCAACCTAATATTAAGTACTGTGAGAGAAAATTTCGAATAAATTGTGGGCATTGCCTTCAAGGAATTAATAATCTGCCCCCCCCCAACACTGGCAAACTGTGTAAGATAGGCTCTATTAAAGTGCTCAAGTGTGTCATAGAAATGCTGGGGAAACTTAATGAAAGATCCATTAAGATTAGATGGAAGAAGGCTTCAGTTGGTTCTTGAAGAATGGGTGGAATTTGAATAGGAAGAGGAACTGGGAAAAGGCATTCCAGGTGAATTCCAGGCATGCCACTTCTATGTGGGTATGGAATCTGGAAGAAGAGTGTTAGGGAATAATTGAAAACATGCAGTGGGACTCCAAAAGTTCTATGAGGATTGAGCTTAGGAAGCCAGACCATGGAACACCACACAGGACAAGCAGAGGAATTTACACTCATTAAAGAGGGCGTTGGTGATTAAGTGGTGGAATTCTCGTCTTCCATGCAGAAGACCCAGGTTTGATTCCTGGCCAATGCACCACAAGCACAGCCATTACTCATCCGTCAGTGGAAGCTTGGATTTTGCTATGATGTTGAACAGGTTTCAATGGATCTTCCAGACGAAGACAGACTAGGAAGAAAATACTTTTGAAAACTTAGCCAGTGAAAACTCTGTGGATCACAATGGGATCCTTGGGCATGGAGTCACCATGAGTCAGTAGCTAACTCGACAGTAGCTAACAACGAAGTATTAGAAAGGAAGGTACTGCAGGTTGCAGAGAACAGTGTAAGAATTTAATATTCAGCCAGCAGTTTAGTGACCGTTACTGCCATTTCCCAGCTCTCTGCCACATGTGTAGGACACAAGGATGAATAGGCACTGTGCTATCCCAGAGTGGTGGCATGGAGGGAGAGTAGATAGGGAGGGGCCACAGTGTACCTGGGGACATAGAGACAAGTAATGGGGAGATGAACTAGGAAGTTATTTCATGCATTCGGGGGAGAGGAAATGAGAACCAGATCAAAGCAATGGGAACTGGGGCCCTAAGAATGTGCAACAGATGTAGAAACATTTTGAAGAAAGACCGTTCAAGACTTGGTGACTGACTGGATAGTGACAACACAGAAATGTAGGAAATCAAAGTTGATTTCACATTTTTAAGCCAGAGAGCACGGCAATAATTAATAGCTCCACTGACAAAGAAAGTTGAGAGAAGGAGCTGGTTTGTAAGAAAATACCGAATAGTGGATTTAGCCTTGAAATCAAGTTTGAAAACAAGTTGAAATCAATAAAATCCAAGTTCAAGAATAGAGCTGGGTGAGGGGGCACAATTGCAAATAGAGATATGGCGGCCACCAGCACAGAGGCCTTGGGGTGGCCGTATGTCACTAAGAATTCTAGGCTTGGCCTTCCTGCAGCGAGTCCTAAACCAACACTGCCATTTAATGAGTTTTTTTGGCTGTTGTTGTTGTTTTGTTTTTTTGATTAGTGATAGATTTTTAAAGCATCGTGACCAGCTAAAAAGCACATTTGGAAGTGGCTCTTTGAAGCTGTTTATCCAATTAAATAGATCAAATGGCACAAAGGTGGGACATTTGCAAAGATTTGGAGAGGAGCAGGAATTCTGTTTAAGATATTGCTTTTATTGAAGGAAACCTCTGGGCTCCCACATGCTACTCACCTGTTGCTTTCTTGTCATTCCTCAGGAATCTGCAGATGTCTACTATTTAGTCCTAGATGTGAAAGAATCTGACTGTTCAGTCCTGTCCAGGAAACACTGGAATGACTGTGAGCCAGCTGCTTCTAAGAGTCCATCACACACGGTAAGTACACAGGACACCATTCCCCTCCTTTGTCATTCTGTCTCTCTGCTTGCTCAGGGAAGCCAGATGCTCAGGCTAACACAGTAAAACACTACAGGTAGCTTCTGCCTCAGGATTCATGAAGACTATGTTGACCTTGGAGCCCTGGTGGCTCGATGGTTAAGAGCTCAGGCTGCTAACCAAAATGTCAGCAGTTCAAATCCACCAGGTCCAAAGGATGCATTCCACTCCTGGTTTTTCTTTCTTGGTGGTAGGAGGTCCCTCTCCTCTCTGCTCACTTCTCTCTTTTATATCTCAAAAGAGATTGACTCAACATACAACCCAATCATGTAGATTGTGTCCTGCCTCATTAACATAACTGTCTCTAATCCTGCATTTAACATCATAGAGGTTGGGAGTTACAGTGCATAGGATAATTATGTCAGATCACAAAATGGAGGACGACCACACAGTACTGGGAATCATGGCCTCGCCAAGTCGACACATATTTTGTGGGGACCCAATTCAATCCACAACACACACCTAGAAGTTCTATCAATTTTTTCCCTGTAAAATGTTTTTGATATGGTCATGATCTGTTTCAACAGTTTTTGCCGGGTTCTCATGAGGGTATTTTGGGTGTCTATAGCAACCAGCACACAGAAATGCACTTAGAAGATGCATGTTTTGACAGTGGATTTGAGTAGCATAAACTTAAATAACTTTTAATTGGATAGTCGGAATATGTTGCATCATCTTTTCATGCCCTCATATCTAACCCAAGGAGACCATTATGCAATGACACAAAACCCCTCTTTCTTACAGGTGATCGGGCAATGTAAGGTGATAGCTACAATGCGTTCAAAGAAATCTCAGGATCTTCGAGTGAATGACTTTAATTGCACCACAAGTTCTGGTATGGTAATCTGTTAAATTACCAATTAATTCTAAATTAATATATAATTCAGTCATACAGTAGCACTCATCATATATTGTACATGTCAGAAATGGTCCCTGCCCTCATGGACTTGATAATGGCTCATTCTCTTGAGAGTAAAGGGGAGAAGGCTTTATCCCTGTTACTGGTGTACCTTCCTTTCAAGAATTCAACATGTATAAATAGAAATTTACAAGAGGCAGGATAGATCATTGCAGAAGCATAGGCTCTGGGGTTTGCTTTGCTTGAGTTTACATGCCAAACTCAACCATTTACTAGTTGTGTGGTCTTGGGTAAGTTAATTAACCTTTCTAAGCTTTGGTTTCCTCATTCGTAAAATGGGGGCAATAACAGTTTTATCCCTTAAGGCCCTTCTGAGGATTAAATAAGATGGTGTATGTAGCTAGCACTTAATAAGTATTGAGTTCAACATCTAATAGTTGTGTAGGATTCTACAGTTTACAAAGCACTTATACATATGTTATTTCATTTAATCTTACAACAAGACTATGAAGTAAAGATACTTCCTATTTTAGAGATACAATAACTGAAGCTCAAAGAAGTTCAATGACTTGGCCTGGGGAACAAACCCAAGATGTGGTGAACACTAAATCTAACCTAGCAATTTTGACTCTAAATTCTCTGCTCTCCTTATTTATTGTTTTAAGAATTAATATTTTTTCAAAAATTATTTTTCAAAAATAAATAAGAATTCCTTTAAAAATAGTAAACCTCACCAAGATTTAATATACCAAAATTCAACAGTCAAGCAATCTCTTAGGAGATTGGCTTAAAGAAAGGGTGAGCTGTGTCCTCTCCTCTCTATGAACAAAATATTATGTGTATGACGCTTTGCTTTCCTTGGCAGAGGCAGGAAGTGTTCATTGTGACTCACAGCATCATGAATAGAGTTCACAAGAGGGACTTGGCCATTAAGGATCTGGGTTTGAGTTTAGCTTTGCTGTTGATTAGCTGATTAACCTAGAACAAATTACTTAACCTCTCCAACCCTCAATTTCCCCATCTATAAATTGGAAGCTATTGCAATTATTATTCTTGCCACCATGCTTACATGTAGTAAGTCCCAGCATTGACGCTACCATTTCCAACCTAGTAATGGTGACGATGCCATCTTTTTTGTCCAGTCTCTTCGGCACTGGCCGATACCAAAGACAGTCCTGTGCTCGTGGATTTCTTTGAGGATACTGAGCCCTACAGAAAACAAGCCAATGAAGCCCTTGAGAAATATAAAACAGAGAATGGTGATGATTTCACCTCTTTCAGGGTGGACCAGGTAGAAAGAGTTGCAAGAGTGGTAAGTTTCTACTAACGTCCAACTAGACCCTGAAGGCCTGGGCTCCAACCTGGCAGGTGTGAACTCAGAGGCACTGACCCTCTCTGCCTGCCTCACTCAGCCAGTTGCCTTCTAAGTCAAGGTCCCTGTTGTGCCTTTGGGGCTACGATAGGCAGGCAGCAGACACCAAACAACTGGAATTTTTTCTGGGGGGGGGGGGGGGCAGTGATGAGCTCAGGGAGGGGAGGAAAAACCCAAAAAAGGAAAGAGGAAAAGACAGAAGAGTAATATTGGAGTTACATGAGTTATTAAAACTCATCTGGTCCTAACCACCTTGTATTATGATGGAAAACTGAGGCTCAGAGAGACTACATCACCACACCCAGTGGTGTGGTTGGAGCTAGACACTTCTCCCACTTCCCAGTCTGGGGGCCCTCCTGCCTCCTGCCTGGAGTTGTCTTGTAGAGCAGCTGGTTGATGTTCATGTGCCTTTTGAAAATGCACAGTTAAACAGATCGTGATGCATATAAACAATGGAATGAACACAATGCATTAAAAGGAATGCTTTGGACTTACATACGCTGGAAATAGTTTTAAGACATATCACTAAGGGAAAAGCAGGTTATAAAACAATACTTGGGATATGAACCCATTTATGTTAAATAGATAAGTGTGTATATGTGCCACACGTCTAGGAAAAGGCTAGAAAGGGAAACATATTTAGTGAATGATAGTGATACCGCCATGAAGGGGAAGTTGGGTACAGGGAGGAGTCACATTTTGCTTGTTGATCTCTGCATAACTTGGATCTTTGCAATAAAATGGTATTCATTTTATCACTTACGCGATTTAAAAAAAAAAAAAAAAACAAGATAGAAAACTGCCGTGTGTTGGTGATTTTAAATCCTCATAGTGCTTTATAGTGTATTGACTAGAGGTATCTACTTTCTTTTTTTTTGACTGTATATTTTTCTGAAAGTGTTTTTGATCCACTCTCTTCTAGAGAGGAGGGGAAAGAACCAATTACTATGTGGACTTCTCCGCAAGGAACTGCTCCAGGCACGATTTTTACAGACCCTCTAATGTGAGTATAATGGATGTCTGGGAAATAATAAGGAATATTCAGAGAGCACTTCCTATGTGCCAGGCACTCTTCTCTGTGATTTACACATATGTTAACTTACTTAACCTTCACACGACCCTGTGAAGTAGATACTATTTTTATCCCCAATTCACAGGTGGGGAAACTAAGGCAGAAACATTAAGATGCATGAGAATAAGACTTTGTCTATATCATATGTTGTTGTTGTTTGGTGCTGTTGAGTTGGTTCCAACTCATAGTGACCCTGTGCACCACAGAAGGGAACCCCGCCTGGTCCCGCGCCATCCTCACAATCGTTGCTGTATTTGAGCCCATTGTTGCAACCACTGTGTCAGTCCATCTCATTGAGGGTCTTCCTCTTTTTCACTGACCCTCTACTTTATCAAGCATGATGTCCTTCTCCAGGGACTGATCCCTCCTGGTGACATGTCCGAAGTGTGTGAGACTTAGTCTTGCCGTGCTTGCTTTTAAGGAGCATTCTGGTTGTAATTCTTCCAAGGCAGATTTCTTTAGGTATATATATATGTGATATGAACCCACTTAGGGTTCACATATTCCTAAACTTAAAACCTAGTTGTTCAGCCCATTAGGATTAAACAACAACAACAAAAAAAGCCAAACAAACCCGTTGCCGTCCTGTCAATAGCGACTCTACAGGACAGGGTAGAACTGCCCAAACAGAGTTTCCAAGGAGTGGCTGGTGGATTTGAACTGCTGACCTTTTGGTTAGCAGCTGAGCTGTTAACCACTATGCCACCAGGACTCCATGAGGATTAAAAGCTGAGCTAAAACTAATAACTGGCTTGTTTTAAGAACCTACACGCGCCGGTGCTTTCATTCACTTCGTGTCACAGTAATCCTGTCTGACAAATGAGGAGGTAACTGAGCTTCAGCAAAATAAGGGTCTTGCCCAATGTTCACAACAAAGCTGAGATTACAGCCCAATTCTAAAGCCCAAGCCAGTGGAATCATTTGTAAATTGATACCCATGTACCTGCAGGAAGCCCTTGTTGATAATACCTGGCATTAGCAGGGTGACTTACAGTTTATAAAGCACCTCCACGTATATTATTGCCTTATTGGAGCTCCATGACAACCTGGCTGGGAAGGAAGAACAAGTATCTGCCTCCATTTCCCCAGGACCTGAGGGCCTAGAGGTTTAATAGACTTAACCATGGACATTTGGCTAGAAAGTGTTAGGACACAGGATTTTAATGGCAGCCTTCTGCTTTCAAGTCCAGGGTTTTTTCGGAGGTTTAACACATTCTCCCAGGCAAGAAGGGAGGAAGCATTCACTAGTTCCTTTGATGGCTGTTCAAATTTTCAACCTGAAGAACTTCTAGAGTCCTGCTTAGTGGCCAGTGTGAGTAATGCAAACCCAATGCAGAAACACGGAGGCCGGAGAAGAGGAAGCTCCATGCTAAGTATTTTACAGCGTGAACTCATTAAATTAAGCCCTCCTACAACTGGGTGGGTAGATAGTATTATCCCCATTTTATAGACAAAGAAACTGAGTTTCTGAAACTCTACATAACTTGCCTAAGCCCACATAACTAGTAAATTGTGAAGTCAGGATTAAACATAGGCCTGTCTGACTCTAAAATTGTGTTTAGAACCACAATGCTTATCAGTCTACTCTAGAAAAGGGTCTTCTTCTTGTCGTAATCTAACCTTGGCAGCTGAATTTAGGGGCCTCTGGGGCATAGGAGGAGCCCTGGTGGCACAATGGTTAAGAGCTTGGCTGCTAAACAAAAGGTCAGTGGTTCTAATCCACCAGGTGCTCCCTGGAAACCCTATAGGGCAGTTCTACTCTGTCCTATAGGTTTGCTGTGAGTTGGGACCAACTTGATGACAATGGGTTTGATTTTTGGGTTTTGGGGCATAGGAGTGACATCCAGTTCTAACTCCATGTGTTTAAGGTGGGACACCAGACACACACCTTGACAGGATCGAGGCAGACCCATCTTTACACTGGCTCTCTCCTTTCCAACACTTTTCTCCAAGGGACCAGTTAAAGTTGTACAACTCCCTCTTCTACACCATTCCTCATTCTCTCTAGGCACCGGCAGAGCTGAGTTGAGTTGGGCCAAAAGCAAGGCAACAATGAAGTGCTGCTCCCCATCACCACCCATGCGGAAGCCTAGTGCTGGCGACTGCTAGTGGAAGAGAACACAGCAATGTGTAACAAAACACTTTGGGACCTGCACTTTTCTCAAAGTGCTGACTGGGAAAGACTGCTGACTCTTTTAATGTTTGATAATATTACTCTGGTTTTTCTAAAGCTCTTCTTCCTTTCCCAAATGTCTGGAGGTTCATGACTGTAACTGACACCTCCACAACACCCACGCTCTCTCTCTCTTCCTCTCTCTCTCTCACACACACTCACACTCACAAATTCACTAACAGGCTTCTCTCTTCCTTATAGGTTTTTGGATTCTGCAGAGCAGTTTTTTCATATGAAGCAGAAGCCTCTGACTTGGAAAGCCCAGAAGATCTTGTTGTACACTGTGACATCTTCTATCCTGAGGTGGGCTACTGCAAGCTAGCCTTTGTCACAAGCAGACTAAGTGGGGTTTTTCACCCATTGCTTAGTTGATTCTTATAGATTTCTGTGTGTGTGTGTCTGTGTGTGTGGGGGTGTGTGTCTGTGTGTGTGTAAGAGAGAGAAGGAAAGAAGGAGAGAGAGAGAAAGAATGTGTGTGTGGCTCTATTCTCTCCTGCAGAGAAGGAGTTTTGCCTAATGCCACTTCACGTGGAGGTCAGCTAGAAAATGTGGGGCTGAAGAGAGAGAGGGGGAGGAGGGAAAAGAGATAAAGGAGAACAGGTCCCTGGGGAAAGGAATGCAATTGCTAGTAAAGCACAAAAACTATAAAAATATTTTACAAGAATTGAGAAGGGCTGATACTTTGACTGAAAAATAAAACCATGACCAATTCAATCAACTTTGAATGAATTTGAAAATGGTCCTTGTAGTCAGGTCTCCATCGCTAAGACTTAATAATTGTTAGTTTTTATTATTAGGCATGGAAAATAACATAGGAGGAATTAGCTTCAAATGCATTATATAAAGGTATATAAAATAAGATGCAAAACAATATTTTACATTTGTCCCAGAAAGCTTTGTCCTGTTTGATCGGTGAGCAGAAAAATGTTCTTCACAGTTTTTTTTATATTAGCAAAAAAATTAAAAATAATCCAAACATCCATGTGCCAATCCCTCCTCCCCCCAAAAGGGCAGATTTGTTACCATGAACATGGCTCAATATATTTTTTAAAAATTGAAATTCGAATAAGGAGGGGAGTGAAGAAGGGACATACTTGTCCTTCGGGAGGAAGAGATGAAAGGGATGCTTATATTATAAAGTCTCAGAGCTCTGTTGAGAATACAAATTAGAAAGTATTGGTTTCCAGATGTTGGTCAGCAGATGGGTGTCATTCCATAATATAGTTTCACCACTTTACATTGAAATGAGAAAAGTAAGGATGACAAAGAAAGTTTTTCATAATACAACGTGTATTCCATCTAAAGGAACATTCTTTACTCTGAGATCGTCTTTCAAGCCCGTTTGTTGTCAAAATGTCTTTCCTTTTGTGAAGTAATGATGGTGGTAGATGATAGTTTCGGTTTGCATTTTAAATGCCAACTTGGTTAGATAAAAATTTGACAGCCCTTAGTTGGTATCCTTCTTTTTAAATTGATTGGAAACCGAAAGTTTGGAGACTATTAGTCTAAACATCTAACTTCACCTTTTGTGTTACATGATGATATTCACTTTTCCGTGTCCTTTACCAGGAACATAGATGCTTCAGTGGTGGGCAGCACCATTTGGACCATCCGTTCCACTCTGGTGGGCATTGGCATCCTCTTGCAGGCAGACCTCCATTTAAGCCTCATGGATCCGGAGATCACCATCACCCCCATAAGTCACATGAATCTGAACATCCATCTCCCCTAGAAGACAAAAATCATCCAGCTAGTGGAGGTCCTCCACTATTGCCTCCTTTAGGGTCAAGATTTCATCAAAGTAATTACACCTTTTTCCGCCACAGTGAGACCCACAGACCCTCTCATAATCATAATTCCAGTGAGTGCCAACCCCATGGACCCCCTCCCCATGGACCCCCTCCCCATGGACCCCCTCCCCATGGGCACCCTCCCCATGGACCTCCTCCCCATGGACCCCCTCCCCATGGACCCCCTCCCCATGGACCCCCTCCCCATGGACCCCCTCCCCATGGACACCCTCCCCATGGACCCCCTCCCCATGAACCCCCTCCCCATGAGCACCCTCCCCATGAGCACCCTCCCCATGGGCACCCTCCCCATGGACCCCCTCCCCATGGGCACCCTCCCCATGGGCATCCTCCCCATGGACACCCTCCCCATGG
>NW_004444028.1:4339760-4354255 GCF_000243295.1 Trichechus manatus latirostris | reverse complement strand
CATGGGCACCCTCCCCATGGACCCCCTCCCCATGGGCACCCTCCCCATGGGCATCCTCCCCATGGACACCCTCCCCATGGGCACCCTCCCCATGGGCACCCTCCCCATGGACATCGTCGTCATGGTGATCATTTCCATGACCATAGACCCTGTGACCCACCACCCTATAACAAAAGTACCCGTGATCACCATCACCCTGACCCACCACCTAGGCATTCGAAAGAAAGAGGCCCAGGTAAAAAACACTTTATCTCCCAATGGAGACCAATTAGATATGTTTACCGACTCCCCCCACTAAACAAAGGTGAATTTCTTCCTCTTCCTGAAGCCAATTTTCCCAGGTGGTCACTGCCAAACCAAAACAATCCTCTAAAGCCAGAGATTCAATCCTTTCCTCAATCAGCCTCTGAATCATGTCCAGAGAAGTTCAGTAATGAGTTTCTACATCTCTTAAAGTTTTTTGAATATACAAATCGAAAATAAAATCTGATTTTCTTGAAGAAAAAAAAATGAATAGTGTTCTGAATTAGAACTATAAATAAAAATGTGATCAGTAATAAATGCAAAAATTACAAGTTATTTACATACTACATATTACAAGTACTTTCATACTCAGAATAGAGTGAAATGTAGATTGGGGAAGAAATGGCAGAAGAGAGAGAGAAATTGAAAGGAGAGGAAAGATCTCAGGGCTTCAAGTTAATAGTTGATCCTGACACTCACCACTACATCATTTCAGGCATATCTCCAATCCTCCTAATTTCTTTCTTTCTTGGACTCAACTCTTTAATTCTAGAGTTTTTTCTATGTTACTGCTTATGCTATAGTTGGGCATACCAAGAAGTTGTGTATCACTTAAAGCGTTATTCTTATGTTACCCAAATTTTCTCCCACTGTTTATTTTTTGTCATCTAAATTTTCTTTGAAAAAATAAGTTATAAATCCAATTATGAAACACAATTTTTGGCCTCCCTGGATCTGGGTTTTACCTTTCTCTACTCTGCATTCAGTCAGCCAACCCTACATTCAGACACTGATGCAGTCATGAATCATAACCATAAATTCAGGTGCACAAGAAATTTCACTTTTTTTCTGAACAAATTGATTTCTATTTCAGGTTGCCATCCTGCTGGGCTAATGGAAAACTTAATCCCAGTCCTTTTTGGAGTCTCCTCACCCTGTCACTCCCCACACAAGGTTGCATCACAGTTCTAGAATCTCATAGATTGGCAAGGTGTCTGGTGGTGGGCCTGGGAAGGAGGTCTGATTCTTGATCATTGGTCCACTAGGTCCTGCCTGCTGAGGGACACCCACTACCCTGTTCCTATCGCTCCTTGGGTCTAGTTTAACCACTTAGGTTAATAATTCATAGTATTATCCTCCCTCAGAAGCATTTGAGTAATATTTTACCATTTATAAAGTACTTTTACAAACATTGCTTAAGTTAGTGAAAATACTGCCTAGAAAACATAAAAGCGGAAGGCTCTCAACACAGAATTTGATTGCTGTCTCACGTAACAGTTTAGTGTGGGTTATTGCAGATGGCCATCCACGTGGTGATTCAGGGTCTCAGGCTTCTTTCATCCCGTGGCTTTGCCCTTCTCGTGGGCCTCAGTGTTTTCTCCTGGATCCTCTATACCTAGCCCACATAGGGAAAGAGTAGAGCATCACAACCCGGGGGGGCGGGGGTTATGGTCTAGACCCAGAAATGGGATACATAAGGTATCCTCACATTTCATTGGCTAGAACTCAGTCACATGGCCACACCTTACACAAGGAAGGGTGGGAAATGAAGTCTAGCTGTATGCCAAGGAGGAAAGGAAAATGAGTTTGATGAATACCTAGCCAGCCACTGCCACCCTCAACATTTTTTTAGAGAGTGATTAGACCCAAAGAGGACCTTATAGTTAGTAAATTGTGATACTGGGATTCGAACCCTGATCAGCCCTCCTTCAAAGCCACACTCTATCCTCTTTATTACACTGCCTGTATTTACTCCGAGTCCTGTTTTTTAGTCTTTATTTGAGACGCCCGCCATATGGAACCTTAACTTCCAACTCCTCCTGGACCAAGCCCCATGGTCATTTCCTCACTCCCCAAGCTTCAGTTTCTCCATCTCTGATGCTCCCCTTTCCTCTCAGCCTAGGAACTTACCAGTCTCTTTCACCCGTATTTTTTTTTCCCTACATCTCCCCATTAAAATCTACCTTGTACTATCACCATGCACCTGAAACCAGAGCTTCTAACTGAGTTTGTTCTCGTTCGAACCCTTGCTGAGAATTTGCATTTCTAACAAGTTCCAGGAGATGCTAATGCTGCTGGTTAGCGACCTGTTCTGAGAGCCGCTAGTAGAGCAGTGGGTCTCCAAATTTATTACACATAAGAATCACCTTGTGATCTTGTTAAAATTTAGATTCTGATTCAGTATACCTAGGGTGGAAATGTAAATTCTCAGAAGGAGCTCGAACCGGAACAAACTGGTTCTAAGCCCTTCCTGAAACTGCTTCACTTTAAGACAAAGATTCTTAACTATCCCACTCTAATAAAACCCATTGCGGTCAAGTCGATTCCAACTCACAGTGTCCGTAAAGGACAGCGTAGAACTGCCCCATAGGATTTCCAAGGCTGTAATCTTTACAGAAGCGGATTGCCACATCTTTCTTCTGTGAAGTGGCTGGTGGGTTAGAACCACTGACGTTTTGGCTAGCAGCCGAGTGCTTTAACCACCGCACCACCAGGGCTCCTTTTTCACTCTAATAGCAGTTGTAATCTGTAAGAACTAGTTACCAGGCTCTGTACATAGTGGATGGAAACCCTGGTGGTATAGTGGTTAAGAGCTCAGGCTGCTAACCAAAAGATCGGTAGTTTGAATCCACCAGACCCTTCTTGGAAACCCTGTGGGGCAGTTCTACTCTGCCCTATAGGGTCGCTACGAGTCAGAGTCACTCGATGGCAACGGGTTTGGTTTGGTTTTGGTACGTAATTGTACATATATTGCCTCATCTACTCCTCCAAACAAAATTAATATAGGTACTATTTTCTCCATTTTACAGATGAGGAAACTGAGGCTTAGAAAGGTCAGGGTTTATAGCAATTAAGAAGCAGAGTTAGATTGGAATCCAGATTTAATGTACTGCCAAACTCATGTTCCTGCTACTCTGCTTCAAGGCCACCATGCAGCCCACACTAACCCCTGTTTTTCCAGAGGCTGTCAGGGGGACTGAATCACCAAGGTAGAAATCCTACCACCCACAGAGAAGTCTACTTTTTTTTTGGTAAGAATTGAGGGCAAACATCTACTAAGGGCTAACCCAAATCTTTAACGTATCCACAGACCTCCTCTTCCTAAAGAGTCTAACTTTATCACGAAGGTTGCTTAGGCCTAGTGAGGGAAAGACACCCATATCCACCTAAACAGAGGCAAGAAGCAAAAGCAGGGGCTGTGGGGCTTCACACAAGACATCTATCTGTGCTTGGGCTTCTCCTCTGCCTCGTCCACCCTGGGGAGCGCTTTCCTTTACAGAACTAACACAGTCAAGTGGTAAGAGGCTGGATGGGCCAGAGACCAGATCCAAACCCTTTGCCATGGAGTCAATTCCAACTCATCTCGACCCTATAGGACGGAGGAGAACTGCCCCCAGAGGGTTTCCAAGGAGTGGCTGGTGGATTCGAACTGCCGACATTTTGGTTCGCAGCCAATCTCTTAACCACTGGGCCACCAGGGCTCCCAGGACGCCCATATTTTATTTTCAGTTGTGCCAGTGTCTTGGTTTGGGACTCTCAGTGCTCACTCGATGCCTCTGAACACGGTCTTCCCCAGGCAAGCAGTCTGACTGATAGCAGCCTGTTTCTATGCAAATAGTCTGCAAGGAAATTCTACTGTGAAAGGTGTTTCTGCAGCCTGTGCAGAGTGCTGCATTGTGGTTATACGCAGGGACCTTTTTAAATGCATTTGGGAAAGTTACAAGGAAGTAACTGAGCTGGTTGGTGGTTTTTTTCCTCTTTTTAGATGCTGCTCTGATTTGCTCCATAAAGCAGGTTGTGTGATTTTTTGGAAAGGTGCTCTGTGCGTCTCCCCCATCCCTCACCCCGGTGCTTCTAAAATGCAAACAAGCAGGTCAACAACCCCAGTGTTGTAATGTTCCAGCCTGAAACCTGTTTGGATAACCCAGCAGCGTTATTTGCCCTTCTGGAATAGGGCAAACAGTGCTCGGCAGCAGGAATCCCAGCAGGCCCACCGCGTGCTGAGGCAGAGAGAAGCGGGCAGAGGAGATAAGGAGCTGGAGACGGTCTTGATGAAACCATCCCTCAACAGCTAGAGGGAAGACTGTTAAATCATGAAACTAATCACCATCCTTTTCCTCTGCTCTAGGCTGCTGCCAAGTTTGGCTGAGGAATCCTTCTCGAAGGAAATTGACTGCGACAATCAGGAGGTATTTCAGGCTGTGGATGCCGCTCTGAAGAAATATAATGGTCGAAACCAAAGTGGCAACCAGTTTGTATTATACCGCATAACCCAGGTCACCAAGACGGTGAGTGAGCTGTGTTTGACTTTGAGGTCACTTGGGATTTGTGCTGTCCCACGGAGTCCAGGTCTTTTGCTTTCCCCCACTCCCCCACCCGCAAGACTTGATAATCATGGTCGAAGCTTATACCTTGGAAAATGCCAGACTCTCTGGTCTGGGAGGGCAGCGCGTGACTCCTCCTGGGACCACTAATGCCTGCCTGGATGATCAGAGAGGAAGTTTGCTCAGGTTAAGTGAAGCAAAGGTAAATGAACAAAAAGGACTAAGCTGAATGGGAGATCTAGGAACTCAGGAAGTTGCAGCAGGAGGATTCGCTGTCTGGCCCTAGAGTAAGATGCAAATAAAGGCCCCCACACCTCAGAGGGGGAGGGGCTCTTCAGAACCTGAGAGGAGACGGAAGTGAGATCAACATGGCTGAATGCATCCAGTTTAACAGCAGCGTTATAGATGGTTTTAATATTTTTTTAGCACCGCAGTGATGCACGTGCAATGATCCCGGCAGGATGTGTGATACAGAGAAACACAAAGCTTCCAAGTGTTTGTGTAAATGAATTTCACCTTAAAGCGTTAGGCGTCTGGGATGGTAAAGTCATTGCTTACTTTAGAGGGAAAGAAAAAAATCCAGTGTTTGACATGAAGAGGATTAAGAAGCCACAGTTGACGTGTTTTTAATTTTTTTTTTCTGAGAGTAAAATCGTGGCATTGTGTTTCACGATCCAGAGCGCTCATGTGAGGAGTTCCAGGTTCATAAGTTCCAGACGAAACGAAAATGACCCTCCAGCCTTCCCCGAGCTCCCACGTGACAGTTTGTTGGTTTTGTCTCCATTTGCTGATATTTGTGGCAAATGTGGGGTTTTGTTCTAAAACGAGCATACAGCCACTTGTTTCTTCTTACTTCCCCCTGTGAGCACAGCCTATACCACACCACCGACCGCTCTAGAGACCCAGATGATTGCAATCCGAGGCCTGGAAGGAAACTTCGAGACTTTCTTGTCTGACTCCGCTCTCTCCCAGACGCAAAGACTGTGACCCAGCAGGTGCTGAGAGAGTTCGTCTCAGGGACTCAAGACCCCAGGGACCTGGCGCTGGCGCTGCCTTTCCTTATGGCAGGCTGCGTGAGCCTTCCTGCCCTGTCCCCTGGTCCCTCCCATCTCTCATCTGCAAAGTGAGGGGCTGGGCGACATCACCTCTCAGGTCCCTTGCTGCTGTGACTGTGCCAGGATTTGGCATCTGAAAGCTCACCTAAAAGCAGCACAATAGCACTTTAAAACTCTTATTTATTATTTTATGACCTCCAAAGGAAAAAAAAAATGAAACAAAGCAAATGCATTTATTAAAATCCCTTAATCCCAACCTCCAGAGATAACTGTTCACTTTCTTTTTTTCAAAAATGAAAAAAGACCTCTTGTTGTTGTTTTTCTGCTTGTAGAAGTGAGATGTGTTTGAATAAGAAAGTTCGAATAAGAGAGAAAAGAGTAATATATGTTTGTTAAAAGGAAGTCAGACAACAAAGGAAGTTTTATTTAAAGAAGAAAATGAAAGTCTACTGTAATCCCACCACTGAGAGACAAACTCCCAACAGCTTGCTGCATCCCCTTCCAGACCTTTGTAGACATATATGTATATATGGGAGCCTGGTGGCGCAGTGGTTAAGAGCTCAGCTGCTAACCAGAAGGTCGGCAGTTCAAATCCACCAGCCGCTCCTTGGAAACCCTGTGGGGCAGTTCTACTCTGTCCTGTAGGGTCGCTATGAGTAGGAGTCGACTTCACGGCAATGGTTTTTTTTTTTTAAGAATATATAAATTGGCTTTTAAAAAAATGAGCTAATACTGTGATTACTGCTTTTAAACTTTAGAAAACGTATTTGTCAATATATTGTGAATATTTTCTTTCAAGTAAATGTTTATAACTTTCAGTATTTTTAATGAACCCTTTGCCTGACGTCATGGAACCAAATCAAGATCAAATATTCATAACAACACCAGATCCCTCCCCAATTACATGCTGTTGGGTTGGCGGGATGAACAAAGATACGTTCGGTTGCTTTTTTTTTCAGGAGAGCTCTGGCACATTTTATTCCTTCAAGTACGAGGTTAAGGAGGGCGACTGTCCTGTTCAAAGTGGCAAAACCTGGCAAGACTGTGACTACAAAGAAGCTGCGGAAGCTGTGAGTTCATTTGGGGCTGGTTCCCGCACCTCCACTGTTCTCCTCCGAGCCTGCCAGACTTGTGTACTTGTGCAGGGAGTGATTAAGTTATGGTTTTAAGCCTGCTTGTGGGGGACCCACATAAATACTCAGACTGCAGAAAAGTCAAACGCTTGATGTCTATGTTCTTGCGTAGACAGAAAGGGATGGGAGGTCACCAGTTAAACACGGCAAAAGAGGCCCTCCCGTGAGAAAACCAAAAACCAAACCAGTTACTGTCGAGTCCTTTCTGAGTAGAACTGCTCCATAGGGTTTTCAAGTCTGTGACCTTTCAGAAGCAGATCACCAGGCCTGTCTTCCAAGGCATCTCTGAGTGGGCTTCCCATAAGAAGTGGACTCTAATGACCAGGCAGGGCACGTGGGCCACGCCCCAGAGAGAGAAGACATGAATGCTTACGTTGCACTCAAAGACTGGAAAGGGAAGAGGGTGGGCGCTCCAACCGCACAGGCCTTAGTACAAATCCTGAGGCCCTGGTGCTTTAGTGGTTAAGACCTCGGCTGCTAACCAAAAAGTTGGTAGTTCAAATGTACCAGCCCTCCTAGGAAACCCTGTGGAGCAGTTCTACTCTGCCCTATAGGGTCGCTATGAGTCAGAACTGACTCAAAGGCAACAGGTTTGGTTTGGTTTTGGAGTACAAATCCTGACTCTGCCTCCAATTAGCTGTGTGAGTGCGGGCAAGCTGCCTAGCCTCTCTGAGCTGGTGCTCTTCCCTGTAAAATGGAGATACCATTGACCCTGTCAATTTCTTGGAGGATGAAATGAGATAAACTATGCAAAGGACTTTGTTTTCATAACAAATGCCTAAAAGATGCCCATCAAAGCACTGTTGGTTCTGTTTTGCCTGGATTAAGGGGAGATTTTAGATGGTATTGGCCTCAGAAGCAAGCTAGTCTGCTCTTTCCACATTCCATGAATTTATGTGGTTTGAACATGACAGACACGTATGGTTATAAAAGAGCACTGGATTCTGAGTCAGGAGACCAGGCTGAGGTGATGGTTCTGCCCCCTCAATGATCTCATCTGGGAGGTGGGGAAAATTAGCTGCTGTGTCCTGCAGTGTCTCCCTCTCAGGGCTGTGAGATAAAGAGAGAGATGCTTTCCTCTGACTAGAAGAGTGTGTGTCACTTAGGAGAAGCCCAATGACTATTTCCTGAAGAATGACAAGACACACCAAAAACACTGTTCAATAATAATAATAATAATAAGTAAACTAAACTTAACCAAACCCGTTGCTGTCGAGTTGATTCCAACTCACAACGATCCACAGGACAGAGTAGGATTCCTAAGGAGTGGCTGGTGGATTCGAACTGCCGAACTTTTGGTTAGCAGCCAAACTCTTAACCACTGCACCCCAGGGTTCCAATAAGTAAACAGCTACCAATTATTAAGAGTCCCTGGAGGGTGCAAATGGTTTACACACTTGACTACTAACCAAAAGGTAGGAGGTTTCAGCTCACCCAAAGGTACCTTGGAAGAAATTCCTGGTGATCTACTTCTGAAAAATCAACCATTACAAACTCTGTGGAGCATGGTTCTACTCTGACACACATGGGGTTACCATGAGTTGGAGCTGACTCGAGGGCAACGGGTACTACGTGGTGGGCCCTCGACTCTGTGTTTATGCACTTCATCGTCCTGACAACCCTATGAGAAAGATGTGGCATTTCTCCTTTACAGATGATAACCTGAAATTCAGAGAGGCAAACGGACTTGCGGAGGGTAACAGTTAGCAGGTGGCAGAGCTGGGGCAGGACAACACTGGGTTTGACTCCAAGGTCCCTGCTCTTTCTAATAAGCTCAATTTAAGTTTATTTGGGGTGAATATTATTAATCCACTGAAATTGAAAGGTAAATCAGGACAGTGTAGCAGGCTGGTTCTGAGGCATTGCATACATCTTGGTGAAAAAGAAATCTCTCCAGGGCTCAAAACAAAGACTCAAGCTTAAAAACCTCACCTTTATATGGCATCTCCTTCAACGTTTCAGGAATATGTGTGGCTTATAAAAAAACAATCATTAGGCTACCAAAATATTCATCCTTGCGTCTGAAAACTCTGCTAGAAAAATCTTGACACGTTTCAAAAACAAAAAAAGGAAAGCCGTATTTAGTGACAGTCTAGGTAGACTTTGGGCGCTGGTGGCACAGTAGTTAAAGTGCTCAGCTGCTAACCGGAAGGTCGGTGGTTCTAATCCACCAGGTGCTCTGCGGGAGGAAGATGTGGCACTCTACGCCCTAAAGATTGTAGCCTTGGAAACCCTGTGGGGCAGTTCTACTCTGTCTTACAGGGTCGCTGTGAGTTGGGAATCGACTAGGCGGCAACAGGTTAGGTAGACTTCTCCACCTGAAAGATTAAGATAAATGCGCGCACTCTCTCTTCTTTCTTTTTAGGCCACGGGGGAATGCACAGCGACAGTGAAGAAGAAGAACACAAAGTTCATCGTCTCTACCCAAACCTGCCAGATTACTCCAGGTAACTCATACCTGCAGTGGGGGCGCCGCCAGGGAGAGAATCAACCCTTTCTGGTTTTGTTGGTATTTTTTTGGTGTGCCGGGAACAACCCAGGCCAGGCCTGCGCCCCCTGCTGGACGACGGCAGTAGCAAGACAGTCTTAGCCTCTGGGTAAGGGGAACAGGGAGGGGCCTTTGGAGCAGCAGAGTCTTGAGGTTGGGGCCAGGCTCACGCCAATCATCCCCTCAGCACTATTCCCCAACGCTCTTCTTCCTGTGACGCATTGTGTTAGGTGACTTGCCCAAAGCCAAGAAGACACAAGACCCACCCTCGATGGTGGGCAGCAGCCTACAGCGAGAAAAGCACAGGATTTGAGGTCAGACCTGGCCTGGAATCTTTCAAATTCCTTCAGCTTTCCTTTTCCTCGTCTGTAGAAGGCGGATAACAGTAATTCCCACTTCATAGGGTTTTTGTGAGGCTGAGACAGGGTGGTACGCCAGAAGGTGCAATGCCTAAAGCCATTGCTGCCGAGTGCATGCCAACTCTTAGCGACCCTACAGGACAGGTGCAGTGCCTAGCAACCATAATATTGTATTAATCATAAAAACAATAATAGCTAACATTGACTGAGGGCTTAAGATCCAGGCACTGCCTGAAGCACTTTACATGTATTAACTCATTTAATCCTCACAACAACTCCATCAAGTAGGTATTAATATCAGCCCATTTTACAGATGAGGAAACTGAGGCCCAGAACAGTTACGTTACATAATTTGCCCAAGATCCCAGAGCTAGTAAGCAGCTGGAAGAGTAGACCCACAATAAATGAAGTTCCTTAAGAATATAATTATGGAGCAACATAGCAAGAAATACAACCACTGCTAGCTCCTCCCCTCGTGTGGCAGAAGTGCCAAGTTCAGAAAAATGGGCACAGCGAGGGGATGTCAGTCGCAAAAGCCTTCCTGCAATTGGCCGTCTGTGTGGTCGTAGAAGCCCTGGCGATGTAGTCGTTAAGAGCTCAGCTGCTAACCAGAAGGTTGGCAGTTCAAATCCACCAGCCACTCCTTGGAAATCCTATGAGGCAGTTTTACTCTGTCCTATAGAGTCACTATGAGTTGGAACTGACTCAATGGCCCCTGACAACAAGGTAGAGTTTTAGTACATGACGACTGTGAAATAGCATCTTCAGGCCTCACAATTGAACATCACCATCATGGCAGTTGGATACAGTCTTTGTCATCCGTATGCAACCCACAAAAACTCATATCCCCTGAGGTTCCATTCCTGCAAGAAGTTGTATTCAGTGCAAAACAGTCCAAAATGGAAAAGAAATCACAAGTAATTGAAATCTCTATTTTAATTTTTTAAAATCTCCAAAATTATTGCCTTATATTGGAAAATTATTCTGTCACCTCCCCCCCAAAAAAAACAGCGTTCATATCTTTCTCCACCTCTCTCAGCTTCAAAGCCTTCTACTCAGCAAAGGCGCCTCCATCCCTTTTCTTACCCTATTCATCTTCTAAATAAAAGCTTCTAGATAAAAGAGAATTTTCGTATCTTTCCAGTGTAATTCCCCTCCAGATTTTTAACTCTGTCCATTATCCTAAGTCAACATGACTTTCTTAAAAAGGAAAAGGAACAAAGCTATGCATATTTACCCAGTAAATTTTTTTTCTTGGCATGCACATGAGGTCAGCACAGGGCTGTGGGCCCCTGGCTGTGAAAGCTGAGGACTCAGGTGGGGAATCATACATACCACTGACTCTTTCTGTGGCATTGGCCTCCATTGGCCAGTGTGTTGGGGAATATTTGTTGTCAACATTACCTGGTAATTTAATACAAACTTCTGTTTCATATTTTACATTGTCTTAGTAAAAATCCTTCATTGTCTCCCCATTCTTAGAGCAGACCATTCTTAATTCACTTCACAGGGTCTGTGAATACCCTGAAATTATGTGGGAAATGCTCTGAGTATGTATATTGTCTTGGGAACCTACCGCTGCTGTAACAGAAGTACCGCAAGCGGATAATAGCTTTAACAAACAGAGGTTTATTTCTCACTGTTTAGGAGGCTGCGAGTCCAACTTCAGGCTCTGGCTCTAGGGAAAGGTTCTCTCTCTCTTTGTCGGCCCTGGTGCTTGTCTCCTTGTCTCCTTGGTGACCTTCATGTACTACGGCATCCATCTTCCCTCATCTTCACTTTTTAGCTGCTTGCTTGATTTGCTCTTTTATATCTCAAAAGAGATTGATTTAAAACACACCCTACACTAATATTTCCTCATTAACATAACAAAGAAACCCCATTCCCAAATGGGATTATAACCAAAGGTAGAGCACAGGACTTACAACACATACTTTTGGGGGACACAGTTCAGTTCATGACATGCATTTTGCTGAGGAGGGGCCCATGGCTTTTGTCAGATTCGCGGGAGAGTTCATGACGCTTTGGGTATAGTTAACAGCCCCTGGCCTCGAGGGTGAGGTTCAGGCTCGAAAGCAAGAAAGTTTGAGGCCTGAGCTGTCTCTCCCTACCCTTCAGGCCTCGAATTACCCGTCCCCACCTCACACTTCTTCCTCAGGTAACATGTGGCTCATACGTAGTTCCTTGTAGACACATATCCCACACCTCTGCACCTTGATTCCTCCTGTTTTCTCGGGGAGCCTTCCATTTCTTCTCCCCACACCTTCGTACCTTTTTTGCCTGCTTGGCCGCTGTTCATTCTTAGCTCAGGCATCTTCTCAGGAAAAGTGTCTCTGATCTCGCTCTCTGCTCCTGCCTTTGCAAGCTCTTACTGAATTATCTTGAAATGACCTCTCTCCAGGCTCTACTTGTCTGGAATCCCCTACAGGACAGTGACCTTCACTAATGCATTACTATGTCCCCGCGGCCTCGCTCAGCACCTGGTGTCTTGTCGGTGCAAAGTACACACTGTTGAATTGAAAGGATGCGAAATATATTCAAAGGGGCTTTAAGTAACACTAAAAAAATAAATAATAATATTCTGTAGTGTTTTATTTTTTTCCTAAGTGGATAAATTCATGTATTACTTAGATAATTAAAAATGATTTTATAAATTAAAATAACACTGTATGAAAGATATTCCTAAGAGAATAATGGAGTTCCTGGGTGGTGCAAACGTTTAAGCACTTCACTACTAGCCGAAAGGGGGACGGTTCAAACCCACCCAGAGGCACTACAGAAGACAGGCCTGGCGATCTGCTTCTGAAAGGTCACAACCTTGAAAACCCTACGGAGCAGTTCTACTCTGCGCTCAGAGTCACCACGAGTCAGAATCCACTTGATGGCAACTGACAACAGCAACGAATGAATGCTGCTCTTTTCCCTCTGACGAAAATCCCTCTGGTGGAGTCCCTGGGTGGCGCCAACGCTGAAGAGCTCAGCTAGGAACCAAAGGGTTAGCCGTTCAAACCCACCTAGAGGCATCTCAGAAGAAAGGCCCGGTGATCTGCTTCCAAAAGATCACAGCCTTGAAAACCCTAGGGAGCACAGCTCTACTCTGCACACATGGGGGTGCCATGAGCCAAAATCCACTTGAGGGCAACTGGTTTGTTGTTTTGTTTTTGAAACCCTCTGACTGAAAAGCAGCCTGATGTGCTCTTCTGTTTTCCTAATTGCACGCTGCAGTCATTGGAGAGTTTGTTTCTCAGGGCCTTACTAAAGTATCTTATTTGTTAAGGGCCATGTATCTGAGTGCGGGATGATAAAGACTGGTTTTAGCCTTTAACCTGGCCTTCCGGCCTGCGCTTTGTTAAGCCGAGGGCCCTGTGATGACAGAAGAATACAATTGCCTCGGGTGTGATCACCCGATAGCGACAGACAGCCCCGACCTGCAGCCTGTTCTGCAGCACGCCATTGAGTACTTGAACAACCGCAGTGAGCGCCGCTACCTCTTCGCTGTTCACCGAGTGAAGAAGGCCCACAGACAGGTGTGTCCCCAAGCTTTCCTTCCCACGCTACCGCGGAAGTTTGCTAAATCTTTATGTCCAGGGCCTCATTAACTCAAACAAACCATTTGACTCTATTACACCGCTGGCGGTGAGGAGGAGCCCTGGTGGCGCAGTGGTTAAGAGCTCAGCTGCTGACCAAAAGTTCTGCAGTTCGAATCCACCGGGCCCTTCTTGGAAACCCTATGGAGCAGTTCTACTCTGTCCTATAGGGTGGCTATGAGTCGGAATCGACTCGACGGCAGTGGGTTGGGGTTTTGTTGGGTGGTGAGGAACTTTTCCGTGTTTTCATCTGACTGGCCCAGGAAACAAAGGGCTTTCTATTTCATCAGAGTGATTAGGAGACTGAAGTATGTAAAGGGGAAAAGAAGGCTAATCTGACCACTTGCTTTGAGGTTTGATCTGAAAGAATGGGTACTAAGCATTACATGTTTTTTCTAGAGACAATGAAGTGGAAAAGTCATTCTGGCCTTAAGATTTTAAGAAAACCGTATCATCACCTAGCTATCAGGGGTTAAACATAGCTCCAGAATGTTCAGGCGTATCGAAAAAGGTTGGCAGGGCTTTCTGGGTATCCTCGAATTTATAGTTTCTGTATCATCAAACAAGGAGTCCTTGGGCAGTGCAAATGGTTAAATGCCCCACTACTAGCCGAGTAGTAGGTTAGTGGTTCAAACCCATCCAGAGGTGCCTCAGAAGACAGGCCTGGCTATCTGCTTTTGAAAGGTCACAGCCTTGACAAACCCCACGGAGTGCAGTTCTACTCCGCAGACACAGAGTTGCCATGAGAATATTGTCAGACAGAAGTGTAAATGCCTGTAAATCTGGTCTTTTCATTGCTCCATTCACCAAGTCCTCACTGAGAGTTGACTGTGTCCTTTGTATTTCAGCCTCGTAATTTTGAGTGATTTGCTTTGGTTTGTAACGTTCCCTGCATTTAAGAGACCTTCCAACTTGCTCTCATTCGAGATGCGTGTTCAACTCAATTAGGTCCGTATATCACTCCCTGGTGGGCCTAGTCCCGTGTAAAGCAGAAAAAATCTCACTACCAGGCAATCTGGAAGCCAAAGGACACACCAGTGAAGCCCACTCCAATTCCAGTTTCTTTAATCCGTCCAGAAAAGCAGTATTACTATTCCATAAAATTCAGTAGAACATATTCTCTCTACAGCCTGACAGAGGAAAAATTGCTAGGTCTCACTTCAGGAAATCCGGTAACTCCATCTATAGAGTTCTTCTCATTTTCAGATGTGTGGGTGTGTGTGGTGTGTGTGTTTGTGTACTGCAGGCTGTAAGAGTCTCAAAGTGCTCAATACGTATCCGGTAATGACATTTTTTTTTTTTTTT
>NW_004444028.1:4308733-4339050 GCF_000243295.1 Trichechus manatus latirostris | reverse complement strand
TCCTTTGGACTAATCTTTTCCTTGTATCCTATTCTCTTCATTCTCCCTTGCTCCCAAAGGGATGAGACCAGTGGAGTATCTTAGATGGCCACTCATCTGGTAATGACTTTTGCCTAGTAATAATAATAATATCAAAAAAAAAAAAAAAACCCATTGAGCACTTATTACATGCCAGTCAGTGTTCTAAACTCCTCATAACATGGTTATTTGTATCTCACTGTGAGTCATGTTTAAACTGCCCTTTAAATACTCAATCCAAAAATTGTTTCAGGTGGTAGCTGGATGGAACTATGAAATTACCTACTCAGTTGTGCAAACTAATTGTTCCAAGGAGAATTTTCCATTCTTAACTCCTGACTGCAAATCCCTTTTGAATGGTGTAAGTATGCAATAATCTAATTATAAAGTTCCTAGTATTTTGCTTAGGTATTTACAGGTGTGGGTGGTGCAAACAGTTAGCAATTGACTACTTTAAATATAAAGGCTAGCGGTTCAAAGCCACTCAGCAGCACCACAGAAGAAAGGCCTGGTGATCTGTTTACATAAAGATTACAGCCTAGAAAACCCTTTTCTCTTCTGTCAAGAACTTGCTGTGCCTTTCTATTAGTCGAGTTTTATTTTATATTTCTAACCGTCTGTAATTTTCTTTATATACCCAGCACATTTATCACTAAAGTTATTCCTAGTTTTTTGTTTTGTTTGGTTGTTTTCGTTATTACTATTAGGAATTAAATCTCTTCCTTTCTGTTTTTTTTTTTTTTTTTTGTTGTTGTTGTTAATATTACTACTATTAAATAAAAACCAAAACCAAAAAACAAAACCCATTGTCATCGAGTCGATTCCAACACATAGTGACCCTACAGGACAGAGTAGAACTGCCCCATAGGGTTTCCAAGGAGTGGCTGGTAGATTCGAACTGCCGACCTTTTGGTTAGCAGCCAAACATTTAATCACTGCACCACCAGTGCTCCATTAAATAAAAATCTATCATTTTTTATTTAAAAAAAAAAAAAACTTTGCTGTCGAGTCAATTCCGACTCATAGCGACCCTATAGGACAGAGAAGAACTGCCCCTTAGGGTTTCTGAGGAGCACCTGGTGGATTCGAACTGCTGACCTTTTGGTTAGCAGCCAAATGCTTAACCACTGCACCACCAGGGCTCCATCCTTTTTTTATACTTACCTTATATCCAGCAACAACAGTGAACTCACTGATCAATTCTCACAGGTTTCTATTGATTCTCTTTGTCTTCCTAGGTATCTAATATCTCATGAAAAGGAAACTTTCATCTATTGTTTTCCAAGGCTTGCTTTTTCATTATATGCCGCATTTAACTGACTCAAATTTCCAGAGATATTTTTTGAAAGAACAGTTTTTGCAAGAATTTGTGTCTTGTTCCTAACTTTGTTGGGGAGCCTCTAGAATTTTGTTATTCTGGGTAATATTTGCCGTGGGTTCCAGATAGACATTCCTTATCATATTACGGAAGCATTCTTGCCCTCTTGCTCTTTAAGGAGTTCGGTTATTTTGCTTTGTTTTGTTTTAATAAGCAAATTCTTTAAAACATATACTGAAATATCATATATTTGATTAGTATGGTGTTTTGACAACTTTCCTAATAGTAATCTTTAGATTCTGAGATTGAACCCTATTTGTTAAGTATTGATTATTCTTTAAAAATGCATTTGGATTCTATTCGTAGTTTATTTAAAAATTCTGCATCTACATTTATAAGTCAAAGTGGTCTACAGTCTTCTGGACCCTACCTTCTCCAATTTTGGTACCAGGTTGTAATTTTATAGAATGAGTTGGTAGCTTGCCATTCTTTTCAATATTCAGAACCAATTTGTTATATAGCAAGGAAATGGTATATTTCTTTAATTTTAAAAATAACTTACTTATGATACTGCTTAGGCTGATTGGAGGTGAGGTGTGAGGTGGAAGTTCAGAGTGATGACAGCTTTCTCTTCTTCTTCTTCGGCCGTTGTTCCATTCAAGATTTTTGTTATTGTTGTCCTTAAGTCAGTGTTGGTCATTTATAGTTTTCCGGAAAAGTATCCATTTCTTTGATATTTTCAACTAGATCCACTTGTTCATAATATTCTCTTATATTCTTATACTTCTGTGTCTTTTGTTGTATTACCTTTCTTTTGTATTTGGTTTTTTCTCCTTATCCCAAAAATGATCATTTGGATTTATTGACTAATGCAAGTGCTTTCTATTTTCTAATCTTTAGTTTAGCTTTTACCTTGACTGTTGACTCCTTCTTGTTTTGTGTAAGGCTGTTTATTATTCTTTTCTTTCTAACTTATTGAGGTAAACACCGAGGTGTTGTTTTGTCTGTTTTCTCTCGTTTTAAACTATGAAAGCAAACAACGCCACAGATGAATGCCCAATGCTGCTCTGGCGATGTTTTGAGAAATTCTCATTTTTGTTTTCCTTTTTTCCTTTATCCAAGGAAGACTCCAACTAATTAGGGAGGTATGCTTATATTCCCAAGGAGTTCTGGTTACACGAATGGTTAAGCTCTCGGCTGCTAACTGAAATGTCGGCAGTTTGAACCCACCAGCCGCTCTTCGAGAGGAAGACGTGGCCGTCTGCTTCCCCAAAGATTACAGCCTTGGAAACCCTCTGGGGCGTTCTGCTCCGTCTTATAACATCACTGTGAGTTGCAATCAACTCAACGGCGATGGGTTTGATGCAATTAGAAAGCTATTTAAACAAATATTCTTTATTATTAAAGTCTCCTCTGACCTTATTTATTTTTTATCCATTTGGCCTGTCTTAGATTTATAGAAAGTTTTCCCACCACAAAGTATTTCCACCCATGTTGTATGTCTAATTTTATGTCTCTTGATTCCATACCGTATAGACTGTACCTTTAAAAACGTAAAGTTATATATATATATATTTTTTTTTTTACCACTTTTACAGTTTTTTGGTTACCTTGAATTTTACTTTATCCAACATTAATGGTCTAGTTTCTTTTTTTTTTTTTGGTTCATATTCCCCTGATATAGCTTTGCTCATCTTTTATTGTTAAGCTTTCTTTGTATTTTTATTATGTGTTTCCTGAAGCTGCGATAAATTCATTTTGGTTTTAATTTAATTCTGAAAGGCTTTGCCTGACTATGAGACAATTTTACCCATTGACTTACATGGTAATTATTTCTATTCTGGGTATTCTTGTCATTTCATATCATGCCTCTGGGTGTTACTGTATGTGTTTCTCTTGTTATTAATGTTATTACCTCATGGTTTCTCATTCTCTCTGTTGCAGTTAGACTGTGTTTTGTTTCTTTTTTCTCCTATGCAATGATTTGGGAAGCTGATGTCTGATGTTTAATTGTACTAGCTGTTTAGTTTAAAGCTTCTCAAGAGCGTTTTAAAATTATGCACTTACATACTTTTCAAAAACCAGGATTCCGGTGAATGTAGAGGCACTGCATACGTGGATCCTCAGCTAAGAATTGCTTCCTTCACACAGAACTGTGACCTTTACCCAGGTATGGGGCAACACAGGCTGGGGCTCCAGTAGTGGAAGGTTGGTCCCAGACAGCTGGCTGGCTCTTTTCAGATGAACCGTGTTTTGCCTCCCACGGTACGCCACAGAGTCTATGTAACTCATGGAGCTTGCAGAGGACATGTCCTCTGAGGCTGCTCTGCAAGTGACCAGAAGGGACTGTGGCAACAGAGGGAAAATGTACTTCCTCTGGGCAAAGCTGGCCTCTAGTACAATGCCAGCTGATCATCCCTGTGCACAAGATGTGCCTCAGTCAGGTGGAATCAGTTGGGGAGGACTGTATCTCATTTGGAACTGTTCCCGAATAAAATCCTTCCCATTAAAGATGTCTTTTCTGCATGTGATAATGGGGAGGAAGGGAGATAGTGTGAGTATGGCCAAGTCAGTATTTCTTTTAACAAGAGTTGGCTTATCACGAAAAATAAAAAAGAGCTGGCTTATCTCATACCTGAAAGTCATTTGTGTACATTGGGCAATGAGAAGCATTTTTGATGCTGGCTGCTCATCAGGGCCGTAGGACTTTGAATGTTCCCCGTTAGAGAGTCAGTCTTTTAAGTTAGACATTGCTCTTGACACAATTTCTACCAAAAATGCAAAAACTCAGAAGTGTTGCATGCCTGAGTCACTGACAGCTTTTCCTAAACACACTGGGCTCTGAGGAGGGGAGTGGAAGCAGGAAGGTGAAGGCCAGATAGACCACCTTCTCCCACTCACAGCTGGCCCTTCTGGTTGCCACTTAACCCTCTAAAAACATGGAAGCTGTGGCGTGTCCAGGAGAGGTGCTAGGCTAGGCTGCCCTTTCCGTGCACACACTGACTTAAAATCGGATTCTTTCAGCAGAGGAATTTGTACCGCCACCTACCAAGATTTGCCCTGGCTGCCCCATGGAGATAGCTGTCGACAGCCCGGAGCTGAAGGAGGCTTTAAATCATTCCATTGCAAAGCTTAATGCAGAGAATAACGAACCTTTCTATTTCAAGATCGACAGTGTGAAAAACGCAACAGTACAGGTCTGTAAATTACACCACACAGTAGTGATGCTACAGCCTGTGAGCAATCGCTAACTAACGTTGCTGCTAGTCTTGGCTCCAGACTGGAAGACAGCAAACCTGGTGAATGGGATTGGGTCGATCTGAACCCAAGTCCCAACCTCACTGCATGCTTGATATGTGATCTTAGACAAAAAAAAAAAAAAAAAAACCAAACCCGTTGCCATCGAGTCTATTCCAACTCATAGCCACCCTATAGGACAGAGTAGAACTGCCCCATAGAGTTTCCAAGGGGTGCCTGGTGGATTCAGAATGCCGACCTTTTGGTTAGCAGCTGTAGCTCTTAACCACTACACCACCAGGGTTTCCAATCTTAGACAAGTCACTTAAAATATTCTCTCAATTTTCTATCTGTACAGGATCAAGTAAGAAATGTGTGTAAAATCACTTTTCAAACTCTAAAATGCTATATAAATACTATTATGCAACTATTACATAATTAATAAAATTCAGGGTTAGGAAAAGCAAGACTTAGCCTATGCCTTTCTAGACTTATCTTTTATTATAAAATCACCTAGTGCCTTGGGCTCAGCCACATCAGTTAGTCTACCATTGTCCAGACTCTCTCCATATCACCTTATCCCCATGTCATTTTCCCACTATCTCCTCTGCCTGGGTGTCTTTCCCTCCTATGAATGTTCTTGCAAGTTCAGGGGTCCCCAAGACCACCCTCAGGCTTAATAATTTGCTAGAAGTACAGAACAAACTGAAAGCTATTATACTCACGGTTATAGTTTATTACAACAAAAGGATGCAGGTTAAATTCAAAGGCGCATGGATCCAGGAGAGTTCCACTCATGGAGCTTCTGGTTGTCCTCCATTAAAGATTTAAAATGATATTGCATTGCTTTTTTAATGTGCATATCTTTGGTTATTAATGTAATTAGACATTTTTTCAAGCTTATTGACCATTTTAACTCCTTCTCTAAAATCTCTATTCATGTCCTTTGTCCATTTTTTTTATAATTTCATTTTCTGTTCCTGTTGTTGAGAATATGCATAGCAGAACATACATCAATTCAACAATTTTTACATGTACAATTCAGTCACGTTGATTACATTCTTCATGTTATTGCAACCATTCTCTCCTTCCTTTTCCAAATTGTTCCTCCCCCATTGATATAAACTCACTGCCCCCTAACTCTCCTATCTAATTTTGAGTTGCTGTTGTCAATTTGATTCTATATAGATAGCTCTTAAAAGAGCCCAATGCTCAAGGCAGATATTCTTTACTAGTTAAAGTTAACTATTGTTTGAGTTTAAGAAGACTTCAAGGGATATTTTTGGTTTAAAGTTTAAAGATTATCTCAGGGCAATAGTTTTGGGGGTTCATCCAACCTTCATGGCTCCCGAAAGTCTGCCTATTTTTTTTTATTGTGGTATTGGATTTTATATGCATAAGCATACTGGCCCTCCATCATGTTTTGCCCCAGGTTGTCTTTTGCCTTTTTACTTTATTCATCATGAGTTTTGAGAATCAGTTTTCATCTTTGTATAATCAAAATTTTCCCTTCCTTCCTTTGCTTTTCACCTAAGAAAGGCCTTCCTCATCCTGAGAGCTGATGAGTATTTATTTACATATCGCTAGTTTATTTTGTTAATTTAAATTTTTTTAAATCCATTCAGAATTTATATTGCTATATGATATTCTCTACTTTAAAACTAAAATTTGGGCAGGATGAGTTGAGTTTAAGCAGGAAGACTTCTAGTAAGAATGATACTTGATAATGATGATGAGGCGGGTGTCATCTTGAGGTCCTTGAATGGAAGGTATTACTAGGTTTATTTCATTTCTCTCTTTGGGACCCTGGGTAGAATTGAGCCTTTAGCTGTGGTTGTGTCATATATTGTCAACTTTCTTAGACAAAATTATATTGATCAACTTTAATGTCAGAAAGAAAGATTGGATTAAGGTGCTCTCTGAAATGAGCAAGAGAATTTATGATCACCAAAGCATACCCTTTAAAAATCTCTTTGGAACCTTCCGCCCCAACTTCCACACACACCTAGATTTTTAAAAGTCATTTATTAAATCCTTCTTAAAATTTTAACTGTACTTACCATCCAGCAAAACAGTGCCAGAGAAGGTAGAAGAGGAATTTACTTTTTCTTGTGACTTTTTTTCTCCCCACCCTCCTCCTAACACGACTTTCTCCGTCCTCTCAACAACATAGAGATAGGGAAGAATGTGTGGTTTCCTTTATGGGATAACACCATTACCCCAACTTCCCTTTTTCAATAATGGCCATCCATACAAGCCGGTAAATATAGATCTCATGCATTCTTTTTAATAAATAGCTGCATAACACCTCCCCCCCACACACACATAAAAATGTAAATCCTAGAACTAAGTGTTGAATAATTTGGTTGAGAAACTGAGCCCCAAGGTTAATGAAAGATAACAATGTGTAATGATTACAACTGTTGCTAGAGATTAAAATAATTTCTTAATATTAAAAAAAAATTAAGAGAAGCAAGCTAGAAAACACAAATGATTATCCTAATCACTTTATTTCCTCCATATAATTTCTACCATGATACAAAACCAATATTTCTCTGAAAGATTTGGCAGGACAAGGCATGTTTAAAGTAAATGCTTATTACATTTTTCTTCCTACGAGACTTAGAGTCCATTACAACTGCAGCCCCTGAATTACTAGTGAATTTTGCAGCTGTTGAACAAGAAAACTCGGGAAAAAATTAAAATTATAGCCTTCTTTTCTTCTCTTCTTCTTAATATTATCACATTTAGGAAATAAATTGAGACCCATCAACGGCCAAATAGTTTAAACATGTATACAACCTGAAAGTTTTGTTGTCAAATATTGATAGTTTTCACATGTAACTTTCATGTGGTCAGTGTATAAATAAAAATTTCAAGATTCCTCCTTAAAAATCCTTAGAGTAAAAATATGTCACTTATTACACAAATTATTAAGCACCTACTTTGTGCTAATTAATTTTCCAGGTGGTGGCTGGAAGGAAATTTTCTATTGCTTTCATAGCCAGAGAAACCAATTGTTTCAAGGAAAAAAATGAAGAACTGACCAGTACTTGTGAGATCAAGGAAGTTGGAGTGAGTAGTAATGAGACTGTCTACTTATTCCCTGGAAATCTATTTGATTTTTAAAGAGTCATTTGTTCAAGCATCTCATGAATAACAGTTTTCTCTTTTGCTTTCCATTTTCACGGATAGAAAGCTCTAGAATGTGATGCAGATGTTCTTGAGGTACCTTGGGAGAAAAAAATTTACCCTACTGTCAACTGTCGACCGCTGGTAATGGTATGATGTCTATTACAGTCTGCTGGGGGTTAGTTTTGCTCATTCTGAAAAGCCATATTTTGAGGTTGAAAATGAAGCTTTTGTGAAATGAATTGGGGGCAACTATCTTTTTAGAATGGGAAGAAATCTCATATTTCTGTGCTGGCTTCTCTTTCATATGGCTAAAAGAGTGCAACAGTCCTCTTAATCCTCCCTCACAAACTGACATGTCCGGTTGAGGCTTCCGTAGGCTCTTGATTCTGTGACGTGTGGTCCTCTCTGTAGGGTGCTAACACACGAACGAGCTCCTTCCTTCTGCTCACATCCCAGGAGCTTGTGAAAATGCAGAATCTCAGACCTCACAGGGGACTGACCAGTTGCCGGGGAGTCAACTCTAACTCATGGTGACCCCATGTGTGTCAGAGTAGAACTGCGCTCCATAGGGTTTTTAATGGCCTGATATTTCAGCAGTAGATTGCTAGGCCTTTCTTCCAGGGTGCCTCTGGGTGGACTCGAACCTCCAACCTTTCAGTTGGCAGAGGAGTCATTAAAAGTTTACACCACCTAGGGAATCCTACACCACACCTACTGAATCAGAATCTGCACTTTAACGTTTGAGAAGCATTAGTTTACATGATGATTTTTAAATTCTTAAAAGAACCTTGGGAGGTAAGTAATCCTTTCCCCTTTGTCAAGGCTGAGAAAACATGAGAGGCTAAAAATTAGAACGACTCTGAGATTCCAGAGTGAACAATAATATTATCAAATCCTTCCTCTGTACCTGTCCTTTCACACACATTTTCCATTAGTCCTCATTATAACCTTTTGAGATGGGTGCTGTTAGAATTTCTAATTTACACATGGCAATAGTGAAGCTCAAGTAATTTGCCCAAGGTCACACAGCCAATATAAGTAATGGTGCTCGATGCAAATCTAGGTCAAATCAGAGCCCATCCTCTTTACCATGATGTTGACAACTAGTGGACTCTGGCTTGTTTGACTCCAAACCAAACCAAACCAAACCAAACCAGTTGCCATCAAGTCGATTCTGACTCATAGTGACCCTATAGGACAGAGTAGAACTGCCCCATAGGGTTTCCAAGGAGTGGCTGGTGGATTCCAACTGCCAGCCTTTTGGTTAGCAGACATAGCTCTTAACCACTGCGCCACCAGGGCTCCTGTTTGACTCCAGAGCACATGGCTTTTCCACCACTGATCACTGCTCCAAGCATCATTCTCGAAGGTAGTGCAAATATAGGTAGAAACAACCCACAATTCCACATCCTTCAATGCAAGTTACTTTTTCTCCCTTTTTTCCTATCTTAGGTTTTTGCCATGTGTAGATATGAATACAGTCTAGCAGAAACACTGTCCAAAGGCTACATTTCAAGCTTGTGAATACATTCTAATGTATTTAAGCCCAACCAACTGATTATGGATATAGACTCCCTGTATATTCAGTTTGTAAAGCTTCTTAGGGCCTTTTAGGATAAAAGCAGTAATTATGTTCATAGATATAGTGTTAATTAAGAAATAGTGTGCAATGGACTTACAAAATCACAGGCTGTTAAAACTGAGAAGATACCCTAGAGGTTTTGTAGTTCAACCATCTGTTTTTTCCAGATGAAGAAAAAAACTCTCTAGGTTATTTTAGAGTATTATTAAGAGCAATAATCAATGTCTGCAAATTTTTAAAAATTAATCAAAAGAGGAAAGAATCTGGGATATAATCTAATATTAAACACTGGCAAAGACCTGCCCCATTGCAAACCAAGATAACGTTGCCAGGTCTCAGTCCCTTCCCTCTTCATTGATAGTGTGGTTTTCGCTGTAATGCATTCGTCTTAATATTTCCTGTTAGGAGTCATTGAGGAAAAGGCCTCCAGGTTTTTCACCTTTCCGATCAGTATCATGGAAAAACGCGGAAACAGGAGAAGTAACAACTGTAAGTCCACCCCACACTTCCATGGTACCTGTACAAGATGAAGAGCGGGATCCAGGAAAAGAACAAGGACCCATTGGTGGGCATGGCAGGGGCCATGGAGAGCAACCAAAACCTGGCACTGTCCATGGCCATAAACATAAGCATGACCAAGGCCATTGGCACCAAAGGGAACATGGCCTTGGCCATGGACACCAACAGGAACTTGACTATGGTCTTGCGCACCAAAGGGGACATGGTCTTGGCCGTGGACATCAAAGGGGACGTGGCCTAGCCCATGGACATAAACATGAGCCTGGACATGGCCATGGAAAATATAAAAATAAAGGCAAAAACAATGGAAAGCACAATGGTTGGAAAACAGAGCATTTGGCGAGCTCTTCTGAAGATAGTACCCCACCTTCTGCGCAGGCACAAGAGAAGACAGAAAGGCCTACACCCATCCCTTCCCTAGACCAGCCAGGCAGAGCAGTTACCTTTTCTGACTTACGGGACTCAGATCTCATTGCAACTGGGATGCCTAATACACAACCACCTCCCACAGAGAATGATGATGACTGGATCCCTGACATCCAAATAGAACCAAATAGACTTTCATTTAACCTGATATCTGATTTTCCAGAAACAACCTCCCCCAAGTGTCCCGGACGCCCCTGGAAGCCAGTTAATGGGATGAATCCAATCGCGGAAATGAAAGAATTTCATGATTTTGATCTCTCTGATGTTCTTTATTAATTTATGCAGCCCTGAGCATTTCCTTAGCCCTTTATCAGCCCTTCTCCCCATTATCCAAACACAAATATCCTGATATAATGCACCAAAGCCCATGAAACTTCACAACAGCCCAGAGAGAAGTGGCGAGACTCCCAGTTGGCAAGCTGTCAGTCTCTATGGACTCCATAAAACTGTGTGCAGAATCCCAAATCCATCCTGAGTCCTCCTCACAAGTTTTCTAAGCTAGCACAGAAGAGGGATAAACTAATTTGCCTCATGGCCTACTGCTGCTATGTGCTTTTCCGATAGCAAATGTGTACCTTAAAACCAACATCATCCGTTTTCATAGAAAGGTTCTTTACGTTCCAAGTAAATGGTGGCACCTGGTCCCTGAACACATGTAACCATCACAGGCATCAAATGCCTGAATGCTGAGCTTCTTCATGGGGGAAAATAATACAAAGCTTCAGAGGTCAAAGAAGGATAATAAGAAAGACAGACAAGAGGGAAGGAAGGGGGAAGTAAATTAATTAACTTTCTGTTTCCAAAATGGGATAGGGTTCTTACAGAGTTACTCCCATTGGGCAAAGCTGCTCTGATATTTCCTTTTCTGGGTGTTTCTCATAAGTCAGTTAAGTTCTGTTTACTCGTTAACTACTCTGCAACAGGGCTTTCCAGTAGGAACATTCAATTTGTTTATTTGTTAGCAAGGCCAGGTTGGGTAATCCTTAGATTTCAGAAGCTCTGAGATGAGTGCTGAGGATGGAAAGTAGAGGAAGTAGTACAGAGACATATTTGCTAAGCAACTTTTTTTTTTAAATTGACAAGAAAATATCATGGGATGGGACGCAAACCTTGTTCAGAAATTTTGTAAGAAAATTCCTCTCTAGCCTCGCTTTATCCTTGAGTTGCCTTTTTGCTACCATGTTGCAGACCATTGACTTTTGCAAAAGGGATTAATACGATTTGCTTTTCATTGTGTTATGGTGCAAGAAAGGCATGCATTTTATAACCTCGCTGTTCTTGTGCCTGGAGAAACAAGAAGTGGCTTTAAACAGCTGCATTCGCCTTTGGCTGTGTGTGTCACTGCTACTTCAATTTATTTTATGCATTTAAGCTTCCGAGTTTTTATTTCATTTCAAATATTATCTGTACTTTTAAATAAAGAAGCAGTGATGGCAGGAAAAAGTCTCGCCTCGTCAACCGGTTGCTTCTCTGTCTTTATTGAACGACGGTATCAGATTAATGGAGCTTTACTGTACTTACAGAGGCACCTAAGGCCCTGCGAGTACAAGGGCCGACCCCCGAAGGCAGGGGCAGAGCCAGCACCCAAGAGTGAGGTCTCTTGACCCGGTGGCAGAAGCTTCATGCCTGGCACCACAGCGCCAACAGCCTCTGACAGCAGCCCTGAGTAGAAGGACAAGAAGATGGGATAAGGAATTTAAATAGAGAAGAATGCCATCTTATCCTTCTGTTCCTGGGTGAAATAAAGTTCCGTTTTGATGTTCTCACTCCTGGTTAATTCACAGTGGTCTCCTCCTTTCAGCCATGTCCATCCTGCAGCAAATTCAAGCTGCCCAGAGAGCCGGCGCCCCAGCTCTGTCACAGGGCTCATAGCCCAAGTCTGGGCCTCTCCAGCCAAAGCAGGAACCCTATAACGGGGTTTTCCTACCGCCAAGATCTCATCACAGGCGCTAAATCAAGACTTACCTGTCGCCGTTGAGTTGAGTTTGACTCATGGTGACCCCACATGTTGCAGAGTAGAACAGCGCCATAGAGTTTTCTTGGCTGTCATCTTTACGGAAGCAGATCGCCAGGACTTTCTCCCACAGCCCCACTGGGAGGGTTCGAACCACCAACCTTTAGGTTAGCAGAAGATCAAACAAATAGCTCGTGCCACCCAAACCCAACCCAACCCACTGCTGTCTAGTTGATTCTGACGCATAGCAGCCCTGTATATAGGACAGAGTAGAACTTCTCCATAGAGTTTCCAAGGATCAACTGGTGGATTTGAACTGCTGACCTTTTGGTTAGCAGCTGAACTCTTAATCACTGAGCCACCAGGACTCTTGTGCTACCCAGGGACCTTCTAAATTAAGGGTTAAAAAAAAAAAACCTATTGCATTGAGTCAGGTCCAACTCAGAGACTTTACAAGACAGAATAGAACTGCCCCTTAGGGAACTAACTGCCACATCTTTCTCCTGCTGGTGGGTTCAAACCTCTGACTTTCAGTTAGCTGCTGAGTGCTTAACCACAGTGCCACCAGGACTCTTCTAAATCGAGGGTTAGTGGACCATATTTCTACCAGCAACCTAAGCACTCTCTCTGTGCCTTCTCTTCTTCCCTTTTTATCCTCATTCTCAGCCCAAAGCTATGAGTAATTTGGCTTATTTTATTATTGCTTTTTATAATCCAGACAGATTACAAAAAAAGAAAGAAAAAAAAAAAAAGGCTGCTTTGTTCATATGACGTCTACCAACTTCTCATTATCAGAAAATATCTAACCTCAAAAGAGTTTAAAGAAAATTGGAAATGGTATTTCTGATCTGGGTACAAGGAGAAAAATAGAAAACCTATAGGATAAAAAATGATAGAGTCTTCAACATTTCTGTAATAAAAACACTTATTGAATGTCTAATACAGCCATTTAGTGTGCTAGAATGTTAATTTTAGGTGTGTAACCGAATCTTCTTCATACCACTCGGAGGCCCCCCGATCGTCTTTCTTGTGCAATGAAGAAACAGTGAGTCACAATGTCCTACCCAGGTCACACAGTTAATAAGTGACAGAGCTGGCATTCAAACTCATCCCTTTTGAACTCCACTACACCAGGTCATCCTGAGGCTTTTATTATCGATATTACTGTTAGAAAAAAAACACACCAAGATAAGTTCTGATTTTGAGATCATCATGATCTCAATCCAAAAGTCCTTATTAGGTATCTAACTGTGGCTGATGCTGGTCTGACTACTGTTCCGTGTAAACTATAACTGAGTCAAGCAGCGGGCTTTGACTGGTGTCTTGGTCATCTAGTGCTGCTCCAACAGAAATACCACAAGTGGATGGCTTTACAAAGAGAAATTTGTTCTCTCACGGTCCACTAGGCTACAAGTCCAAATTCAGGGCATCAGCTCCAGGGGAACGCTTTCTCTGTTGGCTCTGGAGGAAGGTCTGTGTCATAAATCTTCCTTTGGTCTGGGAGCTTCTCTGCGCAGGAACCTCAGCTCCAAAGGACGCGCTCTGCTCCCAGCACTGCTTTCTTGGTGGTATGAGGTTCCCATGTGTCTCTGCTCGCTTCTCTCTTTTATATCTCAAAAGAGATTGCATTAAGACACTAATCTTGTCAACCTCATCAGTATAACTTCATCACAGTGATAGAATTTATAACACATGAGGAGATCATATATAATCTCTTCATAGTGGTAGAGATTACAGCGCATAAGGAAATCACATCAGATAACACAATCATACAATACTGGGAATCATGACCTAGCCAAGCTGCTACTCACATTTTTTGGGGGACACAGTTCAATCCATGACAACTGGTTACCATATGCTTAGCACTAAGTCCTGAGGAGAAAAGGGATAAATTTAAAAAGACATAAATCCTTTCCCTCAAAGAGCTTACAATCACCTTGGGAAGTTGTCATGGATTGAATTGTGTCCCACAAAAATATCTGTCAACTTGGTGAGGTCATGATTCCCAGTACTGTGTGATTGTCCACCATTTTGTCATCTGATTCATTTTCCTATGTGTTGTAAATCCTGTCTCTAGGATGTTAATGAGGTGGGATTAGAGGCAGTTATGTTAACGAGGCAGGACTCAGTCTACAAGATTAGGCTGTGTCTTAAGCCAATCTCTTCTGAGATATAAAAGAGAGAAGCAAGCAGAGAGACATGAGGACCCCATGCCACCAAGAAAGCAGTCCTGGGAGCAGAGTATGTCCTTTGGACCCGGGGTTTCTGAGCGGAGAAGCTCCTAGACCAGGGGCGGATCGATAACAAAGACCTTCCTCCAGAGCTGACAGAGAGAGAAAGCCTTCCCCTGGAGCTAGCACCCTGAGTCTGGACTTCTAGCCTCCTAGCATGTGAGAGAATAAATTTCTCTTTGTTAAAGCCATCCACTTGTGGTATTTCTGTTATAGCAGCACTAGATGACTAAGACAGAAGTCAAGACTAAAAGCACAGGGAACAGAGACCTAATCCAAACCGTGAACCTTTTGGAGCAGTGAGCAGACCTTGCCAATGGGACAGGAAGGCGTTGCAGGGGTGGAGGGACCAGCTAGGAAAGGCAGAATGAAGCTAAACTGGGAGTTAAGACTGAAGCAGGCAGTAGGAGGACCCCCTGGGTGGTGCAACTGGTGAACACGCTCAGCTGCCAACTGAAAGGTTGGCAGTTTGAGTGCACCCAGAAGAAAGGCCTGGCAATCTACTTCTGAAAAATCGGTCATTGAAAATGCTATGGAGCACAATTCTACTCTGACACACATGGGGTCGCCGTGAGTCAGAGTTGACTTGATGGCAGCCGGCTTAGGCAGTAGGGTGCCATTTACAGTTCTTAAGTTGAGCTATGATAAAAGAAGTATGTGCCCAGTCAAACCTTCAGATAACTCCAGCCTCTCAAGAGATCCTGCACCCAAACCACTCTGCTAAGCTGCTCCTGAATTCCTGACCACAGAAACTTTGAGATAATAAATATTTGCAGGAGAAGAAGAAGTGTTGGAGACCGATTGTTTTGAAGATTCTGGCCACCGTTGATTAGAGTGAGTGGAGACAGGAAACAGGGCAGTGTTGGTCCCATTTTAACGGGAGCATAACCATCCAGAAGGGGTAGATGAAGCCAACAGTTCTCACTGCAGTCAAAACATGAAGCATTTCCACTAGCGGCCTTGGGTAGATAATACAGTCACGAGCTTCCTGTGACTCAGCACCTACGTTTCCGGCTTTTAAAATATCTGCACCCTCCCCCTACTCCTGAGTTAAAGGCACACCCAGTGTTTATGACGTTGGCTCTGGAAGCCCATCGCTTCATCGGTTTGTACTACTTTTCAGTGCAGGAATTTCCCATTGTCCAGTCCGACCCACATTCCTCACATTGTCTTGGCCTAGCTCCTCAAGCATGATGCCTTCATTGTTTTTTTCCCTACCCTCTACTTCCTGCTTCTGAGTCTGGCTCCAAATGTCTCAACTCACAGTAGGACCCACCTTGCTGGCCTCCTGCCAGTCTCTCCTGCATCCTTGCTCCACCCTTTTGCTGGTGCTGTGGGGCCTTACCTTGTGGAAGAGGCCGGACCTCCCCAAGGCTTCTACGAAAGGACTTGAGAGGACCCATCAGATATGGTAATTACCCATTCTCCCAGAAGCCCCAGTGTTGGTCCTCATGCAGTCATCCCTTATATAAAATGGCCTAGTATTTGCATAGGACCCATGCATATCCTCCTGTATACTTTAAATCATTTCTAGACTACTTATAATAGCTAATACAATGTAAATGCTACGTAAATAGTTGTTATACCGTATTGTTTAGGGAATAATGACAGGATGCTAGGTGAACAATGCTCCAACAATGAGTGCTGGAGAGACTGAGGAGCTGTGAAACGGGGGAGGCTACAGCAGGGGATGCTACACATCCCTTCATTCGCACGGGTTTAGCATAGTGCTCGGGCACGGCAAATTCAAGTTTTGCTTTTGGGAACTTGCTCCCAGCCTCCCCCGACACCAGATATTTTTGGTCCATGGCTGGTTGAATCCATGGATGGGGAACCCACGAGTACGGAGGGCCGACTCTAATAAGTTAGATGATCAGAATAAAAAATACTCTCTCAAAACCTTGCAAAAATGCTTTTGTTAAATTATTTAATGCTCTACCTCCAACCTTTATTTCACAAGAATCTCCATTTGGACATCATTCTTTCTTTTGCAAAACTGTCGTTGGATGTAGAGAAAGAAAGATAGATAGTTGCTGCTGAGTTGACTCCGACTCATGGCCATCTTACGCACAACAGAAAGAAACATTGTCCGGTCCTGCGTCCTTCTCACACTCACCAGCATTTTCAAGTCCATCATTGCAGCTCTTGTGCCCGTCCATCTCCCCAAGGACGTCCCTCACCCTCGCTGGCCTTCTACATCACCAAACATGAAGTCCTCCTCCAGTGATTGATCCCTCCTAGTAAGGTGTCCAAAGCAAACAAGTCAGACAGTGTTCTGTTGTGATCTGTAGGGTGTTCACTGGCTAACTTTCAGAAGTGGATCACCAGGCCTTTCTTCCTAGTCTGTCTTAATCTGGAAGCTCCACTGAAACCTGTCCACCATGGATTTGACCCTGCTGGTATTTGAAATACTGGTGGCACAGCTTCCAGCATTACAGCAACTCACAAGCCACCACAGCAGGATAAGCTGACAGTCAGGTGGCAGGAACTGGAAGTATTGCCCAGTGTATTGTTATTCGAGGAAATACAGTGAGATGGTTAAGGACCAGGGTTCTATAGTTAGACTGCCTGAGTCCAAAAGCTGGAAATTTATTTAATTTCTCAAAGCCCCAGTTTATTAATCTGAAATACAAGGTTAATAGTATACTCACCACATAGGTGTGGTGTGAGAGTTAGAAGAGCTAATCCCTGTAATTGGCATCATGCTTAGCACACAGTAAGCACTCAATCAAGGGTAGCTATTGGTACACTGGAAGTCCCCGGGTGGTGCAAATGGTTACGTGCTGTACTCCTCACTGAAAGGTTGGTGGTTCAAACTCACCCTGAGGTACCTCAGAAGTAAGGCCTAGTGATCTGCTTCTGAAGTAGAAACTCTGCGTACACACGGGGTCACCATGAATCTGCACTGACTTGAGGGCAACTAACAACATCAACATTGTTACATTAGGTCCCCGGGTGACACGGAGGTTAAGCGCTCGGCTGCTAACCAAAAGGTCAGCAGTTTGAACCCCTCAGCCGCTCCTTGGGAGAAAGATGTGACAGTCTGCTTCAGTAAAAATTACCGCCTACGAGGCAGTTCTGCTGTATCAAATAGGGTCGCTGTGAGTCAGAATCCACTTTACGGCACGCAACGGCAACAGGAACTGGAAGACTGGCAGTTCGCACACACCCAGCAGATTATGGAAAAAGACTTGGCAGTCTGCTTCCATGAAGATTACAGCCAACACCCTGCCTGGAGCAAGGGAGAATGAAGACAAGGGAAGACACAAGGGAAGATTAGTCCAAGGGACTAAGGGACCCCAGCTACCACAGCCTCCGCTAGACCAGGTCCAGCACACCTAAATGGTGCCGGCTACCACCACTGACTGCTCTGACAGGGATCGCAATAGAGGGTCCCAGACACAGCTGGAGAAAAATGTAGAACAAAATTCAAATTCACAAAAAGAAATTAAAATTAAAATAAACCTGACTTACTGGTCTAACGGAGACTGGAGAAACCCCAAGAGTATGATCCCTGGACACCCTTCTAACTCAGTACGAAGTCACTCCTGAGGCTCACCCTTCAGCCAAACATTAGACGGGCCCATAAAACCAACAATATCACACACAGTTCAACCACGTCTAGGAAATGAAATGAGCACAGCAGCCCAGGGGCAAGGACGAGAAGGCAGGAGGAGACGGGAAAGCTGGACGAATGGAAATGGGGAACCCAAGGTGGAGAAAGGGAGAGTGTTGAAACGTCGCAGGGTTGGCAACCAACATCACAAAAAAAATGTGTATTAATTGTTTAATGAGAAACTAATCTGCTCTGTATACTTCCACCGAAAGCACACACACACCAAATTACAGCCAAGAAAACCTTGGGGAGCTCAGCTGTACTCTGTAACACATGGGGGTGCCATGGTTCGGAATCTGCTGTTGGCAACAGGTTTTGTTTCTGTTTTTTCTTGTTACGTCACTAGGACATACAGAGTTTAGCCCTGGGTGGGGCAGAATGCTTTGTCAGACAATGACACATATGTAGCACAGCATGCATTCCTTTTTTGCCTTTGCAGCCACACTCAGGATTCAAATGTTGCAATCCACTAGTATCAAGTGGCTGCCTCTTTTCTACTCTCCCGTTTTCGCTTCCACAGGTTCTCAACCTTGGCTGCACATTAGAACCACTTAGGGAGTTATGAAGGGACCCTGCTTGAGCCAATGGTTAAGGCTCCATGGAAGAAAGACCTGGCAATCTACTTCCTTAAAGATTACAGCCAAGAAAACCTGATGGGGAAGTTCTACTCTGTCACATGGGGTGGTTCTGAATCAAAAATTACTCAGTGGCACCCTGTAACAACAACAGGGAGCTGTTAAAACATACTCCAGATCACTTGAATTCAAATTTCTGGGGCAAGTCCTGGGTATCAGTATTTTTCAAAAGTTCTCCATTGATTCAAATGTATCCAAGGTTGAGGACAACTGATTGAGGCCCTCTCTATTCTTTTTTTTAGTCTTAATTATCCAGTTTTATGTTGTTCTAGTTTAACTTGAACTTGCATATGAGCAATGGATCTTCTGTTCCGAAGTCGGCCCCTGGGCTTGTACTGGCTGATGATACTGAACTTCTTTATCATTTCTTTCCCCAGATAGTCAATTTGATTCCTGTGTATTCCATCTGGTGAGGTCCGTGTAAATTCCTGGTTTATGTTGTTAAAAAAAGATATTTCCAACGAATAGGTCACTGGTCTTACAAAATTCTACCATGTGATCTCATGTGTCATTTCTATCACCGAGGCCATATTTCCCATTACTGATCCTTTATCTTTGTTTCCAACTTTCATATTCCAATCTCTAGCAATTATCAATGCATCTTGATTGCATGTCTGATCAATTTCAGACTGCAGAAGTTGGTAAAAATCTCCAACGTCTTCATCTTTGGTATTAGTGGTTGGTGCATACATTTGAATAATAACAGTATTCACTGGTATTCTTTGTAGGGGTATGGAAATTATCCCATCACTGACAGAGCTGTACTTCAGGATACATCTTAAAATGTTCTTTTTGATGATGAATGTGATGCCATTTCTCTTCAATTTGTCATTCCCCGTGTAGTAGACCATAGGATTGTCCAATTCAAAATGGCCAGTACCAGTCCATTTCAGCTCACTAATGCCTAGGGTATGGATCTTCAAGCGTTCCATTTCATTTTTGACAACTTCCAATTTTCCGGGATTCATACTTTGTATATTCCGTGTTCCGATGACTAATGGATGCTTGCAGCTGTTTCTTCTCTGAGTCATGCCACAGTGAAGGCCCCCAAAACTTGACTCCATCCATGTCATTCAGGTCAACTCTACTTTGAGGAGGCAGCTCTTCCGCAGTTGTATATTGAGTGCCTTTCAACCTGAGGGGCTTAGCTTCCGGCACTATATCAGATAAAGTTCCACTATTATTCATAAGGTTTTCACTGACCAATTTTTTTCAGATGTAGACTGCCAGATCCTTCTTCCTAGTCTGTCTTGGTCTGGAATCTCTGCTGAAATCTATCCACCATGGATGACCCTTCTGGTATTTGAAATACCAGTGATATAGTTTCCAGCATCACAGCAACACGCAAGCCACCACAGTACAACAAACTCTCAGATGAGTATGTTTTATTACATACTTTAATGTTTAGTATGTGAAGTTTAGAATAGATGGGAAAAATGTGAAGAAGAAATAAATTTTTTAAAAAAGAAAAATCACTGTATCTCACCAGCCAAAGGAGTCAGTTGTTGAAATTTTGGTTATAACTTTCCAGAAATGTTTTCTCCAAATATCTGTATGTATATGTATCCCAAAAGGGGAATTATGCTGTCAATACAGAATGTAACCTGTATTTTTTATTCAGCGTATATCATGACCATTTTTTTGTCTTCAAATATTATTCCCATAAATTCTTTTACAATAATAATTATGTGAGTAGTTTTTAATAATGATACACGGCTGAAAAACTACAGTGGGTCAGAAAAGTCAACAGCTGTGCTACTTGTTGTTGCTGCTATTGTATTTATTGCCTTGTGGCTGACCTTCCCAAGTGTGGAGCTATAAAGTAGGTGGAGACTTATCTTTGAGTCACTAGTGTCTGACTCGAAAGAGGAATTAACGTTCCTTACTTGCTGAACAAGTATTTCTACATTTAACAGCTGATTCAACTTAAATTTTTTATCCTTTCAGGTGGCTGAGGATTCTTTGTGAAATTCTAGATTCAGTAGAGCCCCAAGGCCCAACTCTTTACCAGAGGAAGACACCATTTCTAGTGTGCAGGAAACTGCTGCCCCCTAGAGGATAAATGTCTCGGTGCAGGTCTTCATGGGAAGCCCGAGTCAGCTGAGACAATGTGCTTTTTCTTATAAATGAATGCATTCCCTGCCTTCCCTCTTTGTTTTTCTTGTTCTTACCGGACTTCCGTAAAATATCAGTTTGCCTGCAAGTTTAATAGTTTCCTTTGTTATCTGGTTGTGATTTCTTTCATTCTGAGTGAAAGCCCTGCTCTAGGACCCCACAGGCTTTCCAGCCTTTCTGAAGCCTTCAATAAAGAAGGAACAAACGTGTCTGGGAGGAAGTGCCACCAGAACCCTCCTTAGAAGGGAGGATGACAAGACTTCGACTTGCTTGCTTTGGGCATATCATCAGGAGGGACTGATCCCTGGAGAAGGGCATCATGCTTGGTAAAGGAGAGGGTCAGTGAAAAAGAGGAAGACCCTCAACGCAATGGATTGACACAGTGGCTTCAAGAATGGGCTCAAACATAACAACAATTGTGAGGATGCCGCAGGTCTGGGCAGTGTTTCCTTCTGTTGTACATAAGGTTGCCATGAGTTGGAGTCAACCTGATGCCCCCTGAAAACAACACCAGTAGTAAAAGCTTTCTGTTCCTGGACGACTTCCGTGTGGATACGCCACAAATGACAGAAGATGAGCACATGTCTTGGAAGAGACCTTTGAATTATATGACTCACCCAGAGAGGCAATTAGAAAAATCAGGACCAGTAAAGTGACTCGCAGGGACTCATAGTCTCTAGGAGTCAGAATCGATGCTGTGGCAATGGGTTGTTTTGTTTTTTAAAGTATCTCAAACTTAATGGGTCTCCTGGGATTGGTTTCAAAAGACCACTAAGGCACTAAATGAATCTCAGTGAAAAGACCTTAAACTATTTGCAAGAAAAGTGACACATTAATCCTGAAGAAAAACTCTCCAGGATGGGAAGAAAAGGTAAATTCTTTGCTGTCACCCTGTTTACAGGTGCTGAACAGAAAAATTATACCTTGTGACTTACAGAAATGCATCAAATAGGTTGAAGAAGTTAGTCTTCAGAAGATTGAGCCTTCGAAGGGGTTTTGAGTCGGAAAAGTGACTTTCAATTGGAAAATTTAAGTTTAGATGAAAGGTAAGGCTATATCTGACCAGAATAAAAGCAAAACCATGAATTATAATATAAAGATAACTCAATTATTCATAAAAGTTTAAACAGTACTTCTATTGTTCTCTAATATAAACACTCTCAGAAATGTTTTTAAATGAGAAAAAGGAAAATTTAACTTTCATTCCAACTCACAGCGACCCTATAGGACAGAGTTTTACAGAAGCAGCCTGCCACATCTTTTTCCCACAGAGTGACTGGTGGGCTCGAACCGCAGATTTTTTGGTTAGCAGCTGAGCATTTTAACCACTGTGCCACCAAGGCTCCCATCTCTAATATAAACACTCTCAAAGTTTTCAAATGAGAAAAGGAACATTTAGCTTTCATTTAATGACCTGACAACCCTCAAATTACAAACTAAAGAATAGAGATGGGCCAGCTCACACCCAACCAACACTTAGTCGTCATAAAAAGGAAATGAGAAGCCAACTGCCGGAGACTCCAGGTCTTCTTTCATTTGTAAAATGATTAATTATAAAAACACCACCTTCTAATGGAAAAGGCTTTAAGATATTGTTTTAATAAAGATTTATAGGGTTTCCATATTACCTTTAAAATACTTCAGTAAAAAATAATCTGAGTTTATGTAATTACCAAACCAAACCAAACCCGTTGCTGTCAAGTCAGTTCTGACTCATAGCCACCCCGTGTACAACAGAACGAGATGCTGCCCGGTCCCGCACCATCCACACAATCGTTGTGATGCCTGAGCCCATTGTGGCAGCCACTGTGTCAATCCATCTCATGGAGGGTCTTCCTCTCCTTCGCTGACCGTCTACTTTACCAAGCACGATGTCCTCCTCCAGGGACAGATCCCTTCTGATAATATGTCTAAAGTATGTGAGACGTAGTCCCGCCATCCTTGCTCGAATAACTTGTTATTTTCCGTATTTTGCATGTGAAAGATAGCTATCTTTGTTCTCCGGTTTTACTATGTGAGAAATAAGAACGCAAACATGGCACTTCAGTTCACCAGAGAGAGAGAAGTTATTTTTACAAAATGCTAAATTAAATGGAAGTTCTAAAATTCTAAGCACCTGGCTTGTAAGTCAGTTAAGTTATTAGTGCTTACACTAATATTTTTATGTGATCGTAAGTATAGGTGTGCAACTGGATTGAGTATTTCTTTTCAGATCATACTGGTCACTACTACCCACACTCATCAAGCTCTCATCCCTACAGTTGAAACTGCCCCAGTCAAGGTCACCAATAACATCCACCTTGAAAATCCAGTGGTCAATTCTGAGTAGTCATATACTCAACCTTTCAACAGCATTTGAACAGTTGCACACTCTCTCTTGAAACTATTCTCTTGGTTTGTCACAATCTTCTCGTTTTTATCCTACTTCACGGACCTCTCCTCCTCCGTCTTCTTCGTGGGCTACTATTCGTTTGCTGACTTTTAAATGCTGAATGCCCCTGAACTTAGTCACTACCCAAACCAAAAAAAACACCAAACCCATCGCCATCGAGTCAATTCCAACTCAGAGTAGAACTGCCCCATAGGGTTTCCAAGTTGCAGCTGGTGGATTCGTACTGCCGCCATTTTGTTAACAGCCGAGCTCATAACCACTACACCATCAGGGCTCCAATCACTCCCCCGTCTCTTAAAATTCTACATCACTCCCTAAGTGCTATCATCTAGTCCAATGTTTTAAAATGCTAGTATCTATATATACCAAGGACTTTCAGATTGAGATCTTCTGCCCTGATCTCTCCACATATATACAACTACCTACTCAACATCACTACTTGAATGTCTAACTTAATATGGCCAAAACAGAACCCTTGATTTGGCCCCAAAGGAAGCAGAGTAGGTCGGCCAGTATATTCCCACTGTAGGTGTCGGCCAGCCCCAATGGTGTACTTGCAAATAGAACAGAAAAGTAAATCACTATGGCACAGCAAAAAACTCTTTATGTGGTCGTAGGTAGACCCTTGAGTGCTGACATGGCCCTTCCCCAAATCTAACTATAAACCCCTTGAAACCAAACCTGTTGCCTTCAAGTAGATTCCAACTCATAGTGACCCTATAGGACAGAGTAGAACTGCCTCATAGGGTTTCCAAGGATCAGCTGGTGAATTTGGGCTGCCAACCTTTGGTTAGCTGCCTGAGCTCTCAACCACTGTGCCACCAGGGCCCCACAAAAATCTGACTATATGAGGCAGTAAAACACCAGTTCTCTACATTGACCACCAAACTGCAAGTGTACCTTCATGAGGGCCTTCAACCCAGAGACCTTTTATTTCACATTTTCAGGGAATAAACCTGTAGACTTCACGAGAGTGGAAGGGAAGTTGCCTAATTGCATGGTGTACGGAGAGGAATTCCCAAAATCTAACTACTTTTTCAAGGAACCCTGGTAGCTTAATGGCTAAGCATCTGGCTACTAACCAAAAGGTTGGTGGTTTGAACCCAACCAGCCGCTCTAGAAGAGAAAGACCTGGTGATCTGCTCCTGTAAAAATCACAGCTTAGAAAACCCAACGGAGCAGTTCTACTCTGTCACATCCATGTCACATGGGGTTGTTATGCGTTGAAAATTTACTTGATGGCACCTAACAACAATCAACCTGTGTTCATGTTTTGGTTTCATATCTTGCACATCCAAAGGTATGTGCTGCTACCAATTTCTGAGCATAAATGAGGTTGCTTATGAACAACCTTAGTTTAGAACTAAGCTTTCCCCCATCTGCTAATTTTGTCATCATTTTTCCATTTGCTTTCCAGTTTAAGAAGTTTGGTGGCCTTTTGTCTCTTTACCACTTCTTTTTTTTTTTTTTTTTAATTGTGCTTTAGGTGAAAGTTTACAGCTCAAGTTAATTTCTTATACAAAAACGTATATACATATTGTTATGTGACATTAGTTGCCGTCCCCGCAATGTGACAGCACACTCCCCCTTTCCACCCTGGGTTTCTTATATCCATTCAACCAGTTCGTGTCCCTTCCTGCCTTCTCATCCTGCCTCCTGGCAGGAGCCACCGCTTTGGTCTCATCTTTTACAATTTCTTTATACATGAGGATTTAAGAGGTTTTTTTTTTATATTGTGATATATATGTTAAAAATATATGTATATGTATGTATATATAAAATAAAACATTTGACATTTTAACAGCTTTTACATACAGAGTGAAGTGACAGGGTTTAAGTCCTAACAACATTTTTACTCGTATTTTAGTGAGCTTTCAGGAGAAGGCAGAGGTTAATTATCCATCTTCCAAGTCTAACCCAAAATCGGGACTTTACTCTTTTAAAGACAAAATCTCTATTTGAGCGGCAGGCAGGGTGGAGCGGAGGCCTTTAAGAGCTAAAGACTCTCCCTAGATCCACAAACCATTCAGAGTTCCCTGTGAGGCTTTCAAACTTCAGTTCACATGAGTTAGCCTCAGGGTTTGCCTGGGGGAACTCTCATCCCTGTTCACCCAAGCAAAACAGTTGAGCATCTTGAGATAGATAATGTAATCTCTGTACAATCCTATCCCCTCCGTGTTTTCATCTCTAGCAGCGCCGTCACTGGGGGGAGGTCCGAGAGGTGTGGACTGCACTAAGTGACACTGTCAGAGGGGGTGACACCAAAATGTCTATAAAACTTTTGTGCAGTGTTTCAGCAGAAATTTATTGTTTTTTTATAAAAATATCCCTTTAGTTAGTTATAACAACAAAAACATTTTTCATAAACCCAGCTTACATGTATCAATATATCCACAAGGCTAAAACTCTATGCTAATTTACTTTTTGAACCTTTTAATGCGCTCTGTATCCCTGGTGGCACAGTGCTTAAGAGCTTGGCTGCTAATGAAAAGATCCACGGTTTGAATCCACCAGCGGCTCCTGGGAAACCCTATGGGGGAGTTCTACTCTGTCCGAGAGGGTCACTGTGAGTTGGAACTGACTCTGTGGCAATGGATTTTTTTTTTTTTTCCTGGGTTTTTAATGTGCTCCAGTCAGAGCTGTCATTATTATATTACCCAATTACAATGACACTTCAAATCATGTGGTTTTGTCAAGCGCTACAAACTCATCAAGCACTATAAGCACGCGCTGTTGTTTTCGTTGCTGCCAGTATTTTTATAGATGCTGAATTTGTCAAATTTTCTGGGGTTTTAGCTGCAATATTGTAATTAGGGTCCTGGTGGTGTTTTAGTGGTTAAAGAGCTAGGCTGCTAACCAAAAGGTTGGGCGTTCAAATCCACCAGTGGCTCCTTGGAAACCCTGTGGGGTGGTTCTACTCTGTCCAATAGGGTTGCTATGAGTCGGAATCAACTGGATGCAATGGATTTACTTTTTGTTGTTGTTTATGGTGGTAATCAGTATTTGTGAAGCAATAACAATAACTTTTGAGAATGAAGTAGGAATTAAAAGAGAAGAAGGAGTGATATACTGGAATTAAGATTTACGAGTGACATTGGTACAAAAACCATTACGAAGGATTCTGTGTGGTCTAGTACAGGAGGAGGCCCATAGGGAGGTGACATCATGAGTCACTACACTGGGTGACACCAACCCTAGTGATGCTAAGACAGGGCTAGAACCATACAGCCATCTTCTGTAGCCTCAAGAGAACCCCTCACCCAACCCATTTCCTAGAGTTCTTTCTTTCCCTCCTCAGAGCCTCCTTAAAGAGGAACAGCCACTGGCTAGCTGGAAGTGGCTGCAACAGGTCCTGCTCTCCATCCTGGCATTCCAGATGATCTTTAGCTCATTAATTGCTTCATGCATGGTAAATTCTCCACCCCTGGGGGGACAGCTGACATGCTAATAAACAAAAATGACTAGGTTCCTCACGTGCAGGGAATGGAACCCGGGCCTTAGAAAACGCTTACGCATTCTAAAACGCTCTATGCCTGTGTGCACGCCGTTTTGTATTTAGAAACTGATCTTGCCTATAGAAACCAGCCTCAACAAGCTGCCTGGGAGGCAGTCTTGGATGGCATACAGCCCTTTCTATCTCCTTGCTTGGCCAACCAATAAAGTTGCCTTTTGTTCTCCCCAACTCGGTCTCGGTCTTTTTGGCCCTGAGGGAGTTACACCCAGCAGAACCCGGAGTTCCCAGCAATAATGCCACTGACCTCTAGGTACCAGGTTTCCTGGAAGTGAGACAGCTGGGGCTAACTGTGCTGGCAGAATAAAAGAGCTGTCAAAAGACTACCACCTAGAAGTTGGGTAAAAAAGAACCACATCTTGTCAACATAAAATAAGGTTAGAACAACTCATGAACTACCACTTCCTCCTTAGTGTTTTTCTAGTCCCTTTCCCCTTCTTACAGTCTCCGTATGCACAGAGGAACAAAGTGTGACCGCTGTTTTGGCCCACCGAAGGGGGCAAGGTACTACAGAAGATCAGTACGCCTGCGCCATATCCCATATCCCATAATAAGTGATGCCGAGAGCTGCTGAGGGGACTCCGTCTTAAATATTAGCAGGTTCCATCCTGGATTCTAGATGCATGTGCACATAATCTTCATAATCTCGCCTCTTTCATGAATCAAGATGATGCCTTTTCCCGCCTAAAAACCTTCATAAGCCCTAGCCAATCCTTGTTTGGGGAGACAAAGGCTAGCGTTGCTTGGTCCCTCTTTGTCTCTGCCCGTGAGCTACTTTTGCACAATAAAGTTTTGTTCGTGCAGAAAACTTGAGCCTTTCCTGGTTATTCTTGGTCAGGAGAAGGCAAGAACCTCATAGGGGCTGCCCAGGTTGGGCAGAAGACCCAGGCAACAGAAGGAGGGCAGCCAAAGCTGGGAAATAGATGCCCCAAGGGAAAATTTAGTAATCGTGCCTCTATCTGTACTCTAGTGAGAGTCTATCCCTTAATTATTTCCCAATGCCTACAAGGGTAGCTGAGAAAGATCCGTTTGTCTCTACCTTATCAGACTGCCTTTGTTGTTGTCCTTGTTGGGTACCAACTCATAAGAACCCCATGTACAACTGAACGAAACACTGCCTGCCTGGTCCTGCACCATCCTCACAATTGTTGCTATGTTTGAGCCCATTGTTGCAGCCACTGTGTCAATCCATCTCACTGAGGGTCTTCCTCTTTTTCACTGGCCCTTGAATCTGGTTAATCTAAGTCACAGCAATGCACTCCCTGACTCTGCTTCTTAGTCTCGGAACCACGCTTAGTTCACTTGACAGATTTTCCTTTTCATTATCTACATTAGTGATTCTAACAAATCCAGGAGCTAACCCCAACTCAGAGATAGGCAGGAAAGACAGATATTTTCCCCATGAAGATCTGGTACGTCAGGGAGTTCAGGCTGGGAATGACCTCCTTTGCCTTCTGTAGGGATTTTGCCAACAGTTTATCACAGCACCACCTTGTCCAAGAACCAGGTTTGAGGTATGTTTAGATTTAAATTTATTAGAATCATTATTTTGTTTTACTTGGACAGGCAGTAAAAAGACAACTAGACACGGGGGCCTGAGGTTTTTTAATTAACTATCCAAAAAAAAAAAAGACTCCAAAAAACAAAGTAAAACCCATTGCTATCAAGTGGATTCCAACTCACAGCAACGCTATAGGACAGAGTAGAACTGCCCCACAGGGCTTCAGAAGAGCGGCTGGTGGATTCGAACTGCCAACCTTTTAGTTAGCAGCCGAGCTCTTAACGACTGCACCACCAGGGCTCCAACTAACTAACAGAAGAGACATAATGCTATATGTTGTTGTTGTTAGGTGCTGTCCAGATGCTTTCAACTCATAGTGACCCTGTGTACAACACAAGGAAACACTGCCCAGTTATATAGACAGATTTTAAAAAAAAAAAATTTAGTTGCCTTCAAGCTGATTCCGACTCATGGGGACCCCATTTGTTTCAGAGTCTAACTGCCCTCTATTGGGTTTTCCTGACTGTAACCTTTTTTCTGAGGCACCTCTGGGTAGGTTTGAACCACCAGACTCTCAGTAGCCCAGAGCTTAACCATTTGCATTACCCACGGACTCCAGTTTTGGGAAGGCATTTTTTTAATATAACATAGTATTTGTTTTGTTTGCTAGGTGCCGTGGAGTCGATGTCAACTCATAGCAACCCCATGGGACAGAACAGAACTGCCTCAGAGGGTTTTCTTGGCTGTAATCTTTATGGTAGCAGTTCGCCAAGTCCTTCTTCCATGTTGCCACTGGGTGAGTTCAAACTACTAACCTTTTGGTTAGCGGATGAGCACATAACTGTTGCACCACCAGGGCTCCTTATGACAAAGTAAAAAAAAAAAAAAAAGAAAAAACCATCGCTGAGGAGTCAATTCCAAATCATAGCGACCCTATAGGACAGAGTAGAACCGGCCCATAGAGTTTCCAAGGAGCAGCTGGTGGATTTGAACTGCCGACCTTTTGGTTAGCAGCCAGGCTCTTAACCATTGTACCACCAGAGCTGCATGACAAAGTATAGGTCATATTAAATCAAGGCTATTAAAGTTCGTCATCTACAATTTAAGCAAACAAATTTCATTTTCTATTGCAAACTTATTTGTAGATTAAAGAACTATTAACCCATTGCCACTGAGTCAATTCCGACTCATAGCGACCCCAAAGGACGGAGTAGTAGTGCCCCATAGGGTTTCCAAGGCTGTAATCTTTACGGAAGTAGACTGCCACATCTTTCCACCATGGAGCAGCTGGTGGGTTTGAACTGCTGACCTTTCGGTTAGCAGCCAAGCACTTAACCACTGCACCACCAGGGTCTCGTCAAATAAACATTACAAAATTGTATTTGTTTTGGGATACAAGGAAAATTAGGCATGAATGAATAGTCTAGGAAGGATATGTTAAGCAATGCTGGGTATCTCAGGAAGATTTTTATGTTTCTTATGGAACACAACAGGAAATTGAAACTTAAAAATTACAATGAAAAAAAGACCTTTTCTCCACCAGTCTAGTCTCTTATTTCTGAAATCACCAGACTGTACATATTCTTGACCCCTAACTTTTTAGCTTACTGTGGAGGTAATGACTAGCCTAATACTTTGAAAATTTTAAGTACTTCACATTAATAGTTCTCTTGTTGCCACAGCTTATGAAATGATACTGTAACCTAGAGTTTCTTTTATTTAGGTCAAGATTTTTCAAAAGGATTTTAAATTAAATAAAAATAAAGGCCTCCAGCAAGGGGGCAGTAGCCCTTGACTCCCTTCTTCCTTCAGGGAAGTCTTGAAGACTTTCTCAAACAGAGACAATCTCAGCGAGCACGGGCTAGTTAGGCACTGCCTAGATGCTTCAGTGGGTCATGAGGAATATGGCAGACTGGCATTCGAGGGGGTACACTTTATGCCGAAAGACTGTTGGCGTAATCAATAATAATTTTCACCCAAAACAACCGACAGGTCTGGCTAGTCACAGACTTCCGCAGACCTACCATTCATAATTCAAAACTGTAAACCATGATCTATATTGCCTCTACCACAGTCCTCCTGGAGCCCTGGTGGCGCAGTGGTTAAGAGCTCAGGCTGCTAACCAAA
>NW_004444028.1:4305356-4307958 GCF_000243295.1 Trichechus manatus latirostris | reverse complement strand
CCTCTGCAAGAGTTGGTGTATATGGACACAACTTATTTTGATAGTTGTGCAATTATTTTAATCAGCATTAGAAAAATATAACAAATTTAACCTCTGATTTCACTAAGGCTAAGTAAGTACACATTGATTTGTGAAAAAATTAGGTACCTAATTCAGATGGCACTCAGATAGGGCAGAAATCACAAAGCTCAGTAACTGAAGAATGACCAGATTTATACCAAGGAAACAAGGGCTATAAAATCCTGCTTCACTTCTGCATCTCCTCTGCCCCGGCCTCAGACACAAGGACAGGATCTAAGAAGCACCACTAACCAGCCCACGCTCCTGGCCAGCTTCAAGCCTGGGCAAACACAACGTACACGATTCACAAATAATATCAGTGACAGTAACAACAATGAAGCAAGTAATGGGAGCATAAACAGGAGGAATCTGGGTATGAGAGGACTATTCTGGTACACTGAGCTTTGTTCCTTAATGTGGCAGGGCTAGGAGAAATTCGATTTTTTAAACTTTTTTTTGTTGTTGGTCAAGTATTGCTTGTGCAATAAAAATTTCAGCTACACTGCAAGTAGAACTATAGTTTGTTTTACAGCCTGGACATTTAAAAGTATCCCTTGTTAAAAGTACCAATACGCAAAACACCATCCCAGCAGTAAGTAGATGACGGAACACCACTGGTCGTGTAACCTGGAAGGACATTAGCAGGCATTGGCTTTTAAACATGAATAGCAAGAAGTAACATACTCTCTAAAAGAAATTAAAACAGAATATAGGCATTACAAATCACTGTAGGAAATGCACAATATCCCTCCCTCTTCGTAGTCCTACTATTCTTTTCTTCTGGTTATTCACTAACTCATTCATTCAAAAATAGTCATTGAGTGCTTACTATACGTGTAAGGAATGACTGCCAGCAATACTGTCACCACTTTGTTTGACCTAAGAATTTACTCCTACCATTGCCATCGCGTTGATTCCGTCTTATGGTGGCTCCATATGTTACAGAGTAGAACCACCCATAGGGTTTTCTTGGCTGTAATTTTTACAGTCAGCGAAAACGAGGGCAATCGGCCATGAGATTGACACAATAGCTCAACAATGGGTTCAAACATACCAAATACTGTGAGGATGGCACGGGACTGGGCCATGTGTCATTCTGTTATACTGAAGGTCACCGTGGGGCCAACTCAACGGCAGTTAACAACAGTCTCTACAGAAGCACGTCACCAAGGCTTTTTCTCACAGTGTTGCTGGGTGGGTTTAAACCACCAACCTTTTAGGTTAGAAGAGGAGCGCCGACCGAGCCACCCAGGGACCTTGACCTAAGAATAAAAGAGGCAAAAATCATTTTTCCATTTTTGGTTCAAAATAGACAACTTCTTACAAGTTTTTCCAGATCAACTCTATTCTATTCACTCCTTTACTGTCTCCGTTCAGTTCTTATTTTGCAGTTTTTAACACAGTCCTGACTTATGAACAGGGTTCCGTTCCAACAACTTCATAATAAGTCGGATCTGACATAAGTCAAATACCTCATTTTTTTTTTTTTAGTTTTCATTATTATTGCCTTTTATTATCAGTATCTTTATAAATCCGATCTTTGTCTTTGGGAGTTGGAACCATTACATATAAACTTACGGATATATTTTATTATATACGTACATACATAAATACACAATCATACAAATTTATTCTGATGATGAAATGCTGAAAAAGATCATGCTATAGACCTGGTCTACAGTGAAAAATCTGCATCAGTGTCGAGTTGTCAGGGCTGTTGGGCACATGCGCAGTTCAATCGTCGTATGTCATTAGAGCTGCACTTTGCCCAACTTTCTATCTGTTACAACTCCTAACGCTGATACCAATTTCATTGCCGACCAGGCCATAGCCTGATACATGGCAGTGTTTTGAACAGTATATCATAAAATAATTGAACATTTGCGAGTGAGTGAACACCTGAGAATGATAACATCAGCAAATTATATGCTGCAACATTGTATGTAGTACATATTACTAATGATAAGATGTACAAAAAAAAAAGGAAGGTCATAAGTGTGGTTTGTCTTAACTTGAATACGTCAACAGTGGGGGGCCTGTAAAGCTTATAGGGGACACAGTTATGGATACTTCTTAGGCATAATCAAGCACCTTATGAGAATGATTTTCTGGGTTTGAAGGCTTAGGTTCTTAATCTTACGGAACAACTCGGTCAACTGGCACCACAAAGTTCACGTACTGCGTCCTAGTGAGGTGAGCAGTATCTGGGGTCTTAAAAGCTTGTGGGTGACCATCTAAGCTACAACTATTGGTCTCTACTTGTCTGGGGCAAAAGAGAAAGAAGGAAACCCAAGACTCAGAGAAGAAACTAGTCTACAGGACTGTCTACATGAACCATGCAAGGTCTCATCTACCCTAAGACCAGAAGAACTAGATGGTGCCCAGTTACACTATCGATCATTCTGACCAGTGTCTCAATAGAAAGATGCTGATAGAATGGGAGAAAAATGTGGAACAGAACCTCAAAATCTTAAAAAATCAAGACTTACTGGAGTGGTTGACAGTAGAGGACTCCTTGAGATTATAGCCCCGAGGTACTCTT
>NW_004444028.1:4287562-4302356 GCF_000243295.1 Trichechus manatus latirostris | reverse complement strand
TATAGAAAATCAGTAAGAGGAAGTTTTTTTCCAGTAATCAGACTTCAGGCTGCTCTCCTGAATTGAGAAAATAATTTCCTGAGTATTAGTGATGACACCCTCAGTGTGGGTAGAAGAACTGTATTTTAAAGTGAAATGACTATATTGTTTTTTAACTTTTATCAGCGAGGCTGGGTTGGGGCTACAGTTGAAAATCTTTGGCGCTTCAAAGAATCTTGCGGCTTGTTTAAGCAGTAAAGGTTGTAATGGTCTCAATTTCAATAAACCAACGTTTACTATGCATAGGCAATTAAAATTTAAGCCTTTTGAAAAAATGACCAATACAGACGCAAACCAAAACCTATCCAGTTCCAAAGCGGTGTGGACCTGTACATGCCGAAGCATCTATTTAAATTCCTGCGTTATAAGGAAAATTACTCTTCCTTAACTTTTATCCATTTGTAAAAGTTTATAATGCCAATTATAACTATTAAGCAAACCTGCTGCGTTAGGTTAAAATTATTAGCATTAATTTTAAGAGAGAAAGAGGAAACCAGAAGCAACATGAGAACAGAGTTGGCTATTCTAGATACGCTTGCAAATGACACCACACTTGTTTTTTCCTCGCCCTGTAAAATGTACCGATAAAATGGATTTTCTGGGACGTGCTGGGTGGCCGGCTTTTTCCCTAGCGGGACCTTCACAAGTTCATGACCTGATGGATGTTAAACGCTTGGGCTAAAGGCCAGGTGGCTCTTCAGCGTCAAATCCAATGGCGGTGCGGACAGGCGGAAAACCTCTCCGGTGCAGAATGTGGACGTCGCGGCACTCAGCACCCGCGGGCGGGCAGTGGCCGGCGAGCCGGGCTCCACAGGCCTGGCGGAGGCCGTGCGGCCCGGTGCACAGCTCGCTTCCGCCTGCAGTCCGCCCGCTCCCCGGGCCAGCCTCTGCGTCAGGGACGCGGAAACCCCGTAGGAGCGGGGCGGGCGGGGAACGTGAGTCTCGGCGGTCACTTGCTGCAATATTCTTCCGCCGCGCAGCAAAGAGTCCCAACCCTTCCCCGGGCCCCTGGGACTTCCGGCGCCCCTGAAATATGGAGGAATTATCACATTTGGATTTTCCCATCAACTTGCACAGGGTTTTATTTGAGGTAACGACCTCAGGAATAAAATTTGGGGGCTGATCGAAGAGCGAGCGGAAATTCCTCCGCAAGAAACGGGTTCCGGCCGCGAGCCTATAAAAAACGGGTGGGGCGAGCCCGCTGTCTTTTCAGTCGGGCGCTGAGGGGGAATTTGGACATGTCTGGTGGCTCCGCGGATTACAACAGGTATGGCGCTTTCTCCGTGATACTATTTTGTGGCGAAGGTCACGTGCCGCCAGAGATGGTGGTAGTAGGTGGCACGGAGGGAAGAAACTCCGGGTTCATTGGTGTTTCCTTGGGGGTACAGCAGCACCCCCGTGCCCTTCGAGAAACTTCCATGTTGGGTAGTGCCCCAGATTGCGGGGAGACCGGATAAGAGTATTAAGAGGACTGGTGACGAGGGATCTTTTCTCGAGGAGCTGTCGGCCGCCGCCTCTCCCGGGCGGCGCACGGCAAACATTTTAGCGGTGGCGCAGTCCGCAGTCGGTATAGGTTAGCGGGGTCCTGGAGGTTTATGCGCGGACAGCGGCGCGGGTGGAGGCCCAGGTGTAGGGTGGGGTGGGGGAAGGTGGCCGCAGCCACCCCGCGGCCCGCAGGCGGCGGAACCGAGCGGACGAGGGTCCCGGCGAGCCGTTGGCATAGCCTCGCCGGGCCGCTGGGCCGCGTTAATCGGCCGGCTTGCGCAGTGCGGGGGGCGGAGCTCCGGAGCTCTCGCGAGGAGCGGCGTGCACTGGGCCGGGGGCCGGGGCCGCCTTTCCGGGCGCCCAGCCCTCAGCCTGCAGGGAAGGGGCACAGGACGCTGTGTGCGCTCACCGCCGTCCTCATTGGCTCCTGGAGGCAGTGCACACATGCCAAACCCTACCCGGTTACCGTGGAGCCTGTTCCTACTCACAATGAGCCTCTAGGATAGTAGAGCTGCCCCATAGGGTTTCCGATGCTGTAATCTTTATTGAAGCACGCTGCTGCGTCTTTTTCGAGTTCCCTCCCCCCCCAAAACCCAAACCGGTTGTCAGCGAGCAGATTCCGACTCAGCGACCCATAGATTCCCAAGGAGCGGCTGGTGGATTCGAACTGCCGATGTTCAGCTGAGCTCTTAACCACCGCGCTTTCAGGGCTCCATTTTATCTGAAAGGGTTAGAAGAAGGTGACTTGATAAAGGGACTGTCCTAACTGCAGTATTCTCGTCAGCAGAGAACATGGCGGCCCTGAGGGAATGGACCCCGATGGTGTCATTGAGGTAAGAAAGGTGTGTGGTTTTTGAAAAACTCTGGGAACATGAGGCTGTTGCCCCTATTTACTTTTTCCTTTTTTTTTTTTTTTAAAAACAGAGCAACTGGAATGAGATTGTTGATAACTTTGATGATATGAACTTAAAGGAGTCTCTTCTGCGGGGTATCTATGCTTACGGTTTTGAGAAGCCTTCAGCTATTCAGCAGAGAGCTATTATTCCTTGTATTAAAGGTAAAAGAAAATCTTTGGGCTTAGAAGACGAATTCATTTGTGTTGCATAGACATGGACCATGAAAGGGAAAATAACTTGGGAGACTAGCATGTATTTGGTATTCCTTAAAGTGAAATGATGGCAATCATCTTTCGGGACTGACCTGAAATGAAGAGAATACTCATTGCTGATCACTTAATTCTTTGGGCATAATTCCTGTTCCAAAATGAATACATGGTGTGATCTAGAAGGACGGTTTGATGTGGGATCGGTAAATATGTATCCTACTTTTTTTAGGATATGATGTGATTGCTCAAGCTCAGTCAGGTACTGGCAAGACAGCCACATTTGCTATTTCCATCCTGCAACAGTTGGAGATTGAGTTCAAGGAGACCCAAGCACTAGTATTGGCCCCCACCAGAGAACTGGCTCAACAGGTATTGATAGTGTAGTTCAAAAACTGCTTGCGTGTTGCATAGGTTTCAGGTTTCACAACTGAAGGAGACAACAGTGTAAATTGGTCCTATCAGAGCCTTCCTTCTAACTGACAATGCATGCAGGGAGTTTTGTAGGTTGTTAAAACAGGAACTGGGTATGCAGATGGTTGTTTCTCAAAAGATCAAGAAACCAAAGATTTCTTCAGGGTGCACTACATGTGTCCCCATTTTTAAGTTTGAATGCAGTTGTGCAACATGAAAACTGCAGTGACATGTTAAACGTTAGCCTGTCTTGGTAGTTTGTGATATAGCTGTTGCATGCTCTGTTTTCAAAGCTCAGTTATATTGGCTTTGAAATAAATCTTTCTAATAAAGCTGTAAGCTCTATAAAGCTCAAGACTAAAAATCACAGTATACACTATAGGAAAGTTAAAAAACCATTAACAATTTTCTTTAGTTGTGATTAACAGCTTGTTTTCACTATTAACATTTTCCTAGACAGTGAAGAAGAATGTAGGGAATGTTTTTGGTACAAGTAGCGATACTTGTAGGGAGATAGAATCCCAAGTTTGACAAGGTACAAACGTGAGACATTTGAAGGGAATTCTGTCTTGAAGCAGTTTATGAAATCTGCATTTTAAGCTTGGAAGTATTTATGTGCTGTGCATGCATAAAAGTTGTTCGCAGACCAGATACTTGGCATTGTTGTGAACATTAGTCAATAGAGCCTGTAAGTCTGTAGGATAATAATTGAGGCTTCTGGCTTTTAGATCCAGAAGGTAATTCTGGCACTTGGAGACTATATGGGAGCAACTTGCCATGCCTGCATTGGTGGAACCAATGTTCGAAATGAAATGCAAAAGCTGCAGGCTGAAGCACCACACATTGTTGTTGGTACTCCAGGGAGAGTCTTTGATATGCTAAACAGGCGATATCTTTGTAAGTATTGCCCTCTTAGAGCATAATCTGATTTTGCAATTGATAACACTGGATAGGGAAGTTGAATTGTATCCATGAGAACCCAGAAATGATAGTGTAACATTGTTTTTAACAGCTCCAAAATGGATCAAAATGTTTGTTTTGGATGAAGCAGATGAAATGTTGAGCCGAGGGTTTAAGGATCAAATCTATGAGATTTTTCAAAAATTAAATACAAGTATTCAGGTGAGCTTTTTCTCCCCTTGTTGTACAGCTGGAGATGTGGTCAAATGCAGGTACTGTTAAGATATAACTGAAGTGTTAATTGTTCCTCCTGCTTAAACAATCGATGTATAACTATTTCTAGCTTAATTACATAGTAAGATAGAGATGCTTGGTCTCCAACATTTTTCCTTGAGTATTACTGTGAAAGCTTGGTGTAATGTACTTGTGTGCCAACATAATTGTCCTTTTTTTTAAGGTTGTGTTGCTATCTGCCACAATGCCAACTGATGTGTTGGAAGTAACTAAAAAATTCATGAGGGATCCAATTCGAATTCTGGTGAAGAAGGAAGAATTAACCCTTGAAGGAATCAAACAGTTTTATATTAATGTTGAAAGAGAGGTAATTTGTTAGACATAAAAAATTTCACCAATTTTTTACTTCTTGTATAAGCACTGTGCTAAAATTGCAGAAACTAGGACTCTGTCTTGGTTTTTGTAATAATGCTAGCAGAGTACACACAGGAAGAAAAGTAACTGCACTAGATTGGAAAGACTGGGGTGGACCTCTTTCTTAATGTCCAGTGTCCTTTGTCTTAAGATTGAGTGCGATAAAAGTCTTCAGAGACCTAATAAAATAAATGTTTAAGGAGAGAAAGTTGGAAACTAAATGCTTAAACTGTGTTTTGTACTTGGAATTCTGTAGGAGTGGAAGTTGGATACACTTTGTGACTTGTATGAGACACTGACGATTACACAGGCTGTTATCTTTCTCAACACAAGACGCAAGGTGGACTGGCTGACTGAGAAAATGCATGCTAGGGACTTCACAGTTTCTGCGCTGGTAAGAGGTGTTGTAACTTAGCAGTAATGAAGACGTCTTTCTATTAAAGCAGGATTTAGACTACAATATAGCTGTTAAGTGCTGTGTTGTCGTTCCCCCTGCTCAAAATAAACTTGTTTCTTATCTATCCCTGTCTGCTCTGCTCCTGTAGCAGCCCAGGGACGCTTGGTCTCATACACACTGATGAAATTAAATACTGGCTTCAACTGGTAATTGTTGAATTAAGGTTTGTTAATTTGCAGCATGGTGACATGGACCAGAAGGAGAGAGATGTGATCATGCGGGAATTCCGATCAGGGTCAAGCCGTGTTCTCATAACTACCGACTTGTTGGTAAGTGGATTTTTTACTTGTTTTAATCTCTCTACCAAAAGTTTATTTTGGGGGCAAGGTTTTTTTTAGTAACCTTTACCGATTCAGGCTATTTGGGAGAATAAAGACCAGACCACACTCCACAGTGGGCTATACCACTTAGTATAGTTCACTACTCTTTGGTGGCCTACATTACCTGGGTGTCCCACTTTTTTATGAATTAGAATTTGAACATACACGGTTTTATTTCAGGCTCGTGGGATTGATGTACAACAAGTGTCTTTGGTTATAAACTATGATCTACCTACCAATCGTGAAAACTATATTCACAGGTGAGTAAATGGCATCTTGACTTTTAGCATAATGACATTCACATACTGCTCTGATTTTTCTGAAAGGTAACATCAAATCAGGGAATTGATTTAGAAAAATGACCTTTGTAACTTGAGAGGTAATTAAAGTTGTACTTGGGAAGACTTAGGTTGGTCAGAACACAGTGGGAAGACAGTTGTGTTGTCCAAATTCCACACAGAGAGCAGGTTTTAAACACGTTGGTCCTAGCTTACGTTTGAGTTTAGTCATGTTGCTCTTGTGTCCATGTGCTTTCTTGATCATTGATTCCTCTATAGTTGGGATGTTCTTGGTGTCGTCTGGTAGCAATTTGAGTGATCCCTGGTTTAGTTATAGTGGCTTTATCCCTAAATAAATTGAATTGTACCTTGTTATATGATGTAAAAAAAGACTTTTTAAAAAATACAGGAGTCGATAGCAGCAGTTGATGGCGAGATGGCACTCAGAAACGGCGTTGACGTAATTTAGGACGTGGAATCATAAGCGAAACAGCACACTGTTTGAATAAAGAGCGAGTCGGTATTTATATATTTGTTTTTCTTTTGTCATGATTATTTGCTATTTTAAGTAGCTCCAGTCAAGGCATTTTTTGTTTATTAGCCATTTTATTAGGTGGTTTTTTATTGTCTGGTTTCTGTCAGAAAGGAAGAGAGCGGTTTTAGGAGGTAAACACGTTTGAGTAATATATATTACAACGTGTGAGACAAACTGAGCAAAAAAGCAGTGATAAGTTTGGGTTACCATACCAAATATTAGTGTTTTCCCACTGGAAAAAACTTGTAGGTTTTAGAAAATAGATAACCTTGTAGCATTTACATTTACAGTTCACAGTTCCAGAAATGCGTCGAAATGGAGTACATAACTCTTTCTTTTTGTTTCGTCCCTGGTGTTTACATCTGTCCCAGGATCACACCTTCTCTTTGCTGGCCCACTTGGGTATGGGCTTTAACTCACTACCCCAAACCCAGTACTGTCATCTGCTTTATAAAAACAGTGCTCAAGATGCCTGACAATCTCATTTTGCAGCCAGACAGCCTTTGAATTCTTTTGGCACTAACTGCAAAGGAAGATTCTTTTCTCTAGATACTTTGATTAGCAGCTAGTGCTCCAGTTAGAAGCACGACCTATACCCTTGATAAGTAAACAGCAGCTGATGGTTAACAAGTGGATCGTCATGTGCAGTAGTTCACACAGTGCTGAAGTAACATTCTGATGGCGGATGTGTTTTTTTTCCCCGCATACAGAATTGGCAGAGGGGGTCGATTTGGGAGAAAAGGTGTGGCTATAAACTTTGTTACTGAAGAAGACAAGCGGATTCTTCGTGACATTGAGACTTTCTACAATACTACAGTGGAGGAGATGCCCATGAACGTGGCTGACCTTATTTAATTCTTGGGATGAGATGGTTCCGAATGCCGTGCTCGCTGTTGTTGAATAGGCGAGATCACAACGTGCATTGTGCTGCTTTCTTTGGGAATTTCTGAATCTTGTCTCAATGCTCATAACGGATCAGAATTACAGATTTTGATAGCAAAGCGACATTAGTCGTGAGCTCTTGTGAGGAAAGTCACTGGCTTCATCCTCCTTAGAGTAGACTGTTGGGGTGGGTATAAAAGATGGGGTCTGTAAAATCTTTTTTTCTTAGAAATTTCTTTCCTAGTTATGTAGAAATGGTTGTATTAGATGTTCTCTATCATTTAATAATATACTTGTGGACTAAAAGATATAAGTGCTGTATTAAATCAGCCAATTATGTCAAACTAGCATATCTGCCTTTATTGTGTTTGCCATTAGCCTGGATAGAAGGGCCTTTAAGACTGATTTTTTTTTTTTTTTTTTTTAAGAAAGCATTTGAATGCATTTTGTTTGGTATTTATTCAATAAAGTATTTAATTAGTGTTAAGTGTGAACTGGACCCTGTTGCTAAGCCCCAGCAAGCGATCATATCCTAGGTAGGGTTAAACCCCCAGTAAAATTGCCATATTGCACATGTCTTAATGAAGTTTGAATGTTGAATAAATTGTATATTCACTTAAAAGTTGCTTTGGTCATTTTTTTATTCTTGGCATAACCCCATATTTACAAAGGATTTAAACCATATTCAGTTTAACAATTCTGCGTTAACTGCTGCATGACGGTCGCACAGAGACTGATGAGTTGCAGATGCTCGTCTGCACCATCTGCTAAGCATTTCTCCACCTCCTATGGGAACAGAAGAGTGTTAGCAAGTAAGACCCCTTCAGGTGTCCTTAGAGCAAGTGAAAGTGTCTACTTACCGCAAGCTTTTCTGTAATAACAGACTTCTGTTTATCAGAGAGGTCCTTCTCTATGACTACATCGTGAAATTGATTTACAAGCTGAGTTGCTGCGTGACCCTCATCTATCAAATCCTGTGTAACAAAAGCTGACATGAGTGTGTTGGCCTTACTTACCCCTTCCCAACAGTAAACCGACTTTACCTTGACCACAGCTTCTAGTTTGTCAAAGGAGCCACTCTGACATACAGTGAATATTCCATCAATTGTCTCAGCTGGTATTACCTAAAAAATAGGCATTAAAGCTGTTAGTTTCTGGGTGAAGGTAGTTGGTGAAATACACTCCTCTCCCTTACCAAGTAGTTGACTGAAAACAGGAATGACTCCCTTTAGTTGCTACCTTCAGTTTCTGTTCTAGACAGCCTGCTCAAACGTGACTGGGCCTCAGCTCGCCTCTAGGTTAAGTAAGCTCTTTATGCTCCCTACATGCTTGAGCTCCAGAGAGATGACCAGTTCAAAAGGAACTCTCAATCTTGCTCCCTAAATAAACCCAGTAACACCTGACGATCTGCTCCCATAAAGATGACAGCCTTCGAAACCGTGTGAGGCAGTTCTGTCCACCTATGAACCAAATTCAACTCGATGGCATACAACAGCTCCCTCACCTAGGCTTGCCAATAAATTTATATGCTTCTAGTTCAGTAGTCACTAAGTTAGCTTGGTTCTGTGTGAAATAACAAAACTTCCTTCTCCAAAACAGTCACCACAGCATGAAATGTCTGTAACGAGCTGAAAATGACATGGGAGTATAGAAGATGGGTGTAGCACTAACGAATTTATACACTTTGGATATGCCTCGTTTATATGTGACCCTTTGGCAGGATAGATTTTATGTATGAGAACAGGTTATGTGTTAAAATGCAGTTACAACTGCCATTAAAAAAAAACAACTACCTCTTAGACTTGCAGGTGTTAAGTGCTGAAAACAGCTTCCTTCCCTGAAACATCTTTTACTGTTCAACATGCCTGGCAAACTGAAAAGGATCAATTGTAGTAGTACCCCACTCCTGAAGCGTTCTGGAACTCCCAGGTTATGCCCTTATTACAGTTTTACTTACCTGCTGCAATAAGCATTCAGTACACATTTGCTGGATACAAAGCCAGTGAAAGCAATGAAGGCTGTCTAGTGCTCTTACCCCAGCAATGTCCATGATCACCCTCTCTGTGACCTCCTTTCCGCCAGTTAACCGAGTAGCACTTTGAAGGAATGTAATGGCTTTTCTCAAGTCTCCTTCTGACACTTTAACAAGATAACCTATTCCCTTAAGAGAGAAAAAGTTCTTTTTAACCTGTGATCGCCAGTTAAGGCCTTTTGATTTTGAAAACAGAAAAGTAGAAAACACTATGCTTCAGTCTAGAGTCAGCAGGGGAAAAGCATAAAGTTTTTTTTTGTTTTTGAGGAAATAGGAGATTTTAGTAGAATGAACAGAAAAATCATCAAATGGGAAGGCTAGGGAAGAGATCTCTTACTCTGAAAGAAATCTACAGAGATGAAGAGACGTTTCATACACCTTCTTTTATCAAAAAGGAAAAAAAAAATACAAATTATGGTTAAAGTCTGTTCTATAACAAAAAGGGGCCAAAATTTCATACCAAGTTAATTCTTGAAGTGGAATATTAGCTAGGACACTAAAATCTTCTAATTATGCAGACACGTTGTTACAGAATTTACACTGTATATGTATGAAATCTGCCTCAGTTTTGATTCTCTGAGATACTGATAGATAATAAGCTAGCATTAAATGACCCTTCCAGTAGTAACAGAAAGGCTGGACTTTTTAATTCCTAGACATCCCACTGCTGCTCATTTAGCTTAAGTTTGCCTGAAGACGTGGCATCGAGATTTGAGTCTCTTAGTGCCTCCTCCTATGCATTCGTCAAAGGGATTGGTAACAACACAAACATTACCTCGTTGCTAATGTTGACATTTTCCTTCTCAGCAATGTCCAGTAGTCGCTGCTGCTGACTTTTATCTGACAGAGGTTTGAAGCGGAATTTAGAACATCTAGAGGTTAGGGGTTCAATTATTCTGTAAAAGAGAAGATTGGAAACAGCAAGTCAGGGTCAAAAGAAAGAATTTCCCAAAAGAACTTGTTTTTATTAACAAGAAATCAAGATTTGATGGAGGAGAAATTAAAGAAATGCTGCCCTGAAGAAAAATCTGTTCCCTCTCTAACTGGGGTTATCCAAAGGGGCTGCCTGGCGTCTGTCGTCAGGGCAATTACACACCGACTGACGTAGTTACAGATGAGGCAGAAGCGGGTGGTCTTAGACTCCTTCTCCATGGTGCGCCTTAACGCGGCCTGAGCAGCCGAGGTCATGGAGTCAGCTTCATCCAGAATCACAATCTTAAAAGGAGGACACGGCTTCCCACTGACGCAGAGAAACACACAGGAGTTGAACGTTAGTATGTGGACATTGTTTTTGGTTAACAGTTTTATTGGGATATGATTCACATACTATACGATTCAGTGTTCTTAGTATATTCACAGGGTTGTACAATCATCACCACTCTATTTTTTTAGAACATTTTCATGACTCCAGAAAGAAACGATGACCATTAGGAGAGATTCGTCTTCTCTCCCAACTCCCCCAGCCCTAGGTAACCACTAATCTACTTTGTCTCTATAGATTTGCCTATTCTGGATATTTCATATAAATGGAATCATATGTATGTGGTCTTTTGTGACTGCATTGTTGACTCAAGGTAGATATCAAAAATTAGTCACTCACTTTCTACAAATTTTGAAGTGTATTCGGATAATAAAATTTATATGTCCAGTGTGGTGCAGTGAATTACTTAATATGGTCCTTCTAGCCATAGTCTTTGCGACTCCCACACAATGATTGGGTGAGACTATACAAACAAGGTGTATCAAACCTGTGATGGTTATGTATCAACTTGGCTGGACCATGATTTTCAGTGGTTTGATACTTGTGTAACGATGCAGTCATCCTCCATTTTGTGATCTCATGTCATTATCCTCCATTTTGTGATGTGTTGTAAATCCTAGCCTCTCTGCCTATGATGAGAAGCCCTGGTTGGCGCAGTGGTTAAGCACTCAGCTGGTAGCCAAAAGGCAGTGGTCTGAACCTATCAGCTGCCTAAGCAGTATAAGTACATCACTGTTTACCTTAAGGCAATTCTATTTTAGTTATTATTAATTATATCTCCTTTCACTCTAAAGCTGTTCCAGTTTGGACAAGAATATATATGGTCACTCTTAACTATGAAACACATACTGAAGCTTAAGTTGTCAGACAGAAAAGGACGGCAACTTTTCTAACACAATTGCAAAAATCAGGATTTTTATAATGAGTATACCACCAAACTATCAAATATGATTAATAAATACTCCTTGGACAAAACATCAGTAAAAACCTTGACAGCTATGCAATTTCAAACTTAGTGTAATAGGAAAGTCATTCCTGGGCTTAAATAATTTAGATAAAAATACAATCTAACATTAAAAAAAGGAGTTGCAAATTTGGAAAAACTTATTTAAAACAAGTACGATGACAGGCCACAGACAAGACAAGCTTACTTACTCTGAGCGACTTCCTGACACAGTTAACTGAGCAAAATTCTTCACTTTCTCCCGAACTACTTGGATTCCACGTTCATCAGATGCATTTAATTCGAGAACTCTCAATCGAAAAAGTTCAGGCCTATGTCAAAATCAAACAAATGTGAGACATCATAGGGCACACAAGTTACAGGTTTAAATTATATTGTAACATTTGCACACTTTGCCGTAGTTTAAAATCCACGTAGTAAACAATGTGGATAAAAATGATTGTGTTAAAATTTTTGGCAGTTTTTTCTATTCATTTTTTAAAACTTAGATGATATCACAATGCATAAAATTTTAAATCAGTTTCCCACTTAGTGTTGTATTGTAAGCATTTTACCATGTCATCAAAACCACTGTAAATGCCATTTTAATAGTTGCATGATACTTCATGCTATGAACGGGCCATTGTTTACTTAATTTACTTAACATTCCTCTATTGTTAGACAATAGGTTAAAATATATTACAATTCTAAATAATCTGCAGTACAGCACATTTTGATTTCCACAAGGTAGCTTGCTATAAGGAAAACTACCAAGTTAAAATATGAACTTTTTTTTTTAAGTGAGGCTTTTTTTAATGATTATTAAAAGTAGCCTATGCTCCCTGTAGAAAAATCTCAGAAAGCAAAAGAAAATTGAAAATGACTAGCACACCTGCCAAACCACTGTTTTGAAAACCTTCCTCTAGTTGTTCTTCTACATCTATATACTTGTAATGAAAAAAATAAAGAGTTGACATTTATAGTTTTGTCTTCATTTTTCCCAATTAGCATGGCATTCTAAGCATTTTTCCACGGGCTTGAATATTTAGGAAGCTCTGTGTGTATATATCTTTTCTTTTCTTTTAGTTCTATATGGACAAACATTATTTTATACAGGCTGTAAGAAAGTTATATTATTTCACACTGACCTCCTCCCCAGTAAACAATAACAAGCTACTAGACAGTCTCATTAGGACTACATTGCTAAGGCTGGTTCAGCCTGCATCTGACTGACTTGCAGAATAATAAAAAATGCTTTTACAACCTTCTTGAGAAACAAAAGTTGCTGTCAAATAAAACATTAAGCTCACAGCAGCTTCCCACTTTGTCCTCTTTTACATTTCGACAGAACTAATTATTCTTACATATTTGGTGGCTTCAGAGGCACCAAATTTTCATACATAGGATTTCAGATGTACCCTTGGGCCATATGCTCAACAATCTGGATGAATTCAATGCTCCATGGACTTCAAACCCAGGTTGCTCTGTATTTTTTAACTCCAGGTAAAGGGCTCTCTAGAATGACTGGCTAAGCTGAGAGAGTGAATCTAAGAAGACTCTAAAAAGATAGCTTGCAGAGAGATTTTCTGGTGTTCTGGAATTGTCCTGTGTCAACTGCTACGTGTTCTGCATGCACTCACGGGAAGTGTGGGCAAGGGGCTAAGCTGGCTGCTCCAGAGCCAGGGCCTGGGGAGGCCAGAGCAGAGGCAGCTCCAGGAGGAGTGGCGGGGCCAGTAGCAGCAGACACAGCAGAGATTGTCAAGCAACCACACAGATGTGCAGGCAGTCATTAAGAGGATAAGGACTGGAGACAGGCTGGGTCCCCTGGGCTCCAAAATCAGAACAAAAAAGTTAAAGAAAGGCATGAGGGGAAAAAAAAAAATCACAAGGCTCCCTATATGTAGCACATTCAACAATGAGGGTTACAAAGACATAGGCAAGGTCATTTATTGGTGGGGGAGGGGTGGGGAAGGGTGGGCGGAGAAAGGGGAATGGGCCCGCTGGATTAATAAGATATTCAGAAACAAAAGACAAACCCAACAACCCTACAGAGAAGTCAAACACAAACCTTTAGGGAAAGAAGCAATACCAGAGATTTTTGGTGTCAAGTCTTAAAAAGAAAAAAAGATATCAACTTACCCAAAGAGTTCCCTCGCTGCTGCCAAAATAGTTGATGTTTTTCCAGTTCCAGGTGGCCCGTAAAACAAGAGATTAGGGAGCTGGAGAAGTTAAATTTTATTTTTAATAAATTGTATTCTGGCACAAATAGATGAAAATCATCACTAAACATGTCTGCGGAATAGATCAATGACTTCCCTAATAGAGAGGGTACATATATATCTAAACCGATTTCTTAATATAATTGGTATCATGCTATTAACAGCTCTAAATCCTGCTTTTCCCCCCGCAGAATACTATTACTTTTTCCCAAAATGCCTTTCTTATCTCTTAAACGGAATCAACATTTATGATTGCTCTATACCGAATCCACATAGGTAGAACTTTCAAAACTGGGATTAGAAACGTGTTATTACTTGTGAAGGGAAGCCCAGATTTCTGTCAGTTCCTTATTCCACACCTTTGCTCAGGACTGGGTGAGAGTTTGTATTTTATAAAGATGTCAGCTGCTTCAAGAGGGGAAACACACCACTGGCGTGATCGAATTTGGCCAATATTGAGAAAAAAGGAGTTAAAAAGGCATATTAGGCATTTTCCAAGAACAGAAACATTAAAAATAAACTAAGCACCTATAAGTGCCAGGCACCGTTCCAGATGATGCTTATGTACCATGTAGGGATGCCTGTGTGAATCAGGGAGAATTTATCAGAGGGAAGAAGGATAAGATTAAATAATTAGCTATCTTCTTTTATATGCTGGATTTAGCTAGCTTAGCTCCTATTAAGCAGGGAATTGATCTGTGGTAAAGATTAATAAGTTAAGGCACTAAATTCTAATGAGCTCTGTTATAAAACTATATTATTCAGTATGCCTTTTCACATAGGGAAATCACTGCATACAGGAAACTAGACAATATAATTTATTTGCTTCCACTCTTGTCTAACCCTCCTACTTCCCATCACTCTGTTTGCTACTTAGAACTATTCACTGGCTTCACACTCTGCTTAGAAAAAAAACCCAAACAAGCTGCTTATCATGACCATAAGGACTTCCATGATCTGGCCTACCACCTCCTTCACTTTCTAGGTTCCAACTTACAGGCCTCTGGCCTGCACATATGCTGTTCCTACAACCGGGGGTCTGACCCCTTCATTCTGCCTGGCCAACTCCTACTGCATTATAAGTCAGGCGTCTCCCCTGCTACGCTCTCATCACAGGCTTTGTTGCGCTTGCTGCAATCTGCATTTATTTATTAAACTTATTTACCCGTTGGGTTTAGTTGTAAAATGCCTGCCTACCTCACCAGATGTCAAACTTAAGAAGACCGAAACCTTTACTTGTCCTGTATGCATCTGAATTTCCAGCATCTAGTGCAGTACT